>NC_087073.1:20551879-21146169 GCF_026151205.1 Bolinopsis microptera
TACGAGTTCAAGTTCGCAGTCGCTGGAATGAAGCCTCTCAACGAGTCAGCTGTTCATTTGTACAAGATCTCGAAGGGTGATAAGCATCCTGTGCTGAATGAAACAGACTTCGATATCTCTCTGAAGACACTGAATGAGGAGGAGATCAAGGAGTGGAAAGAAGAACATAAGGATGACCACAAAGATGATGACAAAGATGATGACAAAGATGACGACAAAGATGACGACAAAGATGACGACAGACGTCCTCATCCTCACCCTCATCCTCACCCTCGACCCCACCCAAAACATCCAAAACACGCCATCGTCGGAAGTGTGAGTGTTGTTGAAGTCAGCTGTGATGACCAGGGCTCTTATCTGGTCCTCTACGGAAAACCGCACCATCATGACGATAAAGAAGATGACGAAGAGGATGATAAGGAGGATGACAGTGGAGATCTCGAGCGTGACGACAAGGATGACGACAGACATCCCAAGCCTAGACCTCATCCTCCTCACCCAAAACCTCGCGGCTGGTTTGTTATTTCGGTGAAAGGATGCCCAAGAACACATGAAGATGAAGAATAAATAATGGAGACAATAGACTTCATAGATAACAGCACATTTACAATACGGAATAGAAAAATTTCAAAATAATGTTTAGTTTTAATATAGAGTTTGATTTCTTTGGTGGAATGTCACAAGGCGTTTGCGAGGCACTTTTATGTTGAATATTACATGAGACGATTCGGATCTGAAAAGCAAAATTCGCAAGCTATTATCGATCTTCTGATAGCCCCTATGTCAATCATGGCAAGGCCCAAAGCATTGCTGTCACGACTAACATTGTCAGATCACTTAACTAAGACCCAGTCCCATTTCTTTTAATCCGATATAACCTGTTACCTGATTGCAGAAACTAGACCTACCATTATTGTTGATCATGAACGCGTACATGATTCCCGAGAACATGCCCGTCATAATATTCTTCATCTGAGGTATGTCCACATCTATAGCAGCTACCCCGAGAAAAGGTTCTCTCTGAGATGATATCTGTTTTTATCGTGAGAAGGTGTTCATAAGTTGACATAAAAGCGACACAATTGACACATAAGTTGATACATAGGCGACACAATATGTTGACACAAAATGTACATACGTTGAAAACTTTCATATAGGTAATAACAGAATATCTGAATAACTTCCCAAGACCCAACTCTCATTGAACTTACTCATTAGCCAATCAATCATACATAATTTAAACCACATCAAAATAGTGACTGCTTTCCCTCCGCTGCTCGAAATACCTGTGAGTTAGGATCATGATCCAGAACAACAGATTTTCCCACGGTCATGACGAAATTCTGACGATCATACTCGTAGTACACAGTGGACCAGGTTGCTTGAATGTTTGCCGTGTTCAATGATAACGGCTGCCTGTAATAATTACAACTCGTCTTACAATCACGTACAATTATCATTTCAGGACGTATAAGATGACTGATAGTTGGACGATAGTGTTATACAAGATGATTGTACAGCTCCTTTTATAAGTTTAGTGCCCGTATATAGGCCTTATAGAGGCCATATCTAATTGGCCTTCATCCCGCAAGCAAAATGTTTAAATGCATTAGAATCAAATTGATCTCAATCTAAAACAATCGAACCAAAATTCAAAATCCATAGATTTTAACAACGAAATACAGCTGGCACCTCGAGTCAACCTACCCAAACACAGCTAGAATATTAGATATAGCTGGCACAACGTCCCCGTAGTCGTACACCTTGCTGAAGTACCCGTTATTCGCACACGCTATCTTCTCTAGTTTTGTGGTATCACCCTGGTTTGGAGCTCCGAACGCTAGGATAAAGATCCGGACTTTTCCGTCCGGATTCCGCTTTTTTAACAGCTCAACGTACTCCTCCCTCACATAATCACTGAGATAAGATAAAGACCCTTGTCACAGCTTTAGAGATAAACACTTGATATTGTATTGATAATGATATTACTATATTACTTTTCGGAACTTACTTCTAACGCGTAATAACACAAGTGGTACAACTGCAAGTCCAGGCCTTTATTAGTTGACTTCTGATAACTATAAAAACCTGAAGATTATATAAATCTAAGAACCTGAAGATGATGATTGAACGCTGACAATCACATGTTTTATTGTTTCTCGCAGAGTTCTCCAGCACATCAAACGCCGTGTTGAGGGCTATCGAGAAATTAGATGCACCTGAAATATTGACAAGTCAGTGCAGAGCAATAACAGGTAGTACACACTCCAATTAATCTGCAGCAAATCAGGAACATGCGAGGAAGTTTACGATAAATTGTCTGGTAGTTGAACGCTCTGGTCTATATCTGGAGCATCTAATCCGGTGATGGTACAGCATGACTATCTTGCTGACCAAGCAAGGATATGACAAGTGTTAGAAGCCTAGTGAGACATGTGATGATTGTGATTGTCGTCGTGCCACTGCTAAGTGTGGGGCAGACCTGTCATAGAATCGCCGATGCTTGTCAATCAGTCCTCACATATACAGTCGACCTAATTTCCGATTAGAAGCCAGTTTCTATACAATCTTGATCCGCAGGTGTCGAATACCAAGTAACAGATCATATTATAGTATTGTACACGCCCCTCGTGATAGGTATATCACAACAAAAGCAAAAGTTACAACCTGTAACAGCTTATATTCGATTTTATCTGCATCACCAGGAACAGAAGTATTGTCGAATAATTGAAAACTTGGGTGTTATGATATGATGATGATGAGATGTGCTATCTACAGCCCTCACGAGACCATGTCTTCAATCCAATCAGCCTGCACACACTAACTACTAGGTGCTAACAGCTATAGGTGCTAATATCAAATTATTAAATGTAGTGTCACTGTCTAGTTCATGGGACAACGGCGCAAGACAGGTAATGTGTGAGTTCTAATATCTGTGTCTACTGATATAAACAACAGTTTAATATCTACTTCTATATAATATAAGCAAGCGCCATTCGTTTAAAATTGTAGTCAACAGCAACAAGTCTGAAAGATAGGTATAATTCACAGAAACGAAGATATTAATATAAAGTTTGGATGTACTGAAGCTGTGATAATACACAAATCACAACTACTAATCACTAACCAATAGCGTCAATCTTATCAATTTCCTCGTAGAGATGGTTGATGTACTTCAACCTGGCTCTCTCCAGCTGAGGGTAACAAGACAGGGACTGTGTGGTTAGGTTGAAGGTGTAGAAGGCCACGTAGTCCTTATCTGACACTATCTGTAGCAGTGTTTTAGCGGTGTATTTTGCAACTCGTAGTGCCCACCCGTACCTGAGAAAAGAAGAAATGTTGGGAACTGTCAACTGAGGGATGTCTTCGAGCGAGTAGATCAGTTTTGATACATAGAAAAGTTCTCAGTGGTCTAGCTTTTACGATTAAATCCAACCAAAGATTGATAATTGTGTAGATAACGTCAGTGTCACTTACATGCTCCCAGAGGTATCCATGAGGAAGACAACATCTCGAGGCTGCCCTGCTGCCTCGATATACCACGACCTGAACCTACAGTCGTACAGGTCCGTCTACGGGAGATGTTTTAAAGTTACATTGTTGGAATTTTGATAAGTTTTCGTGTGAAATTTTTGCGCTACCTGACGTAAATCACAGGAGGGCCAAAGTGCAAAAAAACTGCTGCTAACTGCTGCTAACTGCTGCTCACTGCTGTTAAGTAGTTAGCAGCAGTTTCTTTTCACTTTGGCCCTCCTGTGAAATATGTAACGCCCATAGTCATAATTTATTGACAAAAGGCTTATGAAAACAAAAATAAGATAATCAGCATATTGACCTGGTTATTAGGCAGTAACCAGGAGTATGCTGGAAAATATCGTAACAACCCAGAAGTAGACCCGAAATACTGAGCGAATATGAACTTGTCCCTTTCGTAATTCTTTACGAAGACTTGATCCAATCCATCAGTCAGATGGATTGCACTGAAGATAAGACAGTTGTTAGTATGGTCTATGAGTGATAATTTAACTACTAATCATATGAACATTAGTTACTAATCACATTATAGCTACCTAATACCTATATAAGCATTCTTGTCTAAATTTTGACTCCAGACTTTAATAATTTATAACTGGTTCCAACCTCTTAATCTCGTTAGAGAACTCGTACACATCCACCGGAAAGTGAATGATAGTCTCCGTAAGATTAACCCTCGCTTTAAACTCTTCATAGTATGTCAGGTTGATCTTCTTCTCCATGTCCCTGTCTTTGGCCAGCAGGTAGCTGCACGTGGGAGGGTCACGTGCTTGTTCAAGACGACCTGGACTCTTCTGACGCACAAAGTCTGCGATCTTGTCTACCGCGTCCGTCTTGTTCTTCAGAATCGTCTGGGATTAAATCGTGGTGAGAACTGCAGATAATTACCGGTGTATATAATTACGTGCGGAGTTTTATAGATCTCGCAATGTTTCTACAGATAGTCTTGTAAGTTAAACTGACGGGTAGTCTAGGTGGTGCAAGTTAGGGGAGTTGGCTGTTGATACAGATATTGCGACAGTGAGAAAATTCGGTCATTAAAATTCCATAGAAAAGGAGTTAGTCACAAACACTAATGATGTCGAGAACGACTAGTTCGGCAAAGATTTCCCAGATTTAATGACTATGAGTCTATGACTATTAACTATTTAACAGTATTTTTTTACTTTAAAAACGTCAAACGGCAGACTCCGGTTCCCTCCCGACTTACCTCCAATTTTAATTGTGCATCCTTTAAAAGTTTTTTCCCGTCAATTTCTTCATATCTGATCAGGTCTGAATCTGCACTAAATGCATTCTGGGGAAACGTGATAATAGGTCTTTAAAGTAACAGAATCATCGCTAATCGGTTGAGCTGTTTCCGCATATTCCTATCAAAATACCAAAAATCAAAACAGAGAGACTGTCTAACTATCACAATCTTCAACAGAACAAAGTTTCAAACCCTTACCCTAAGATAATCCAACTGTGTTGTCGTTTTAAGAATCTCCATGAGTTTATCCTTTATTTGTCGTGCGATTGTGATAGATTCGTTACTGCATATCTGAGCCGACGGATCGCAACCAAACACAAGCACTATACCGAGGACCGTGACAAGAACACATCTTGTGGTTTTGAGCATCGAGACACTGTGACATTGAACACTGTAAGGTTAGGGGAGTTAGAGACAGTGTGACATTGAACACTGTAAGGTTAGTGGAGTTAGAGACACTGTGACATTGAACACTGTAAGTGTAAGGTTAGTGGAGTTAGAGACACTGCGACATTGAACACTGTAAGGTTAGTGGAGTTAGAGATAGTGTGACATTGAACACTGTAAGGTTAGTGAAGTTAGTGACAGTGTGACATTGAACACTGTAAGGTTAGTGGAGTTAGAGACACTGTGACATTGAACACTGTAAGGTTAGTGGAGTTAGAGACACTGTGACATTGAACACTGTAAGGTTAGTGGAGTTAGAGACACTGTGACATTGAACACTGTAAGGTTAGTGGAGTTAGATACACTGTGACATTGAACACTGTAAGGCCGTTAGTGGAGTTAGAGACACTGTGACATTGAACACTGTAAGGTTAGTGAAGTTAGTGACAGTGTGACATTGAACACTATAAGGTTAGTGAAGTTAGAGATACTGTGACATTGAACACTGTAAGGTTAGTGGAGTTAGAGACACTGTGACATTGAACACTGTAAGGTTAGTGGAGTTAGAGACACTGTGACATTGAACACTGTAAGGTTAGTGGAGTTAGTGACAGTGTGACATTGAACACTGTAAGGTTAGTGGAGTTAGAGACACTGTGACATTGAACTCTGTAAGGTTAGTGGAGTTAGAGACACTGTGACATTGAACACTGTAAGGTTAGTGGAGTTAGAGACACTGTGACATTGAACACTGTAAGGTTAGTGGAGTTAGATACACTGTGACATTGAACACTGTAAGGCCGTTAGTGGAGTTAGAGACACTGTGACATTGAACACTGTAAGGTTAGTGAAGTTAGTGACAGTGTGACATTGAACACTATAAGGTTAGTGAAGTTAGAGATACTGTGACATTGAACACTGTAAGGTTAGTGGAGTTAGAGACACTGTGACATTGAACACTGTAAGGTTAGTGGAGTTAGAGACACTGTGACATTGAACACTGTAAGGTTAGTGGAGTTAGTGACAGTGTGACATTGAACACTGTAAGGTTAGTGGAGTTAGAGACACTGTGACATTGAACTCTGTAAGGTTAGTGGAGTTAGAGACACTGTGACATTGAACACTGTAAGGTTAGTGGAGTTAGAGACACTGTGACATTGAACACTGTAAGGTTAGTGAAGTTAGAGACACTGTGACATTGAACACTGTAAGGTTAGAGGAGTTAAGATTTAGAGTCTGTGACGGTTCATGAATTTTAAATGAGATGAAAACAATCAGTGCACACATTTTAAACCACGCTACTATTTTAAGTAAAGTTATAAGTAAAGTGTAAGGAAATAAGCCCGACTGCAATAAGGCTAGACAACTTTAGAAGTTTAGAGTTAGGGTAGAGATAGGGTAAGGGGTAGGGTTAAGGTAGACTTTAGGGATCCTAACCCTTACTCTAACCTTAACCCTTACTCCAACCCTAACCCTTACTCCAACCCTAACCCTAACCCCAAAGTTGTTTACCGTAAAGTCTAGCCTTAGAGGCTGGGCTTCTTGGATACTGCCCAGTTTAATCTTAGTCGAACTACAGCGAATACAATCAGTGACTTATGGCACTGTTTCTTCAGACAAAAAAAAACTTTGATAGTCTTAAAACACCAAATCCAATCTACGATTGGTCATTGGATAAACACCGAACTGCACAAAACGTAACATAAAACCACAGCAAATGCCACACGCGCCCTGAACAGCGCTGGAAATGAAAGTTTGCTGTTTCTTTCATATAACAGTGAATATTTTCTAATGCTATTGAGGTTAGAGACAACATATCATATAAAAGTGTCCGTGAAATTAGACTTCCAAGCAAACTAATCAATACAATGACAAGTTGATGTTCCGAGCAGCGGTTGGCACGAATTGGTTTTGGAAATTCCTGCCAGAATCCAGACAGCTCCATCTAATGGCCACCTCACAGGCAAAAACACCAACATTATGGACCTAAAAACACCGATATTGCTTCCCAATTTCCCTTCTGACAGTACGCAGTTAGAGAAAAGATAGTTGCTATCCGTACAGCACACAACCAAACTAACGAGTCGCACTTCTAGAAGTCAACAGAGTGTACGAAATTTGGAGCAAGTAGCCGTGCAGCGAGCTATAGATAACGAACGACATAGGTAAATGAATGAGAAGCCGGATGGAACTGGGGTAATTACTTTAAATATTGATATATTTCGAGAATGCAGGTTTGCAAAGATCCGCGACTTTAAGGTACCCCGAGATATACGTCTCGAGAGGTTTGATGCCAACCACTGGTACGTCGACATGTTGGTAATGCTTTAAAAATTATCCATCCTTTTTCCTTTTTGACGTCAGCGAACGCTTTTTGTGGACTGTTTTATTCAGAATTACCCAAAGCTCTCATGTCATCGTATACTCATGTCGAGTACCTCATGAGACGCACCAAATATCTGCGTTTACCCACTTGTACAAAGCCAAACCCTGAAATGGGCTGCTCCATTAACTACGAAAACTCGTCTGCAGAATTTAAATTACTTCCACGTGTAATTCAAGGAGAAATTAGACGTTGCAAATGGCACTAGACGTATGAACTGAGGAATAAATTATCCGCGAGTGATTAACTATCTTGTGCCGGCAAATTTGGGCAGATATGTCAGACCGACCAAAGCTGTACAAATCTCCTTCTGATGAAATTTCTGAAGAAACCCGTAAAACTATAAACGCAAACCAGTTGTTGATTATACGCCGAATAAACCAGGGCAGAAAAGCAGAATATTTTAAGTTTTGGCACCGCGATACCATTTTAATTCTGCAGACGTCAGATTGAGCAGCCTGGTTCATTAATGAGGCGGGATAATTACGGAATAAAGAGCTGTCAAACATGCCAGTAAAATAATGAGGATCTGGGAGGCAGGAGAGCAGTAGGACGGAGTGTGAGATACGGACAAGGAAATCAGGACAATTTGAGAATACTAATCATTGTACAAAAGTAAGTAGGACTGCTACAAATATTGTATAAAATACTGAGAAGTAGGACAGCTACAATAATTGAGTTTTGAAAAAAAAACACTTCGCTCCAAATTAGAAATGTATATAAAAGGCTGTTTGACATTTTTAGTAACACCTGATAAATACAAAGGCCATGGCCCGAAATTTGGACGGATAAATTGTAGATGATGCAGAAAACAACCGAGATACAATTGACAAAATTTACACAAAGGCTGCATGGCCCGCAATTTGGACGGAGGAATTGTATAGATGATGCAGAAAATAACCGAGATACAATTGACAAAATTGACCGGATGAATATTTCCGATGGACCAGCGACCTATTTTAGGAGAGGCTGGAGAAATCGTACGATATTTGCTGTTGTGACACAGTTCATCGGAGCTTCCTGAACAAAAGCAGCTCTCTTCCGATTAGCTGCCACCGCCCACCATCAGCAGATCAGATATTATATCCAGACACCAGATGTGAACGTGTCAAAGTACAGTTAGCAGTATATATATGCATTCCTTAAATCTAATTATACAATTATCTAGCTGACCACCAATCAATCTACTAAGATTCGGTATAATTGAACGGAGTCCGTGATGACTGCATGATTAATTAACTAAACTATAAAATTCCTCCTCGTTTATTTTTCTGCAAACGCACGTACAGGAATTTTATCAGCGCCTGTTCCAGCAGTTTAAAACGAAATCCAGGGAGGTTGTCGGTACTCTTAAAGAGTAGATAATTGGACGGATAACTAGATAATTACCTGGTACAGGCTGCGTATAAGATAGATGATAATTATCAAATCACAAAAGTTGCAGTGAAGCACGAAAGTTGCGGTTAATCACGAAAGTTGCGGTTAATCACGTGCTATACGTGCAAACTGCCTGTGGGCCAGACATTACTCCTGTAATTTCATACGTGGGTTTAGGATTGTGAACCGCTATAGTAAGGGTTAGGGTTAAGGTTATAGTCACGTCTAAGGCTTGGTATTGTAGCGAAACACTGTGAGAAACTATTTCGGAGTATCAAAAGTCGAAAATTCCAAACTATGATAGGTATGGAGCTTCCAAATGAGGACAGGCGAGTATATATAAATGATGTTGACAGAAGTGATTAGATTCGAGGCTTCATCATGAAAACATCAGTCAAATAAATCATTACAAAAACTGACTTAAAATACGAGTTTTTACAAAAGTTATTCGAAAGTACTTGATGTCTCCGAAAATAAGATAAATGTTTCTAATCAGTACAGTAATAGTGAGGAAGTTTCAAGCGAAGCCGCCTAAGTTGCACAGGAAAGTAATAACTTAGTGACAAAACGACTAGAACGCTTAACATCAAAGGCTATGAAACGTAGACATAGATAACAGTAATAATAATACTGCAATTATATCGCATATTACCAAACTTTGCGATGGTAATTTAACGACATAGTGATAACCAGCTTTCTCCATTCTAATGTTGAGTAAATCCCCCTAACCCTGCTTATACCACCGTTTAATGTGTATCACCTGATATCATTGCGACGTTTAGACTTTAAATTTAGTGACCAGGTGCACGCTTAATTCCCACAAATCCACGGCGAGGAACTGTACGTGTACAGCAAGCTGCAGAATATCCGCCTCGTGTGGCCATTGGCCAACTATACTGACGCTGTAACTGATACAGATAATACTTGAAAAGCACGAAACTGTTTACGGACATTCTTGGAGGACAGTTGACACTCAATTGACTGCAGCAGCAGTACAGTACAGTACGAAGAATACCACATATATTAGTGTCACGCAAAAGTACTGCACAAAAGTGCCAGCATAACGACTAGCTTTGACAGACAACACTGTCCTCCGCACGCAACTCCTCCGCACGCAACTCCTCCGCACGCAACCCATGAGACGCAGTAACCTCACGCTACAGTGTGAAAAGAGAACCCCCTGTGTACAGGATTAAAGGTGATTGCTGCAGGGCGGTACTTACTGTTGACAGAGCTGTGGGTTATGTTTAGCTGTATCCCCCCTCTAACAAAGCCCCCACAGCCCCATAATGAGATAATGTCAAATTGTACCCAGCTCCCGGCCGCCGCTGTCACACAATGGTTGAGAGAGTGCTGCCCCCGTAAACTTTAGGGTATAAAATACACAGAGTAGGCGGAGCTGTTCTGTCAATATTAACATAGAAGATTAGGGTATAAAAGACACAACATTGTGGACCCGTGCTTGGCTTTTGTTTGTACATCAGGTATATAATCCTAGTAAACTGTCCACAATTGACATGGAGACCTGAGTCGGCAACCTTCAAACCTGGGGGATCAAAGCAGAAAGCATAAATGGTGATTTTTTGGAACCAACCCCGACGAAAAAATAGAAAATTGATTTTGGTTCAGATCACTATTTCAAAAGCAGCAAGTAAAGACAACAATTTACTGTTTTATGGATACAAATATACGAAAACACTTTCGACCATTGAACCATGCACTGCCTAGATCACAAAAGCTGGTGTTGAAATAAAGAAATAAAGTATCTCGGGATCATAGACCTCATTTCTTGATTCATACATTATGAACTAAAATACTGAACTATTCTATTAAGTGCTGGAATATTTTGCCTTCATTTATCAGATCGAGCATAATTTGAACTATTAATTATGAATGGTTTACCGTACTAATCAGCTGCAAGATGGTGGCAGTAAAATTTATGTTTCATTATCGATATATAGATTTGTAACGGAGAAGATAACCGGATATTCCATTAACCAACTCAATTTAGCGGAGGAACAAAGATATTGAGTACGGTATACAAAGGAATCATTATCCAAGAAAGTGTATTTACCAAAATCTGTTTAACCCCGTTAAAATTAGTTTATCGGTTGGCGACGGTTACGAATCGGGTCGGAGTTTCGTTTGAGCTACGAGAGGGATCAGCGATGGGGAGACATATTATTATAACGATACAAACATACAAACATACGGCAAGAGTACAACTACATCCAATTAATGAACCCTCGCTCAATTAGTTTAACCAATTACAAGTATTTTATGAAATTATATGACAAAATTAAACACATAATGAAGTTGAAATATATAACGAAGCCATATATCGTGGGCGAGCAATTTTCAAACATTGTCATTCACATTGTTCATCTCCGAATCATGTCTGGGCCTGATCAGGTCATCGAAAGAGGTTTTCGCTCTATTAAAATAATTAATAGCTCCAGAGAATATTTCAGGATTATTAAACAACCTCATCAACTGTGCCACGGGCACAATCTAGAAAATTAAACGACATGTCGTAATACTTCAAGCCAAGCACAGAGTATAAAACATTTGCCAGGTATCTGAACAATACACCCGGCCACTTTCCAGCTTCAACAATGAACATTACAACAACTGTAACAACTTCATCAAGATTCACAATAGCAACACAACAGCATTACAACACGCCACGCGGGATATGAAGTTCAAGACGCAGAACCATGACCAGCCGGACAAAGTGTCACGTGGCGTATCGGCTCAATTAATTTCCCAGTGGGGAGAGAGGATGTGATCGATTAGCTGTAACGAATCATGAATTAGCGACCGTATTAGCGACCGAGCATGTGAGCTGTGCCTCAGTGATTCCCATACACGTACAATCCTGGAATGCTTCCTCTGGTTAACTTTTATGGTTTTCTGAGTGAAAACACGCGGAACGCGATTCAAAAATGGGAAGAGTGACTTAACTCTGATGTGAAGTTCGGGTCGAACAATTAAGGGATAGGGAGGATAGAGGTAATTGTAGCTGATTATACAATTGCAACCAGTAAGATATCTGGAAAATTGAAGTATAAATGTAGCAAAATGGCCCTGAATGGCAATCAGCGGGGAAAATGGCGAATGATCGTTCCCATAAGCTCATAAGGAAATGTAGCAAACCATGAACTTTCTAATTGGAAAACAGAGTTGTAAACTAATTCGGTTCAGCGCAAACCCTGTCTTTCTTATAGGGACAACCGGCCGTCGATAAAACTACCCGGCTTGAAAAGCGCTTTGAATTGGCGTTTTGTTATAACGAAACCCACAGATTTCCTTCTTGAAATCTGATCTAATGGCTAGAAAATATTCCGACTACCAATCTAAATGTAGTAATAGACCTAATGTTTCCATAAGGTTAAATTTACATTCTTGAACCGCGGTTAATAAACGGTCAGTCAGTAAAACTTACACGGTGAACGGATCGGTGAGAAAATAATGCCGATATTTCACATCGTGATACCGTGAATTTTTATTTATCAACGAATCATTTGTCGCAAATATACCAATCAACTAAAATCAGTGACCTTGACCAAAAGGTAAAGCGATAAGTCGATTGAAAATGTTAGTTGTAAAAAACTTTGGCACCAAAGATATCAATTTCAATCCTTAATCTTTGAGAACAAGCAACATGCCCACAGTTTTCATGATGCAAAAACTGTGATCATTTCCTTCAACTAAATTGTGGCGCAAATGCGATGTAATTTCGAATGGCTAAGTATAGAAATAAATATGATCATTGCTTTGATACAATTTTACAACAGCTCAGATATTTTTAAGAGCGATATAATTATTCGGTCTTCTCCTTCATAGACAATAATTTAATTTCTCTAATATATCTGAGTTTTTGGCATAGAATCAATGATTCGCTTGGACATTACGCGACTTGAGCTACAATATTTTGTCTGAAATAGAGCTTATACTTTACCATTTGGAAGAACACGTTCAAAACTTAAATTAACAAAACAATATCGATCATGATAGCAAACTTACAGACAAAGAGGTCACTGTGTAATCCAGGAAACATTGCCTACTCAATCGATTAACGGTGAGCGTCAATCTATTAATCGGCCAAGCCACCAAATCACCTGTAGCTACTAGCTATTAACATAATCGCCAGAATTCCTTGCTCGGTGATCTCAATATTCTAACTTACCGGCTACCTTCATTTGTGTTTGCTCCATGGGGCAGACCCGGGTTGTAAACAAGTCTTTTGTTAGAGTGCACCATCATTGTATACCAAAGGGACAGGTTGTAAGATCAAAGGCGCATCAGTCAGCTCATGCATCAGTCAGCTTATGCATAATGTATGGAGGTGGGTCTAAGAGCCTTATGTTTAGTGCAGATGTAATGGCCAGCCAGAAGTAGCTCGTAAAATTGACATTACCAAGACAATTTACAGGGTTCAATGTACTGTGAAACAGAAGATTGGTAACTCTGTTGGAATTTAGTGGACAGGTGATGTTGTGGTTTATTTTAAAATCTGATCGGAGGTTGAAAAATGTTTTGAAAACAAAACTTTGGCCACTATTTCTCGGTCTGAGATACGAAACGTAACAGCACGAATAATCGAGCTACACAAGATCACATGAAATGTTGTTCCTCAGTTGAATGAATAGTGCGACTCTGGCAGGTTATAGTGGGCGAGGTGCCGATCACCTTTTCTGGTGGACTGATTCCCGTCATTTCATAATTGCACGACGCATAATCATGTGAATGTGATAATATCCATCCACGTCATAACCCAAAACATGAACCAAGACAAAAAGATTTTTAGAGTGCTTACGTAGATGTGACACAAAAAGTTGTCCAACTCAGCCAATCAAATATTAAGCTGGCACTAACAAAGCAATCGTCATCTACAACAGTGCAGATACAAAACCACGGAGCGTGCCCTGCACAACCAATGACGCAGGATATAATCACGATTATAAGCTGATAGTGACGATCACAAAGATACGGATAATACATGTGTACGGGACTAAATAATAAGCAGACTGTAGCCGCGAGGATCAGATCACCACGTGCGAGTTCTAAAAACAATGGCATTACTGCTAACGTCTTCCTGTTAATGTATGCAGGGAAACACACTGCTGGGAGCTGGGAGTAGCTGTAGCAAGTAATAATGCGATATATATTATACACAAATGTAATATCTTTCCTGGAAAAGCGCTAAAACTATTTCACAGCTGCAAATAAATGAATTTACTGAAAGGCCTGATCTAGTTGAGTTACAAAACATGTCGACTCTTCACTCTGGTAGTAAATTATTCGGGTTATTAATAATATGCTGAAATTTTGTCAAACGTTGATGGTTATTTTAATACAGCTCTATATATAGAACACAAAACAGTATCCTCATAAAATAAACGTTATTATTATTTTGCAACATATCAGTAGAAATAGACACATCAAAGTAGAAAGTATAACACCTGAATCACGAACAGTTCTTGTTGTGATAATTATTGACGAATGAGCTCGAGGTGAGAGACCACTGCTCGAGGTGAGAGACCACTGTGGTCTCCTCATTATTAGACTTCACAAAAACAAATCGGATATTAGCTCGAACAAGATATTAGCCAGATATTAACCAGAACAAGGGATAAAACGAAGCAGCAGATCAGCTAGTTAGCACACGACACGCACCCCGCTAACCTAGAGACAGTGGCGTAACGAAAGGCCCTGCTGACCCCGCTGTGCAGGGGGGCGCCGTCTTAGCAGAGCTCTCGTGGCGACTAGGTTGATATCATCATATCATCATGATACACCACGTCACGTGGTAGCACATCTGTACAGGTGTACGGTTTTAATTACCAGATTGCTTATCATACCAGGATGGCGGACTACTCGGTCTGATGGTCTGACCTGATAGATCAGCTTCTGCTGAGTGCTGACAACACGGTTACCTGTTAACCTGGTAACCTGTTAACCTGGTAACCTGTTAACCTGTTAACCTGTTAACCTGTTAACCTGTTAACCTGTTAACCTGTTAACCTGTTAACCTGTTAACCTGCTAACCTGTTAACCTGCTAACCTGTTAACCTGTTAACCTGTTAACCTGTTAACATAGTAACTTGGTAACCTGTTAACCTGGTAACCTGTTAACCTGTTAACCTGTTAACCTGTTAACCTGTTAACCTGTTAACTTGGTAACCTGTTAACCTGTTAACTTGGTAACCTGTTAACCTGTTAACCTGTTAACCTGTTAACCTGTTAACTTGGTAACCTGTTAACCTGTTAACCTGTTAACCTGTTAACCTGTTAACCTGTTAACCTGTTAACCTGTTAACCTGTTAACCTGTTAACCTGTTAACCTGTTAACCTGTTAACCTGTTAACCTGTTAACCTGTTAACCTGTTAACCTGTTAACCTGTTAACCTGTTAACCTGTTAACCTGTTAACCTGTTAACCTGTTAACCTGTTAACCTGTTAACCTGTTAACCTGTTAACCTGTTAACCTGTTAACTTGGTAACCTGTTAACATAGCAACCTGTTAACCTGTTAACCTGTTAACCTGTTAACCTAGTAACCTGTTAACCTGTTAACCTGTTAACCTGTTAACCTGTTAACCTGTTAACCTGTTAACCTGTTAACCTGTTAACCTGTCAACCTGTTAACCTGTTAACTTGGTATATTAGCTGCTGCTGACAACACGGCGCTGCACTGATCTAGCTCTCTTTTCAGTGTTACATCCGGACAACTTCATGTTGCAGTAGTAGAGTAGTAGAAGGAGTACACAAGCAACAAAAAAAATAGAGATAGATAGAGAGAGAGAGAGAGAGAGAGAGAGAGAGAGAGAGAGAGAGAGAGAGAGAGAGAGAGAGAGAGAGAGAGAGAGAGAGAGAGAGAGAGAGAGAGAGAGAGAGAGAGAGAGAGAGAGAGAGAGAGAGAGAGAGAGAGAGAGAGAGAGAGAGAGAGAGAGAGAGAGAGAGAGAGAGAGAGAGAGAGAGAGAGAGAGAGAGAGAGAGAGAGAGAGAGAGAGAGAGAGAGAGAGAGGGCCGCTGTGTAGGTGGTAACAATTATAGAAAGAGAGTAGGAGGCGATTAATACTTGATATGTAAAATTAATAGACAACAGGTGTGGGATGGTCGGTGTTCTAATGATATTCACGGGTTCCGTTAGTGCTTAATGACAGCTACTTGCCAGTCTGTGCCAGCTGAATACTAATTGATTGAAGTTTCGAGAATGTTATTGGTTGTTGGTAACTGGTGCCTGAGGGCACCTATATATAGTGGACACTGGCCACACACAGCTAGTTTGAGAAAGGCTGGAATTGATCAGGAAATAACACCTGATTTGTCAATGATGTCAAAAACGTGAAGCCATTTTCGAGTCTCAGAAGTGGACAATAGGATTGGTATTTCATGTCAAAATAAAAGTGAAGAATGAAGTCCTTCGATCTGGTAAAAGCATTATTATTTGTTGCTAACAACTGTCCACGAGTATTTGTATAGCTATGTTGTGCTCACCGCTCACATCTGACTTTCACTTTCTCTGTAATATAATACAAATAAGACTTAATTAAATTAAAGTTTAGCATAACTATGATTTTGACTCCGAAAAATGTTCTAATTAATCCTTTAAACCTTTAATAATTTGTAATAATTTCCATTAAGACGCATCAAAAATTAAAATTTATAGGAATCTGTGAGATCTATATTCTATACTGTATAATTAAAATAAACTCCGTGTATTTAAGTAAGTTACACAGATGTACTAGCTAGCAGTCAGCCGCGCACATTAATATCACCTGTCCAACACGTTCCATTTTCCGATGCTGGAAAACGTGTACGGCCAAGCACATGAAACTAAGCGTTTCCAGGCGAAGGATTTGCTGGTAATTCAGCTGCAGGAACTGTGTAGAAAGGAAATGGAGTTGAGCGGGTAAAATTCATCACAATGCACAATGTGATAATGGATATAAGCTGAGAGCAGCTGTGAGTAAGAGCGAAGAAGTGGTCAGCAGATGATGATTGATGGTCAATCTCACTAGCGCTCACACCAGAGCAGGCAAATAGCAAATGGAAATTTCTTGATAATCGCTCGTTACACCTGACTATTATTAAATTTTGGCCGTGTTCGCACGGCAGGCTAGCTATGGTGAGACTGTGTGGGTAATTACCTGTTTAAACCCTATTAGAACTAGTTCTCTACTCTGGACACGGGACCAATGGACAGAGTCCGGCTTTTCCAGACACAGCTAGAGGTAGAGCTGTAGGAGCTAACGGATATTAATGTCAGGGTGGCCGCATATATTTGCAGGTTGAATTTAACTTATGTAACTGTAACATAATAGCCAATTTAACAAATAAAAGTGTGTCCGGCAGACGGTAAGGATTGCAGACATCATGCTGAACAGGACAGAAACAAGTAAACTGATGCGGGAGTTGATTGCAATAAGCTTAATTAGCATGTCATTATCGATGATATTATCGGTTAGAGGAGATCACGTATATTCCGGCACATCACCACAGCTATCAGAACAATCGAGTTAAATCTTACTTCCGCCGCTCTTTTCAGGGAATTAGTTGGATCAAATTAAATCGCAAGACTGATGCCGATGGTATGCGGTTTTTTACAGGAAAATTCACATGGGAGTAAATGAACTGTACTTAACCACGTACCATTTTTGTAGACAATACTATTCTTATTTTTATTTTAGAAGATCATTTAAAAAAAGATAACATATCAAGAATTTAACAGGATGAAATCGATGAACCAATTTTTAGTGACCGGGTCTAAACTATGTAAAAGTGGTCTAAACTATCTCAAAGTACTACCTGAAGTTAACGCAAAACAGAGACCCGGTTGATAGAATAATACTGGTTACAGAACACAAGATAAGTACACGAATGTACAACTCGTCACTAGTCCGCGATGCTTCGCCACCACTCCCTAGCAATATGGTGAATGGTACTATGGTAGGCCCGATGAAGTAGACTGTGTATAATTAGTACCAGTGCTTTATACGATGTTGTCAATGGCCACAGGGTCGAATATTCTGTAATCGGGTGTCCCTGGACATAACTTAAATTATATTAAATATCATTTGGCGAGTCTAAGTGCTAAGAGCACCGGAACTGTCAGTGGGAAGCTGCATTGGAAGTTTATACATAGGTCTTGCAGCTGAACAATTAAAATGAACAGGGACAGGGACAGGGACAGGGACAGGGACAGGGACAGGGACAGGGACAGGGACAGGGACAGGGACAGGGACAGGGACAGGGACAGGGACAGGGACAGGGACAGGGACAGGGACAGGGACAGGGACAGGGACAGGGACAGGGACAGGGACAGGGACAGGGACAGGGACAGGGACAGGGACAGGGACAGGGACAGGGACAGGGACAGGGACAGGGACAGGGACAGGGACAGGGACAGGGACAGGGACAGGGACAGGGACAGGGACAGGGACAGGGACAGGGACAGGGACAGGGACAGGGACAGGGACAGGGACAGGGACAGGGACAGGGACAGGGACAGGGACAGGGACAGGGACAGGGACAGGGATTATGATATATTTCCAACCTGGTATCAGCTTAACTTTGACAAAATAAAAAATCCCACAAATCATTTGAACATATTGACTGCGTGGTGTCTTCAACATCAATAATTTACTAGCAATTTACTGAGTCCACAGAAGGCGATCAGGACAACCAGAACTAATGTTGTTGACTTCCGCACCAATCCTGACGACTATCTCTACTACTTATATAACCCACCTACCCTGAGACCAGTTAAATTCTCTTTGATGGTGATTCAATATCCAATATCCAATGAAGACCCCAAAGTCAAGATAGAAACGCTTCATATCATTAAGGTCACGGTCATTGACTGTCTACGTAGTAAGCACCTAACTAAGGAAGACTGGACTTAACTTTTTTAGAAGTTATTTAGCGGATAAAGCAACGACTACGCCCCGAATTTCAAAACATGACCACGTTTTTTAGATTTTGCAGTTTTAACCAGTATGAACAATGCTAATAGCACGTCTATTATCAAAGTGCTGGAAACAAGGGCGTCAACTTTAATCAGTTCATAAAATAGGGGTACAAATCAAACGTTGGATACTAATTTTAGCGGGAGGAGGAAGTAATGCTCTAGCCTGATATCACTGATCAACCAGCAGATAACACTAGATTATGAAACAGAGCTACTGGACCGTGTTGGCCCGACCTTAGCAGAGAATTTAGACCCGAGGTAGACGGTACGTGTTGGGTTTGGTAATCGATTACGTCACACGTGAGTCTCTGTTCAAACTATTCGGTAATTTCGTGCACGTGATGCGCTGAAATTATAAAATTAGAACGGTGGGTATATATTGTGCAGCACGTGACGAAGCGTCTAGACGGTACGTGACGCATTTTGTGATGGTCCACATACCGTCTAGCTAGGGTCTCAGAGGCACATCTTTTATAAGGAGTTCTAGGAGATTTCGTTGTTCTTATTAGTATTACTAGTGGAGAGCTGCAACTGAAGAACTGGCCTCGCACTGCGATTGTGAAAATATCTACACTATCAAGACTCAATCATCAAAACAATCCAGTTAGTTAACTTTGGGGTCCGGGACTCCAGGGCGTGAGACTCTAGGGTGTGAGGCTCTAAGGCGTGGAGACGTGGGAAAACAGGACTCTAGGGCGGTAGAAACAAATTACAGAGTTGTTTTTAATTCTACCAATCTTATTCAATAACCATAAGGCCCAAGCAAGTCAGCTACGCACCTTAATGCTACAAACGGAGGTCCGGATTCGTCGGGTGTTGAATGTCCCTGCTTATAAGGCCCGTTATGAGAAGTTTTGTTGCCGCCCTATACTGATAGAGTCCTCTTTAATTCACGTCTCCACGCCCTAGAGTCCTGTTTAATAGGGCGGTGCCCTAGAGTCCGGACCCCACAGTCCACAAGTCACAAAACCACAACGCTGGATCTTTGAATTACTGACCAAAAAGTGTTTTAAATGGGTTATGGGAATGACGTAAGCATGCTTGTGGATTAGATCTATGGGTAGATCGTAATGTCACGGCGTCACGCGACAGTTTCGTGTCGCTATGACGCTGCTAGCGGTTACTAGTACTCGAATTGGAACTAATTTCCCACGAAAACGTTGCTAAATTGCTTCTAGACGAAATGTAGGAAATGTAGGAGAGTGTCAATTTTGCCTTTAGAAAAAACTTGCTAAACGTTCTCAAAGCGCAAGATTTGATTTGCTTTTCCAGTCAAAGAACTTACAACTTGCATGGTTAATGTTAGTGTGATGAGCAAGTGACCAAGATTGCACCAATGTTGCAACAGATTGCCCCTACCTTGGACACCAGGAAATCTTATTACTGCATATATGCCATATGCGCTCACCTGTTCTTTTAAGATCTTAAAGCACTCATTAGCTTCACAAAGCTGCCAATTAAAAAATTTCATCGAGTTTCTTGCCAGAATTCTCAGTCAATAAATGCAAAGAACAACTGTGCTGTCTAGAACATTAATCAAAACTTCTGCTACATCAATAAAATCTTGGTTAATATTCATCATCTTGGACCTACCGGCCATAAATAATGTTATTAGGAGAATAAGATATATAATTTTTGAGAAGGGTGGCTTTTTCGAGCAGATACTTAACTATTAATCATATTTTTACTCATTTTCATAAATTCGATTAAATTTCCGACAAACTTCGGTTAAAAATAACCGTGAAGTTTGACTGTGTCAAAAAGTATAAAAGTGGATAAAAGTCACACTTTATGTATTATATATGGCACTAAATACACAACTGTATTACAGTGACCGATTTAATTGATGAAACAGTGTTACACAACAAATAACTAAATAATCTCATATATAACTTATCAGAAAAGAAATTTTTACAAACCTAATTACTTGACTGCAATCTACATCTTTCCAAATACCTGCCGGAGTGACTAAGGAACTTAAACACAAATATTGACTATGAGTGCAGTATCAAATTTTTATAATAAAATTTGTGTATCCGCACCTTATTGAAAGCAATTATGACGGCAAAAATAATCAGGACTTGGTTCCTTTAGCTACCAAATAAAAGATAATCATTGAAGGCTAGTTGGCTGGATTAATGGCCCACCTACAAATTTATGGCTAGGATCATTTATCACTCAAAGATAACTTGCGGCTGTAAATTGTGGGATCTGTTAGGCAGTGGGAGTAACCAGGGAATAAATAAGCACACTTCAAGGGGGACAAAGGAAGCTTACTATATTGACAGTTCTTAAACTCCAATATATAGACATATTAAAATAGAAATAACCATTCAAGTGAAAAATTACGGGATCAAAAGATGGTTCCGACCGAAAAAAATTGCATGACGAGCTTCTACAGCTGAAAATCAAGTCACTAACTAAAGTTATGGTTTACTCGCTTTACTAAACTTTTGACAATCTGCATGCGTGCTGCGTAGCAGGTTGGTGATTACCCGTGGAAGGTGGACACTGGTTCTACTGAAGCCAGATTAGCCCGGTTCAGAATCATATGTACCCACAAATAGAGAGCAAAAGTAATTAGAGACAAAAGCAAAAGTCTAAACTGCATGGCTGCAGCTTCTACATAATACATATTATAATGAACTATCATTAGACCTTCAATGTGAACAGTGAAATCACATTTC
Source organism: Bolinopsis microptera (assembly GCF_026151205.1). NCBI lineage: Eukaryota > Metazoa > Ctenophora > Tentaculata > Lobata > Bolinopsidae > Bolinopsis > Bolinopsis microptera. The sequence goes on from NC_087073.1 coordinate 20,573,475, forward strand.
ACATTATTTTGATGTTGGTTCCAGTCCACCCTTGCACCAGAGGCGGCTATTGAGGGCGTCCAGGCGTCCGTGGACGCCTTTAAATTATAATCTGGTGGCTGGTGCTTAAAATAGAATAGTAATTAGTAATAGTGTTAGGAAATAACAAATCGCAATATAAAGGTCTTCGTTTACATCAGACTGTTGTTTAATCCATAAGGCACGCAATCCCAGAACTTCTGAAATTTGGTGTTGTTAGGGAGTCCAATCCTACATTGGAGACTTGACTGAAAATGCGGCGCAAGGCTTTTAAACACAAGTTCATGTGATTAATTTCAAAGACATCGTTCGCATCCAACTAAGTAATCTGTCATGTTTGACCCTCCGATATGGGGGTACAGAGACCCTTCTGAAATTATCAGCTGCTGTGTTCATACTGGCGGCTGAGAAGTAAGTTGGTGTCCTTCAGACCGAGAAGTTAGTTTTGTTTGCTGTCGCTGGAAAATTTACCTTAAAATGTTACATACGGCCTTGTGTAAATTATGTCATGGTATTAGGAGGATCAGCCATGAACACGGTCCAAGCCCCCTTCGCCACAGCATCGATTGGACTCCTACAACTGCCCATCGCAGCTCCAGAGGTCATGCATTGCACGTTGAGAGTTACAGTCAGGCAATTTAAAAGGTGCAAACTACCCAGGGAAAACAACCGTTACACGGGCTCGGACTGATTATATGATAGAGTATTGCTGACTCTGATCTGCGAGGTGGACTACTGTCGATTAAAAGAAGTTTTCTAGGCCATCAACAAATCTACCAAAATTGATCAAAACGTAACTCGTACTGCGGGTCTAAGAACTTAAAAAAATATTGGCTACATAGAGCTTGTGCTCTTTAATTTTCAATAAATTCTGTTACGACCTTATTGAAAGCAATTATGACGGCAACAATAGTAATGCTTTTCTCTATGTTCCAAATTTTAATATTTATCAAATTGTCTAAGTGTGACTGGATCACACAATGTTGAGATCAATCACAAAATTATAATGGACGTTGGTATTGCATTAACATCATACAATTTACAGTGTCATTCCTGCGCACTGAGGAATGTCCAGGTTTAAAGCACAGCAGGGGACATTGATCTTTCCATAATTCTAGATCAAAGTATGTTATGTAGGGCATAAAGTACTATAAAATAAGGCTTGTGAAAATACGGATCAGAGAGGCACCGATATGCAGGTGAAAACTTATACTATACTAATCTCTGTTACTAATTCTGGATTACAATGTGTTACTATCTGCACGTGCAGCGCGGTCTGATAGTAGTGAGTTACCGGCGATTAAGGTGGTGACACTTTTACTGATAGTCAGTATTACCGCCGGCAGAATCGCAGGTACCCCTAGGAGCGTCAAGTAGAGACGCAAAGTGAAACGCAGCTGGAGTCTACATATACATAATTTTACCTTAGTTCATGTGACAGTGACTGACATTTACATTATTTAGGGTTCATACCATTGCGATGAGATGTCATCAGGAATATATCTATGTCCTCGAATAGAATCTGCCATTACACTGTGTCACGTTTATATCATAAGTGCTTTTACTCATTATTTGGAAGTGATGCTTCGATTAAATCAATTTTACGTAATATAAATTACATTGGAGCAACGTTGATGCAAAACATGTAACATCTGTTAGATGTTACAAGTAAAAACATGATACTGAGGCTATTAACATGGATGTTAATTGTAATACGTTAAATGATTCATGATATTATTCACACTATAAAGTATAGTACACCAGTACATTAATGCTATTGTAGGTTTACTATTTCTAATACGTTTTAAGTATAATCATATCGATACGCGACCAGATCGGTTACGTTGCAATAGCAAGTTGCAATCGCGACGTATGGTCAATTTGCAAAATCAGAATTACCCAGATAATATCAAAATCCGGTCATGCTGATTAGTCTGGTTCAGCCTCGTACATTTTCTTACCAAGTCGGAAATAAACTAGTTGTTTGAGTGACTTCAGTCAAGTTTAATTTAAATTGTTAAATCATGAGCGCGGCCAGTCAACACAATAACATGTGGAGCCACAAATATTTATTGCTTCTATTGCACGTCAGAGTCAATTAGTCTCTATCAAATTTAATGTGTGACATTTACTCGCATTGTATGTGAATTTTTAGAATTCGCGGAAAAATGTCAGATCTTGATTTCTTACAGTCTACATAAAGTTTACATACTAAAACTTATTCGGAAGGCTTTGTAGAAATTTTAAAATCGTGAAACTTTTACCATTAATTCATACATATATGTTGTTGTTAACGTGACATAATGAATTTATAAACATGCAACAGGATGTTAATTTAAATCGATACTTTTTATCCCATATAAAATCATCACAACCATAAGTTATAATATAAGTATAGGTGTATGCTAATAGCTAGTTTTGAAATTATGACCTAGATACGATACAACGCCGTCGTACGTTTTGAGTTAGTGCTCGCGATCGTTGCATTTATAATGTTGCATACCAAATGGACAGTAAACTTCAAAACTCGATCAATGCTATCACGTTATTTGTACTCACTCGGACGTTTATTTATTGGAAATAATTAAATGACTCTAATCCAAATTCAATGTAATTATTTCTATCCTTTTCGTAACAACATTGTCACAAAAATTGCAGTTCTAACTCATTGCAGTCATTTTGCATCACCAGATCAATTTGATGATTTCGAATGTTTTTTCTTCTATGTCCCGTTGCCGGGGAATTTTCGTCAAGTTTAAAATATAATATAGATAACTTTAAGATGAATCTTTTAATTATTAATCATTTTAAAAAGCTGTAACTCCATGGCCATTTAACAGTTTTGTCACGCCTGGTAACAGGTAATGAATCATCATCTGATCAAATCCACAGCAATTGGCACGGTTGTGCATGGCAAGAAGGGGGTGAAACCAAGACTTCGAACAAAGTAAGACAAATATCTCTAATAAACAAAATTATCGAAATTAATCATGTTAATAAACGCCAGCATTTTGACACAATAATAGATATATATCACACACATCACGGACAGGAAATTGACCGTGTCCATAGCAACAAACATTATTCACAATTTAAAGAGCCTCAACTTTTTCCAACCAAAACAAAATTTACATTATTCGAAATTTAACAATCCCATTACTCCCAACAAATGGGCTCTGCTATTTTTTTAATCGTGAACTGAACTTAATCTTCTGTGCAATGAATAAATTATTAAACATTTGAAAGATATCAAATTCAAAAGAGAAAAAACATACGATACAGTAGAGTACAACTAACTTCAAAAATGGACTGAACGGACAACATTTTAGCTATATTAGCTACTAAAAATTTATTGACTCCATAACGGGTACCACAGTTCAGTCGGCTCCAAACTGCCGATTATCAGTATCTGTACAGTGACACGTCACTTAGTAAAGTGTTGTTGAGGGGGTGAGAATAATATCACAAGAGATTAAAGTGTCGTGTTCAGAGACTTCTCAGGACGGCTTGAGCCACGTTCCTGTTGCTACCGGCACTCGCCGCGAACTCTCCTGACGCCTTCTCCATGCTCTGCCCGGTGGTTCTGTAGGTCTTATGAATCTGAAATAGGAATAAGAGTTGATTATTAGTTCAAACAACTATGAAATTGAATGTGATGACAAGAATTTAGATGCTCATTTCCTTTTAAACGTTTCCGTTCCAAGGGGATCAAAATAAAGGGCTTGGGGTGGGGTTTGTGTTCCGGTCAGGCACGTCGCCAGGGAGATCTATGGATTCCAGAAAAATATAATCAAAGGTAGGATTTTAATTTATAAATTCCACATTGCTAGTTTTCACACCAGAACGCATTTGCAGTTTGCACCTAAATAAATCAGTCCCCAGGCTTAACAGCTTGCTGCTATTTCCAAATCAACTGATTTTATTCCTGATAATTTTCTATTTTGGATTTGCTAGATTTATTCCTTACAACTTATTTATCTAAATGATTGCCTTGGTATGTGCGTTATTTGTATCGCCAAAATAAATGCAGGAATAGAATTTTAAAGACTCCCCTTAAATAAGTTATGAGGATTCATAGGACCAGAAAATCGTTTGGCTGGCAGGAACGGTGACTACATTCTCAAAAGAATATGCTAGTCATTCATCGACTTCTTCAAAGCATACATAAGATGATTACGCCACATTACATATTCTATTCTCACACTTATTTTTTACTATTCCTATAAACTCACAGCATTTAATCTTATATTTATGAATTATGATATTAGTGCAGTAATTTAAGATGAAAGATTTGTAAAACGTGGAGGAGGCGCTCAATCGAAAAAGTAGACCTTGATCGAAGGAATGTACGTGCGCGCGCCGGATGAAGTACGATGACAGTGATATGATTTTCCGCGGGAAAGGTATATTTTGCTAGTAGTTAGCTGATATTGGGAGAAATGTCCCACAAGGTTGACACGCAGTATTGTGACATCACAACACATAGGGCATGTTCCACGCTCCTATTATCTTATGACATATCGCGTATAGTGTAGCTTTTCTGTGAAACTTAAATCACATTATTACCAGCTTGCTAAGTGATCAACTAAGTGATCAACTAAGTGATCAACTAAGTGATCAACTAAGTGATCAAGTTCTTAATTCTAATAAACAGATTACGTTTGGGCACAACTTTCCTGATTCCAGTATGTGTAAATCCCGGCTAACTGCAACATAAATTATAAATCTAGATAATTCTAAATTTCGCAATCACACGAAGGTCAAACAACAGGCACATACCTGCATGATGAGATAGACTGCAATAAGGCAGTTGGCGCACCACGCTAAGCTAACGAGTATTCCTAGAACACCCAGGGCTTTGTTATCTTCCATCGTCTTGAAGGCTGTGATCCAACCGCTGAGTTTTATCAAAGTTAATTACTTGATCAAACTATGACTCATCCAACAGAAATAATTAATATATCATATGCTTATGAACATGCTTTCCGGTGATTTTAGCGAGGCTGACACTCAATAAACACATTCTGTAGCGGTTTAAAAATGCTTGCTATGTAAATGCTGTTAAAACACTCTGAATGCTAACAAAATAGCTGATATAGCGGATCGAAATATGAAATACCACGTGAAATGCTACATATATAGGAATTATAGCAATGCTCAGTAAATCTCCCAACATGTAGGGAATATAGCCCAGCCATTACGCTGAAACACGTATTATATGAAGTACTCACGCGAAACCGCCGCTATTAAACCCTAAAGCTGCAATACCGCTCACGAAAATTTGGAATCCATACATAAAGAAAAACAGCATATATCGCATAGAGCTATCTAATCTGAAAGAAAGGTAGGTGTGAGAATACAAAAGGAGAAGACGAAAGTAATATAACTTACGCGACACCCCCACCGCCTATCCCCAGCGCGCCAATGCCCATTACTAAGATGTGCCATCCGTAGAAAAAGAAGAAGAGCATGTAACGTAATGAGCTGTCTGTCCTGGTATAATACCAGAATATGAAGTACGGAAATTAAACCCCACATTTAGCGTCACAAGTCTTTTTCGGGGTAAAACAAAATTCAACTTGTTTTTGAGGTTTTGAAAAAGTATTGAAAACATTGTAATCATCAATTGTAAATGGTCGTCAAACACGGCACGTCTCTTCGAGGATTCTCTTACTTAAAGCCAACAAAGTTCATGATATCAGATCAATTTAAAACATAATGACGTGGTACTGTTGTGGTTTACCTGACAGCATTATAAAGCATCCTGTACCAAGTCAGGAATGACAGAGGGATGAAGAGTCCCGCGTACAGTAGCGACAGACCAAACGCAGACCCAGCTTTAGTTCCCAGTGCACAGATCATACCGAAACATACAATGAAGTTAAGCAGGTAGCAGATCACCGTAACTGAAATTGTAGGTTTTAAATGTGCGTGGAAAATTTTTGAGTAAAAAATCTTATAAATCACAAGGTGATTCTTTCGTGATCAAGCTTAGCTTAAAGTTTACCTTGGTTGTCTCACCTATTTTTGCAACAACTCCCGTTGTCGCAATCATGGTGTTTCATAATAACAGCACATAAAGCATATAATAATTGATTGCATTATCCCAAACAATATACATGACAGTGACTCCACGGTTATTAGTCTCTGGTACGTATTTTGACTATGTAATTTCATGTCACGTACTGAATCATACGTAATATACATACAGAACACACCCATGTATTGTATATTGTAGGCCCCATGCCCCTACATTGTAGGCCCCACGCCCCTACATTGTGGGCCCCACGCCCCTACATAAACGATCTGATGTTAGTAATCTGAGCTGAGTCTCATGGGAATGCTGCATTTCCAGCTCTCTTACCTTGTGTTACATTTGTATAGTTAAACATGTGATTGCACACACAAGTTATACTATATGGGATTGTGTACAGGGCGGTATATAAATAATATATATAATATATATATATGGTTATACATAATAACATTCCTATACTTGCAGGATGAAATAGCTACAAATATTTAGTTTGGTAATAAGATAGTAGACATTAATCGGTCGTGCTATTTAGTGGAAGACGGTTAGCTACACAGCTACATTATCAGTTAATTGCTACAGTAAACAGAAGTAGAGTAAATCATCTTATTTCACTAAACTATACTTACACTGCCAATGATAGAAGCATCGTTTTACATTGAGTTGATGCTCAGGAGCAATGTCAAAGTCAATGTTGTGATACACACAGGGAGTACACGGGAAAAACTTGGGTAGTGGTGGGAAATTGGGAACACGATCTCCGTACACACGCGCTTCTTCCAGACGCTTCTGTTCGTCACGCAGCTGTCGTTCTCTTCGTTCCAGATCCTAGAATTTAAAATCAGTGAGTGTGTGTGTGAAATGTAATGTGAACTGGAGAACTAGGAAATGAAACAGCTGAGAGTAAATTGTAAACTGTAAAAGTGCAATGAGTACAATGAGTCGCCGATAAAATGAAGATGAATGTTGTACAATGTACAATGTACATGATGATAAAATTAGGTTCTTACCTCTTCTCTTTTACGAAACTCGTTCTCCACCAATTTCTGAAATGATATGATACTTGTTTTGTGAATAAGATAGTTATAAATATTTATACGGAATTTCCCAGACTTTGATTAGATGCGGACATAAATTATAGTGACAGCGTTGAATCAGTTACTTCAGAATTACTTCAAAGTTAGTTCAGACTATCTCGAGGTACAGTTGAAATCAAGTTATTTGATGAACGTGAAGTCATGTTCCAAGAAATACTAATTGTGTAAGACAATGCTCGGATACAAATAACTTATTTCCCATGAAATTCTCTGACTGTTTAAAAACTGCACAATGTAAAATTTAATCAGATTCGATTTAACACGTCATTTATATCTTGAAATGATAAAATTGGTTCTACACTGTTCTCCTATAATACTACCCGTCATTATTACACTTCATGCTACAGGGAACGTAATACATTTACAAGATGTGCCCAGGTGTACACGCAATTTCATTTGCACCAGTGCTGTGACTACTCATGAACACTGTACACTATAAAGCAGCTGTCACGTGATTTGAAGCAGCTGTCACGTGATATAACACAATAATACCTTGAAGCTCCCCACTTCCTACGCGTGGCAAAACACATGTTTTGTGGCTGAATACCTAACATACCATCACACGCTCCCTGAACACACACTGTACTGTTACCTTGTAACAATGTAACAGTGTGTGTTGGTATGCTGTGTAAGGTATAATATTATCTTGTAATGTTATGAGTACTAGTGAGTACACAGCACTTAAGACTTGTGTGCCATGCAGTCTATTAATTTAGTATCCAGAAAGAGACACTAAAATCATGTAATTCAGAGTTTATGTCTAATTTCATATGTATAATGTAAGACCATGACCATAACATGTGGTATGTAACAGTATGTGTAACATACTGTGTTATGTGTGTACAGTGAAGGCTATTGCTCTGGATCATACTATTGCATTGGTTCGTAACAAGTTAATATTGGTTGGTAACTAGTTAGTGATACGAGTACAATGTACTTACACTACACAATAGTACCTAACTACCCCCCCCCCCCCCCCCCCCCCTTATAACATGACTATAACTATAACACGCCTTCATCTAATCAGGTGCTGTCCTCATTATTTGATTATATATGATCTGAGAGGCGCAGTCTTTAATAAAACCACCCTGCCACAATACGATCTTACGACACACACAGCTGTGTATACACTATACAATACACGGGCCGTAAGAGAGTAATTGCAGGGCAGGTCGAGTGAAGGCAGCAGTGGTCGGATGAGATCGATTATTCCTAATCTGTGGCATTATTAGCGTCGTAGCTAATTTACTAGGAGGCAGCTAGCTGAGAGCATCGCCAAGCTAATCCTACTGTTATGTGAGCTAGGGTATGTCTGCAACTTTGTGTTTTTAGATGCTAGATATTTTTTAGAATTCTAAATATGCCAAATGACTAGTAAGGAGGTTGTGTCATTATTCGAGAATGTGTGTACTACTCTCAAGAATGTACGGAATAAGAAGAAGAAGTCATAATAAGTTGAATTAGCCGGATCATGTCCGGGCGGTAGGTCAGGGGTGTTGTAAATCAGGGTAATTAGCCGCCAATTAGTATCCAGGGGTGTTGTAAATCAGAGCAATTAGCCGCCAATTAGTATCATCTCTGTAAATGTGGATACTGGAGGTGTACTTGTTTAGACACATGACAGTTGTTCTGGCTTTGATTGGTCAACGCTGGAAGCTAACTGGTTAATTGCTGTCACGAGCCAGAAAAAATATGGTTCAATATCTATATCTTTACAGCAGTATAATACACTATACACTATACAGTAGTACCAATCGAATTTAGTCCGTACCTGATACCAATCTTATTTAGTCGCGATAACTACACGTGGAAACTACTCCATATAATGATATATGGTAAGAATACATATCTTGTTTTAGAAGATTTCTGATTGTTCCCGATTAGAGTCAGTGATGACGGTCGCGGTGTTATCAGAACTGCTTCTAATCAGAAATTATCAGAAATATTCTTGAAAGAAGCACAGAATGAGGCTCAATAACAGTGCTATTTGATATGTGTCGTGTACGTGGAAACTCAATACGTGGCAAGAGCCAAGATCGTGCTCAATAGTCAGGACTTGTCTTCTGCAGTAAAGGTGGTGTAGTGGTCAAATACAGGAAATGGTTGGTGGTATTAGGTATATAGTTGGATACGGTCCGTGGATAGTAACTTGTGGCAATTATTGTAATTGGGTAACTTCGATTCTAATTCCTAATTAGGTTACTAAAATTGGATTATTTTGGTTGCTGAAAAATCTGAATCAACGTCACAATACTTCGATACTAAGTCTCGCTTGAATGGTATAAATGTACCTTTTTGGGTATTCTTAATGTGAAAGGATTTTTTAAATATAAGAATTTATTTATTTATTATATTTAAATATCTGCTTTTTCAAAGATGAAATCACGTAACACAAATCAAGATTAGATTCAACAAATTAATAAGAATAATTCAAAATTTGAAATTTAAATGAGCTGTAGAATAATCATTCAAAAACATTTTCAGACCATCAAGGCCAGGCTTCGAGAGTGCAATGACCTTCATGATTAGAAGATTATGCTATTGATTACATGAATTGAGTAACCCCCATGCTAATTTATAATAAAGCATCCCCATGCAATGCATTTGTAGCTCAATTTCCCAAAGTTTTCTATCTTAGTCTATCTTTGAACTTAAGAACTTGGTCGTAGACACGATGTATAACTAGATTGATATGACAAGGGCTAAAGTGTTATGCTCAAAACCATGCCTGGAAATCTCTTCAGAAACTTGAGCATATAATTATATATCGTTAGCTCACTGCTATCAAAGGCCAAAACGTGGCAAAACTACTAAAATGGACAAATGCGGCATTCTTTATAAGAGATATCTTTCTAAAAAATATTTCAAACATTTAAACACGAAATGTATGCAAGGTATGTATGAAAAGCTCCAGTGAACAGGCTTGATGTCTGGACGGGGAGCAAGTGTGAAACAGTACTGATACTAAGATTAAATAAGACAATTCATTGGACTTGCAGCAAGTAAAAAATGTTATATGAAAAGTATTTACTGACCTCAGCATTTGGCTGGAGGACTTCTGTATTTATTTCTTCCTAAAATTGAAACAATGCCAAATGATGCCAAAAATCAAATGAGAGAAGTCACACTTGAAAATCTAAAAAGAAACCACAAGAAAAGTGCTAAAAACAGGCCCGGTGCTGAGAAATCTTACTTGTTTATGCATGGTCTCCTCGTTGCCATACTGTTTAGGAGGCTGAGAGTTAAAAGAGGCAGCACCTGACCCATAACCTGCACCACCGTAGCTAGAGGTAGGAGGTGCGGGAGCACCGTACCCTGCACCGTATCCAGTAGAACTGACAGGGGCTACTGCCGGCTGGGTGATCTGAGCAGATGGCTGCGTTATCACTGGAGCTACAGATACTGTTGCTGGTTCCGATGGCTGAAATGGGATACGGTTTGAGTGATAAGATAATAACGGTCTTGATAACAGCTGTTATTTAATATATAACAATGAACGTGCAATTAAAGCCACCACAATTATCTCATCATATCATATCACTTGTACACAAATTGATGGTCAATGGAAAAATGTACTTACAGCGCCGAATGGATCGTCTAAACCAGCTACAACCGTGGTAGATTGTGCAGAGACCTGCATAACTGATGGATCCTGAAAAGTTTATGTTAGAGCCCTGAACTCACACTAATTGTCACTATGAAAGATTGATTGAACAGTTCTGAACAAAGTTTTCAAATAGACACATTGACATTTTTTGTTCACAATTCTATGAGAACAATGTAATCAAAATATTTAGTTACAGCGCCATGAAGTGTCATGAAGTGTCAAATTGAGATGTACAAAGAGCTCTTTCAGCAACTTACCATGAATGGATTGACCTGGCCTGGATCGGCGAATGGGTTTTCTTCATCCATCTTGCCTAGAGAAGAAATGTTATCAAATGTCACTATACACTATGTAAAATGAAATAAGGCGATCGCGATAGTGAACATGATTAAAAGATAGCTCTTATCTGAAAATGGAGTAAGAGAAGATGATGTATTATCTAATCGAAATGAATGATTTGAAAGAGCCCGCAATAGTAAAAAACATACATGAGACATTGAGACAAGTATTATTCTCAAAACAAAGCTCAATCAAGGAAAACCCCTGGACATCAAATATAATAAATTAAACTATTGTTTAGAGTTTTATCAGATGGAAATGGCAATATTTACATGGTACAAAATAATATAAAAGATGCTTGTCTCTAATCAAGATAGCTTTTGGGTTTTGAAATCAATGTTATACACATTCAGACGAAAGTTGAAAATGATTTACTTATCATCTAATTTCTTATCAAATTCCTCAAATACTTTATTCTGAAGTTCTATAATTTCATCATCAACAGCCTCAACTGATAAGACTTCTGGTATGTAGAACTGCATCATATTTTCAATGCCATTTTTCAAAGTCACAGATGAACTAGGACAGCCTGAACATGATCCCTGTAGAGCAAGCTTGACTATGCCATCCTCAAAAGCTACAAACCTTATGTCACCACCATCTTCCATGACAGTTGGTCTAATTCTGGTGTCCAAAAGTTCTTTTATCATGATAGTGGTCTCATCATCGTCATCATTGATTGAGCTTGTTGAAGCTAATGTTGCTTCATCAAGAAGGACAGGCTGATTACTCGAAAAGAAGTCCATTATGCAAGCAAAGATGTCCGGTTTCATAGTATTCCAGGGTTGCTCATTATCATCCTTTGTGACACTTATAAAATCAGGTGCAAGGAATACTCTAGTTACACCTTCAATCCTGAAAAGCTGACGAGCGAGGGGTGATATCCTTGAATTTTCTAAGGAGTTGAAATCATAAGTTCCTATGTGATCCAGAATCTGGATACCAGGAATGAATTTAAGACTGTTTGGATTTGGTGTTGTTTGAGTTTGTATAAACATCCCACGATTTTGCAATATAAGTGGAGTTTGATTCCAATTCTGTAGAGAATGTCTTAGGAGACTAGTGCTGACTAGTGAGCTTCTGCTAAGGATTCGTTTCATTTTGCTCCTAATTTGGATTCAAAGATAATTAACTTATATGACTAACACAAGATAAAGAGTGAACTAAAAAGTGATATAATAACAAATGTTTTGAAATAATTGCATATTGCATTGTACAGTTACCAAATGGCGCAAACTTAAAGATTTATAAAAATGGCGTGTTGATCCTCACTGATTAAGTGAAACCGGTCAAGGTGTCAGCTACCAAATGGGTTCAAACAATATAGAATGTTACGGAGTATTTACGAAATAATGTCTCTATGATGCCAAACTTTGATAACTTTAAAAAATTAAGGTATGTAATCTTCGAAATCAAATTGCAAAAGGTGTAACTCTTACTTCTTAACCACCAGTGGACTTAAAATTTGCTTTTTATAGGCTGGAGTTTACAAATACCATTCACTTTAAAACTAAAAGGAAAACCCACTTAAAGTGATAACAGAAATGAAACATCTACATACCTTGTATAAATAATCAATATTGTTAGCAGCTACACTCCAATTTGATGTTCACAAAGGTGAAACCTTACTTACCTAGCTTCTTAGTCTCGGTTCCCTTCATATAGAGAAGAAAAGAAGCTTGAAATGAGCGCTGCGCATAGGGATAGGCACGTACCCTTGGTAAAAAGCTTGCAAGATTCGAGATCTTTTGACAGGGTTCTTCCTCATTTAATTCTCAGTGACGGATTTCCCGATCATTCAGATAAGACGAGTGTGAACAATTCGTTACCGCATCCTTTCGACTGGGATTGATAGCACAAGAGGGTTTCAAACCCGTTATCTTCCACCAAAGAGACAACATTTAACCAGATACAAGTTTGGCCTGATCTCGGCGAAAGATACAATCCACAACAAGTAATAGTTTATAGCAATACACTATAGCATAGGTGCAGATTTCGTTTTGAGGTGAACTTTTAAGTTTTTTTTCCTCCTCGGGCACATTCGTAACCTACGGGCCAGGTAAACCTAAACTACATATTGACCGTTATGTACGTCGGTATCTGTTCATGTTGAGGAGCCAAATCATCTGAAAAGCCCTAAACCTATATTTTGCTCAGGCACGTAGCCAGGATTTTTCTTTGGGGGGGGGGGGCTGTCGGCGAGCGAAGCTGCAAGCTGTGGCAGGGGTCTGGGGGCGCGGCCCCCAGCGGGGTCCAGGTAAGGGGCGGACCCCATTGGCGGGGGCTAGGGGGGCGCAGCCCCCCGGAAAATTTTTGCGAAATAGGGTGTTATGTTATTAGGCTAAATTGAAAGTTTAATGAATTTACAAAAATGTATGGTTTGGCATAATCATTGCCTACAATCCTGACCTGAGTAATTTACCCCTTTGAGACTTTATTTTGGGTTGAAAATTGAGTTTATCGAGAGGAAGTGAAAAATCTCTGGTTCAAATTTGGATTTGAAGCCATGTTTAATTTTTTCTGTTGAGGTCAATTTTTTGCGCAGAAAGCGTTCGATTTTAGGGGAAAAAAATGTATGTTTGCTTTTAATTTTTATGGTGCCGACGGCACCTGAAATCGACGAAATCTGCAGGGGTGCACTATAGCGAGTTAAAAATAGCATGAGGTTGCCTAGTAGGGTGATACTCCATGCCATTTGCACTAGCACCGAAGCCCAAGCTTCCAACTTAAAGACAATCATGTGTTTTGGAGGAGCCATATTAGGTCATCATCATCATCACTTGATAGTCACATTTTCAAATAATTGCAAGAGGACGAACACGATAATATGTAATAACTCCTTCTACTTCGTTACAGTATAAAAGATTAAAGCTTAATCGCTCTGCTACAGCTAAATAAAATTTGTGTAGCGCTCGATTCATACACTTCATAAATTTCAATGTCATGTCAGATCGTAATACCAAAAACTTTTGCGCGGCGCGCACGGCATCGCATTAAATTTTAAATTAAAATATAAACCATTTGCCAAAATGCTAAAAGGGTATTCGTTCGCGATTTGCTCAATCGATAAAACTTTGTTGCCTAACCTGTCAGATGTCAGATCACAACTTTTTCAAGTGTGAGTGCAGTTGCATCGTGTTTACAATTTATTTATAGCAAGAGCCCTCTCGCTTGTGAAATAAGCGCGTCACGCAGTACGCGTAGACGTACATGTGAAAGCAAATGACAAAACGTAAAACACAAAATGTTACTAGTATACATTTTTAAATTAATGAGCGCCATTAGGGATCGGATGATGATTAATCACTTAACACTCGACTTGGAGGACTTCGCCTGCACTTCGACGCGCATCGCAAACTATTATTATATTACCTGGGGACCTCAGGCTATTATGTTCATAAACATAGAAATTCGGCGGAATGACAGGCTGAGCGCGGCTCAGTAACGCAAACTAGCATTCTTGCTTCGTCGTCGATTCTTGCTTCGTCGTCGATCGTCGCGTCAATCAATTCGAAACCCTAACTTTTTAATTTGATCCTTATAATTGACGATGTCAATTCATCTCAGCTCGGCGCGGCACAGTAGCTTAGCGCATTTCACAGATCTAGAGAAGCCTCATTGAGTGCGCGGCGCGGCACAGTAACGCATCGCGCTACAAATTTGATCCCTGCAACCGGCAACCTTAACCCTTGTAATTCACATAGCCATGTGTCTACGCGTACTGCGTGACGCGCTTGTTTCACTTCGGCGGTCGCGCGCTACTGCAAGCGAGAGGGCTCAGGTTTGAGGTTAGAGCAACCCTTAATTGTAACGCGATGCGTTATAACTGTGCCGCGCCGCGCACTCAATGCAAATGAGGCTTCTCACAGCAACGAAGTAGCGCGCGCCGGGCTAGTCCATTAACAATGAACAAACTTACTGAGCCGCGCTCAGCCTGTCATTCCTCCGAATCTCTATGTTTATGAACATAATAGCCTGAGGTCCCCTGGTAATGGATAAACATGATGCCACATGACTGCAGATATATTTGTATTACGTCGGTGACCACTGACCATCAGTCCTCACGGCTTACTGTCATTCCATTTAGTGTATTGGGGCGAAAGCCACGATACAGCTGCGAACTAGCGTTAAAATGCTCCGCTGTCGAAAAACTGTCTCGATCACGTGATATTACCATAATATAAGGAAGTTGGTCGAATTTCTTGTATGGTTAGGGTTTCAGCATATGCTTCAGTAAGGGATTGGGTTAGGGTTAGGGTTGGGATCAGATTCTAGAGGATAAGGGTTTTGAATAGTCATTCAGGGCCACGTAGAGAACGTGTTAAAAAGTCACGTGACAGTCGAGTGTAGAGTGATTAATCACCAACCGAAGTGAAACACATCATATCATATTTTGTTTGAATAAAAAATTGTAAATAATGCAGAAATATGTCCGACAAAATAAGAATTTTCACAAATTTTACATCACTCCCTCAACTCACGTGTGCAGTATTGAGTATTCAATATTTTGATTACAAAATAAAACGTTTTCAAAGCAAAAGTGAATCAGATAAAATGCAATGGTATTTTGGGTATTTTACTTGAAATTGGTGCCTGCAGTTATATTACTGCAGTTATATTACTTACTGCAGTTATATTACTTTTCCATGATCATTCGAATTTCACGAAAGCACGTCGAGAAATAGAAACTGATACACTAAATTTGAGTTAGGTTATTTAACTTAAAGTACACTGAACATCAGTGCACTCAAAGGACGCTGAACTTGAAGAAATTAATCTACAAGTTCAAAGACATGTAGTTGCAGTATAATATATGGTCGCTTAAACTTAAAAATTAAAATCTGGTAGCTTGTTTTGATTGATCATACTTCTCCAAAAATCTGGATTTGAGTGAACTTACTTACAAAGTAGAATATTCATCAAGATTAGAGACATTGTTCCGCATACTGAAACTGCAGAGGGCTCGCCCAACTACCTTCAACCATTCGAATACCAAAATGAGTTTCATTTCTCAAAACTCAAACAGATTATGCTCTTGACTTTGAGGTTTAGAAAATTTTTGTGTCAACTTTAATATTAGTTTCAATAATTCAATAAAGGTACACACAAATCTGATCTAATAATTTAAACGAACTTAAAATAATTTAATCAATCAAAATTTAGTTAAAACTTTAATTAAAAGCAAATAAATACCGAAATGTTATTAAGTCACTGAATATTGTGTCTGAGAACCAATTTAAATCAAAAAGAATTGATCAAGTTAATTATCGAAAGCATGAAGAGAAGGGCATCTGAAACTACAAGCTTAATAATTAAGTTAGCAATGGTCTACTAGTAATGGAAAACACAACAGTCAAAAAACTAAAAGCTCAAACGAATCTAATAACAACATTGAAAAAATAAATTCAATAAAAATCGTATACTGAAGACGGATATAATAAGATCACATGCGGCAAGTGAGTGACATGCGGCCGGACCGGAATCACGCATAAAACCAACCCGTGGTATGTTACAACTTTACACACAAAACCCTAGCTGGAGGGGGACCTAACGACAAAGACCTACTAGTACAGGTCGGACCTATACTATTTCTGTTCTCTCTAATTTCTTCAACTTTACAAACTCCTGGGCCACTTCATCGTGGACTCTCTGAGACAGGATGATAACAATGCTCATGTTCTCTTTAGTCAGGTAAAGGGACCGGCCCAGATCTAGTCTGTCTTGTATTGAACCTGTTTCAACGACTTGGCGGAGCGGCATGACAGCCACACCCACCAGAAGATCTGTTTTCATCAGACACCAGTCTTTTACTGAGAACTGTAGTTCATAGTCTATTGGGTCGTTTGGCTTCATTATTTTCCTGAGATTGAGCTTGATTAATTTACATTTTACAAACAACAATACTGTATTGAAAGAATCGATGATAATCACCTAGTCAATTAACATCTAAATTGAACCAAAAATAAAATTCGTCACAATTAAATGAATTGATGCTTCAATCGTAATTAACTTTAAGTTATTGACTTACAAATGGAAAGATTCGTTGAAGAGTGGAGAGTAAGTCTTGTTTTTAGTGCCAGTAGTGAACTTTCTCTTTACCCCCGACGTTCCAGGCCCGATAAGGTTCACCTCTACGAAGGGACGGAACATTTTCGTTGTGTTCCAGTGCAATCGGCTCGCGGAAACCACTGAAATTAATGAATCAAGTCGCCCTATTCATGTTGCTATATTCAAGTATTCAAGTATTCATATTGACATAAAGGCGTATATATCATATTTACTCTCCGTAGGTACTCGGTATTACAACAGCTTTGCTCGGTATATTTCGTAGACTGATAATACATAAACGCACGCAATGGCGAAATTCCAAAGCTATAATAGTGAGAAATAACAGTTTAGAAGGGAATACAAACCTTTCACAGTACAGTCATGATGCTCCTGTCCAGGTGGAGTGAAGAGGTCCACCTGCAGCTGAATCTCACCCTGAGAATCCTCCTCAGCGAACCGGTTCTGATTGTCAGCCTGAGTCACAAAGTTCTTGATCAGGGTATCCGTAGTGAGTCTGTACTGAGACAACACTTTCCTCAAGTCACGCATCTCTGTCATCTTCTCCAGATTCCTGGCCTTCAAACATTTACCGCTCGAGTCCGTGAAATACGCTTTGAGCATGTCCAACATGGCTTCGACCACCTGGCTTTGCTTGCTGTTCAGTTCTTGAACCTCCTCGTGGGCTATACAGTTGATGTCTGGTAGGATTATTATTTCCTCGAAAAGTTTTAAAGTTCTTTTCCAAGTTTGCTGAAAAAGTGGTTTCCGGACGTCATCGTATAGGCTGTCGACAAATATTTTGAAGACAACATCAAAATATTCGATCAAAGGAGAAACAATTTCAGTGTAGTCCTCTCCGTTTTTACTCCTCACATTCCGCAAATCGTTTTTAATGTCCCGGATGCATTTCTCGATCTCAGGCTTCATATTTTTCACTAAATCAGAAATAACATTGTTCCTAGCATCCTTCAACCTCTTTTGAGTGCCCTCCAGGGTTTGTTTAGCAGTGATGTCCAACAGTTCTCCTCCCATTGTTTTGAAGATAGACTCCAGCTCCTCTCTGACGCGGTGGATGTTACACAGAATCACACACGACGTTCCAAGACCCCCGGATGTTCCCAGATTCTTTTTGAACACGTCTATGATCCGTTTGGTGTATTCTATGAGAACCACATCGATAGTTTCACAAAATCGGTTGTGGTATTTGTCTCGCAGAGCGGGTATCGGGCATTTCATCTTGTCCAAAGAATCGTAGGTTGCTCTCAAAGAACTGAAAATGTCGATGACTGAGGAGGAGTGTTTGATGGTCTGATTGGGTTGAACTGTGAATGTGTCTTTGTCAAGACTCTTGATTAAGAACATGTTCTTGATTTTACTGTCTGACTCTTGAAGATGTTTCATCACGAACGGCTCGAACCATTTGGGATAATCTGGCAAGGAATTCTCGTATTCTTGGAGGTGAGCTATTTTCTTGTCGTACACGAACTTGACAGTCATCTGGAATCCCATGATGTCGGAGGTAAGAATTTCGCTGAGCCAGGCATCGAGATTCTCCGTCAAGTCAGTCTTCAAGTCACGTGACAACAGCTCCCAGAATGTTTGCGCTGACAGGGCCGCGTGGGGGAAAAACCTGTAGTGCAGAGAAAAATTAGAAAGACTCATATCAGCAAAATACTTGGCAGTTATTTGCAATATTATCATGAACAACGGTTCAGATTACCACCGAAAATCGTTTGATAAAAAGTACACATTTTGAATAACATTAACATAAAGATAAATTGTACATAAACAAAAAATAGCAAACCTGTTAAAGATAGGTTCATAAAACATCTTGTCTTCCTTCATTTCCACTAGAATCAGGGTTATAAGCTTCTTCCAGTAGGCTATCTTAGCGTGTTCAGTATTTTCTTCTGTGTTCGCATACTTAGAATAGACCTCGTCTGTTTTGGTACTGATAAAATCGTAGGTATTCTCCAAACACAACTGTGAATTTAATAAGAATTAGGCGATATGTAATAACGGGTGATGACTAAAAAATGAGACTTTTTTCAAGGGTCTTTTTAGTGTCGATAAAACTATTTTTGGTTCAAACCAATGAAACAATGTTGTAAAGCGGGCAATTTTAAACAAGTACATGGTCAATGACAAGCGCCCATGAGCCCATTTTGATTGGTTCAGGAGGGCTTCTTTCTTCAAGCTCAAAATTCCGTCTGTACAGTTGGGCCTAAAATCGTGTTGGCACAGTCTCTTCTTTTGTGCCCTAGGGCCCATGTATGTTGCTAGCCATATTCCGGGCATGTACATATGTTGCCAGGACTCTAAAAAAGTCCTCTATGGGTTGAGATTGTCAAAATTTACTTTGGTCGATCACTTTTGGGACGAAATTAACCCTATGGGCTGCAAGTAAACATGTGGTTTTCGCAGAAAAATACGATCTAGCCCCATCCTAACGAACCACCTTCCACCCTTTGGGGATATTTTCTTGTTACAGGAACAACACCAGGCAAGGCTCCAAGCACTTTGATTTTTACGTGGTACCATTATAGACCATGCTAAAGCCGATAGTTTGACCTAGCCTCGATCTTTCACACGGTAAAATTTTACCCCTCAGGTGGTTTTGAGCTCAAATATCTTCTTACTGGTTTTAGCTACGCTGATGGATGTTGAACCCTCGTCTTAAGCATACAATTTCCTACTTCTTGACGTATGGACACCAGTCAGACCGAAATACTTCTTCTCAACGATAGCAAAATATAACGTTTAGTCAAGATTATACATATTTTCGAATTTGCTCACGACTTCCCATTTTTGGGTCTTATCTCTAATCCTAGGGGCTTTGACACCTTTCAGACAACAAACATTTAGTCATGTGACTGCCCTGGAAATATAACCGAGAGTACAGCCAAAACAGATCACCAGGGATCTCGGTAGGGTGCCGGTTATGCGGCTCACCAGCAGTTCCTACTGGGTCATTTTAGTAAGTGCCATAATACAGGATGGCCTTTTTGTAGCTCTGGTTACCGAATACCGACCTCTGCTGCTAAAATCGCTTTAGGATGTTATAGATAGGAAGTTAAGGCATACTCTCTGCTAAAAAATTTTTGGTATGGAAGCTTTAACTACCTGTGAGGCGACTTCTGTGAACAGTGCTTGGGGGGGGGGGGGGGGCAACCATATTAAAGTATATTAAAATGTAGGATTTTTCCCGATTTTGACCCGGGGATATACTTTAATATACTTTAATATACCTACAATATACTTTAATATATCCCTATCTCCTTGGAGGCCTACATCAAAAATTGTTGCCCAAAATAAGCTTGAAATGCAATTCTTAATCGATTCCAAAAAGTTCTTGAAAAAATATTGAAAACTGATAGAGTTATTTCAATTTTAATGAAGTCATTTTGGCTAGTATTCCGAACCGAGATATTATGTGCAATTTTCCCAATTTTGTTCATGGAGGTCTTTTTACTTAGTATCCACTATATTCAACAAACACTGAGTTATATCTTTCACATAGAGTTAGTCTCATTAAAAAATATTGAAATTTTATCGAATTTGGGCAAAAGCGAATTTGGGCAAAAGCGTATGCCCAAATATGGGCATATTTTTTAAAGCTCATAGCTCAGCCAATTTTTGACCAATCTGGTTGGCAATTTATGTACTAGTCCTAAAACAGGCTTATCTTGCGAATCTGAGTGAAAAATATAGTTCATCATGTAAATCTTAACGAAGAATATAAATCTTCTAATTGTAGGTATATTAAAGTATATTAAAATGTAGGATTTTTTCCGATTTTGACCCGGGGATATACTTTAATATACTTTAATATGGTTGCCCCCCCCCCCCCCCCCCCCCCCCCCCAGTGCTTTACTGTACAATTTTTATAGGACCCCTCCCCTAGTTCGAGACCATTATCGGGGACAAAGATCAACCAATTTGATCAAATGGGGCTGATAGTTTGCACGCAATTAATCTTGAAGATGGGAGGAGGCATTTTGACTCAGATACCCATGATAGCAGTTATAAAAATATCTGTGTTAAACGTACCTTGACTCTATCCTTGATGATGATGTTGGTGTTAGTACGTCTGTTGTTACCACCTCCACCGTTACCACCTTGCTGCAATACCTGCACAAATACTCAGTTAATACCAGATAATAAAGTTTTATATGAGATATCAGATTTATTGATTTTACAAATAAAAGGTTAAAAGATCTGGGATACTTTTGCATTGCACACTTCTGAAAATCAAGAATTTAATGTTTAATTAAATAATAGATGTGGATGCTGCATCACCTGCCCACCAGAATTCAGACCTTTAATACAATATAACGACATTTTGTCCCCTCGAAACCACTCAATTGAACTAATACTGCAGACGTGACTATTACAGGAATGACAAATTTAGTACGTAATATGTCGACTTTTAATTTCAAGGCAACTACTGAGTAACTATGACGACTGTGAACAGACAGGGCAAGGCTGTAGCACATTTCCTGGGACCCTCATAACGGTTTTAAAACATCTACAACATTAGCACTCAGTCTCTAGTTCTTTGACTGATCCTAGTCACTAGATATGACTGGACTAGAACAGCTTTTCTGTACAGATCAGTGAATTTTGAGCACAATTGAATTCTATTCTGATACACTTGAAAAACGTCCACACTTCACATGGGTTATGGGGAAAGTTTATAGAATTTGCATTATATTATATATAATATAATGCAAATTCATATTGATATGAAGTTCTATATATATTAGGACGCAATGAAACTACCGGACCACGATGTATGGGGACTTGCCACCCCATGGCATTTGGCAACATTAAAATATATCGACTCTGTTACATCGTTTCCTTAAATTATTTGTTATATAGTAGTGTTGAAAGTATTAAACCCCTCGGTTTCAGTTCCTTGTTTAACACTGCCGTACAGCAAGAACATTCGCCGGGATCTCCAAGGATGGGCACATAGCTCACTCCACTCAATGCTCTGTCAAATGTTGCTTATATACCAAGGATCTACAGGAAATATTTCCTTGTAAGTTTTTTAGAGGGCGATCTGTGAACAGACAACTACCTCATTCCCAACTATAGGAACTAGAATTCCTATACTATCCCAACAAGCTACACCATATGAAGTTCTATATATAGAACCCGCATGTACTAAACCAATGAGCGCGGCGCAATTTTGCACGTGACAAGCTAAGCACGTGACATATGCAGCGTGTTGAGATAGTTATTATTCGATATGATCTGAACATGTCCTGTTCATTGTTCAGCCATCCTATATAAAGACTTGAGTTAAGATATCAATCATAGTGATCTACGTCAAGCGAAAGATAATACCATAATTTGCACCACTATTTAAAGCTGTGCACAGGTATAAGATATTGAAAGACTCATTTCTTAAGCTATTTATCTAAACTCTCTAGCGCAACTATTTATCAGTACTCTTTATCATTTATAGTTAGCTTTTTTTATCATAGAAAATATAGAGGTTTTCGCGAAATAACTTTCCTTGAAATCTGCCATACTGCCCACTGATGGGATCTCGATACTCCAATGAGAAGATCTGAAGATGACATTGTTTGCCCGATAAGCTGTTTCTAAGCAAGGTGCCACTACTGACAAGCCTTGTAAAGTGGTGCACCGTTATAGCATTATGTCATTTTGTTTGAATTTATGATATTTAAAAGCCCGAACTAACTTCTTGAAAGCCATTAAAGCGTGATTTTTTTACTATGAATTGGTACGAAACCAATCCTGTTTCAATATCAATCCCTAGTTGATTTCATTCCTAGAGGCATGTATTCTAAAATATTTGACGTTTGGTGACCACGAAAACACTCTATTTATCTGTATCGCTGGTTATTTAATGGCTTTTTAGTGGACATTTTAAAGACGTCAGGATGGAGCGTTTAAGTATTAAGACCGTGTGTAGTGGACCAATAAGCCAAGCCCAATTTCACACGTGACACATGCTGACGCGTCACCATTTTCTTATTCTTTAAAAAGAGAGTGAGATCAATCAGATAATTTTGAACATAAAAAACATTGCAAATTTCTAAAAATGGTCCATTTGTTTTAATTTCAATTCTCAATCATTCTTACAGTTTTTATGGGATCATTTTGAGATTTGGCAGGCAATAAAGCAAAAAATAACAATGTTGATGTTTGGTTTTTTCAGGCACTATTTAATTTTAAACAACTTCTCAGAAATGAATCTCACGACCCCTAACAACACTGATGTTTTCACAAACATCACTGAAATGTTAGCAGAAATTCTCCATTCTCCTTCCGCAGCAGTGTCACCATCCGAAATACACAACTATACCTCCTTGGACGGAAATCTTGACAGGGTTTGGCTCTACCAGCACTATTCTTCTGTAGGACGACACCTAGCATTGGTCTGGTCTCTCTTCACTGCCTTACTCTCCATCTTGGGAAACATCACCGTCTTCGTTGGTTCTGTAAAGTACAACGCTCTGCCAGTTGACAGAGTATCTATCAGTCTCATCAGAAACTTAGCTGTAGTCGACTTTACCTCTGGTATGTTCATTGTAATCAACGTAGCTTATATTACCACAGGGTCGAATGTGTACGGGGAAGTCCTCTGCTACATCTTTACAAGATTCTTCTACTTCATCCAGGGAGTTGGGACTGTTTTTATATCCATTCTCAACGTAAACAAGCTCCACTGCCTCCTCTTTCCGTTAAGGGCAAGGTCTAGAACATTCCGACAGGGTCACGTGGTGTGCTCTCTCATCTGGATATCTACCACTTTCTTCTCGGTTTTTCCAGTGATATTTGAAATGGCGGACAAGACGACCATTGAGTTCCTACCTGGAGGTAACCAATGCACCAAAATGTCTTCAGACAACTCTCGTGTGGTCTATATCTTCAGCACGGTCGCTGCTGTCCTCTTCGTGCTGCTCCCTATTCTAACTATCTTTATCACTACTATCTGGCTGGCTTGCCTAGTAAAAAGGGTGACGGGTGCTATCCAGAGACAGAGTGTTCTTACCCTCCTCTGTGTGTCTCTTGTCTTTGTCTCTTCCTATGCTCCATACTGCTGTTTCATCATCATGCGCGATGCTCTGCCAAGAGAACTGACTCATACCATATGGTTCGCTACCTTTTTTAGGACCACAACTCTAGTGGTATATGCTAGCTCTGCCGCTAACCCTATTATCTACAGCCTCTCTATCAGAAGTTTTGGAAGGTTTGTGAAGAGTAGTTTCAGGTGTGGTTCTTTACGGAAGGTACCTCAAATTAGGTTTAGGTTAGGGTTGGCGGTATATAGAGTCACTAGGGCGATAAACTGGACTTCTGGTTAAAACAACCGACCAACCAGTAATCCTAATAGTAATGGATAAAAGACTTGACAAACTGAGCAATCGTTTTTATCAGATGCGTTTTATGACGATATCACGAGTTTTTCTCTTTCTATATTAAGTAGTTACCCTTTTTAAGACAGATCGTTAATGTAATCTTTGTTTAATGTATAACTATAAGTATATGATATACATTTTATGATAGATTTTAAGCTTATTTCGACAATATTTCTAGACGTAAATAATTGAGCTAATATCCTTTTTTTGTTTCTGCTTAAATGAGCTATTCTTTGTGTCATTCAATTTTTGTTTCCTTGTCGAGTCATTACTAATTACTATGCCCAGATTAATGAACATAATTGTTACTTTATTCGTATATTTTTTTAATTCAGTGTCTATTTGTTAAATCGTGTTTAACTGCCTTCATTCTTTTGTCATTGAAAGTGATAGCCTAATATTGCGTCCCCTTAGTGTTGGCCGGAACGATATATTTTATTGATAGTATCGGCTCACAAAACAAGAACAAGTTACAAAAACAAAAACAAGTTACAGAGAGGAAAGGAGAGGAGAGGAGAGGAGAGGAGAGGATAGAGATGAGAGGAGAGGAGAGGAGAGGAGAGGAGAGGAGAGGAGAGGAGAGGAGAGGAGAGGAGAGGAGAGGAGAGGAGAGGAGAGGAGAGGAGAGGAGAGGAGAGGAGAGGAGAGGAGAGGAGAGGAGAGGAGAGGAGAGGAGAGGAGAGGAGAGGAGAGGAGAGGAGAGGAGAGGAGAGGAGAGGAGAGGAGAGGAGAGGAGAGGAGAGGAGAGGAGAGGAGAGGAGAGGAGAGGAGAGGAGAGGAGAGGAGAGGAGAGGAGAGGAGAGGAGAGGAGAGGAGAGGAGAGAGGAGAGGAGAGGAGCTCGCAGTTTCCACACTGGAAAATGAGCTCCAAAAAGTTGTCAGCCTCCTTTAAGTCCCAGAACAATACCTGCTATTAGTATTCAAAGAAATTTCTGCAAAAAAAACTCTGAAACACGGACTTTCACTTACTTTGAGTCTGAAAAAGACGATGCTGGTCAGTAGAGCGATGGAATTTTCTAGATCGTCCAGTTTCTCCTGGCCTCTGTTAGAGGGGTAGACCGCTTTGTAGGAAGCGAGGTTCTCTCGTAAACTGGACTGTAGTCTGTCTAGAACTGTCGTGAACTTTTGTTTCTGGAGAGATACACAAGCTACATAACGTGTGGAGTGTGGACCAGTTAGTAAATAATTTTAATATTTCACTAGTTTAGTTTTCAAAAACTTATTAAACTAATTAACTTATTTCCTGTAGGCACTTTTTATGAAGAAATTTAAAAAAAGACAAAGATCATTCTATCATCCCGTTCATAACATTTACATTGCGTAATCAAACTTACTCCGAAGTTAGAGACGTTGATCTCCTGTCCGTTGTTGCGTCTGTAATGACTATTGATAAGAGCCAGCAACTTGCTAACGTCTTGAGGTGGAGCGTCTTTCTTCGTGATAAACCGCTGTGTTAGACACGAGAACTGCCTGTAACAGGGTGTAACAGTGTGGGTTACAGCGTGTGTTACAGTTCAGGGTTACAGCGTGTGTGTAACAGTTCAGGGTTACAGCGTGTGTGTTACAGTGTGGGTTACAAATGTTACAAGTCGTGACTAAATCATGACTTTGGAGGAGGCATCTGGTTTCTCTCACTTTCATAATAAAGTCAAGAAAAAATGAGAAACCATAATTAGACCTTTCTTGTCTTTAAAGCGAAACATCTGAGAGAATAATGATTTCAAAAAAACGAATGTAACTTACGTCATGGCCATGAAAATAGATTCGATTCCGAAACGAGTAGCAAATTCCTCAACTATGTACTGAGCTGGTCCGTCGAAAAAGGTCGGCCACTCCTGTAAGAGACATTGAAGCAATCAGTTACACTGTAATACATTTTGTGGCCACTTAGTTTCAAAATTGGATGTGTTTTAAGATCTAGACCGAAAAAAAATTGGACACATCAGAAGATCTTAAAACGTCTAAATCCACGGAAAACAATACAATCTCTCTTAATGAAACCAATACTCACATCAAGTTCATCTCCCTTCAATTTGCGGGTTCCAGGAGGGATATTAACTCCATTGTTAACCTCACACAGGTGATTAAACAAAGTCTCGTGGAGTATCTGGTACTGGATATGATAACTTGCCATGTTCTGCTCCTCTCCCTCTATCTTGATCGTCATCCGGAGGTGGACTTGCCCGGACACGTCCGAACGGTCTGTTCTCTGTTCTG
Organism: Bolinopsis microptera; assembly: GCF_026151205.1. Taxonomy (NCBI): domain Eukaryota; kingdom Metazoa; phylum Ctenophora; class Tentaculata; order Lobata; family Bolinopsidae; genus Bolinopsis; species Bolinopsis microptera. The sequence continues at coordinate 20,600,232 of NC_087073.1, forward strand.
TTAGGATATTAGCTGGTTATTTCTCTGTAGGTTGGTATTATTTAACATTTTACAATGTGGTATCTTCGGGCATATGTGATGATGAATTGGTGTTGTCTGGTCATTACGGAGTTCGAGCAATTTTATTATATTGAGAGGCAGTAAAACTAGCGGGCTGCGATGAATGGGAACTTGCCACTCCATGGCAACATTAGAATATATCTAGTCTGATATCACGTTCATCACTGCGAACACTTAAGATTATTGCTGCTCCACGTTCCGTAGAATTCTATTCAGCTGTTGGCTGCTACAGCTTGAGATAAAATTGTTAATGATACGCTAAGCGAATGGATGAGTTGAGAGCATATGAAGCTATAAGCTGTTGGGCGTATACCGCGGCTAACACTTACCATTAACAAAACATGTTTTGGTAACATGATCGTAGATCTGGACGCCGACTAGATTTAGAAATAAGATAATGTTGTAATTTATAACAGGTCAGCTCTAAGCTCCCAGTCATTGAAACATTTAGGTAATCTTACAAAACATTTTAATTTCTGACAAATTCAAAACTCAAATCTCATAAAATTCTACTTACTCAGATCGATCCAGACGTCGGTTTCTCCACAAAGTTGTTTCACATCGATAATGGCCTGACCTAAGAAGTCGTCTGCTTCGCGTTTGAGGTGAGTCATGACACGTGACTTGAAGTCATCATCTTCATCCCACACCCGCACCTAATATACAGAACTTATAATTCACACTCTCAACAGTCATTCAGAGTCATGTTACCAAATATGAAATATGAAATATACAAGCGCTCAGTTCCCGGGATCATAGGTTTATGAGCTAATTTCAAAGAATATCCTGCAGGTTGATTTTGTTTCATTTACAAGGAAAATAAATGGTATAAAAGTCAAAATGATGTCAACAAACCTTGATTCTGTCTGAGGAATTATTGCAGTCGAAGCTAAAGTTCTCGTTCCACTTTGGGTTCAGATCTTGCTGTATTGTGGCGGTGGTTTTCTTTATTTTTCCAACTTGTACAGTAACATACGGATCACTGGTACCTGTCAGAAAATCATCATCAAGTAGGGTTAGAGTGGCAAAAAGACAAAGGATCTTACTTATAATTCAAAGAATTATTTCTGTACGTACACTGTACGACCGCCCACGTGCAAATTAGACGAGAAATAGGAAGTTGCGTAGTAACCATGGTAACGAGGGTTATTACACGCACGTGCACGTGCAATGATTGTTTTAACGTCATTTTGATCGGTTTTGTTGATATTACGCTGTGTTTAGTACGAACAATATGTTAATTGGCTGTATCTTCGGTTGTGTAGGATATTTTTTGACGCGATTTAAACTTACTAAGAAAAAATATTATTAGCTTCCTTCCTGTGACCACGGGTTTTCTAGTCTTACTTATAATTCAGAGAATTATCTTTGTACAATCTTTGTAGAATGTACGACCGCCCACGTGCAAATTAGGTAAAAAGCAAAAGGTTGCAAAGTAACCATGGTAACGAGGGTTATTACACGCACGTGCACGTGCAATGATTGTTTTAACGTCATTTTGATCGGTTTTGTTGATATTATGTTGTGTTCAGTGCGAGATATATTTTAATCGGCTGTATCTTCGGTTGTGTAGGATATTTTTTGACGCGATTTAAACTTACTAAGAAAAAATACTATTAGCTTCCTCCCTGTGACCACGGGTTTTCTAGTCTTACTTATATAATTCAGAGAATTATCTTTGTTTGTACAATGTACGTACACTGTACGACCGCCCACGTGCAAATTAGGTAAAAAACAGAAGGTTGCACAGTAACCATGGTAACAAGGATTGTAACACGCACGTGCACGTGCAATGATTGTTTTAACGTCATTTTGATCGGTTTTGTTGATATTATGTTGTGTTCAGTGCGAGATATATTTTAATCGGCTGTATCGTCGGTTGTGATGGATATTGTTTGATATAACGATAAAAACTTACTATCAAAGAATCCTATTAGCTTCCTCCCTGTGACGGGTTTTCTAGTATTATAATAAAGAACGCTAAATATCTGAATTAATTTCCGCAGCTCCGGAGCAGTTTACCTGATTTATCTTTGCCAGTAAGACCCTGAGCCTCGACCACTTCAATGTCAATTTTAGCGCTCCACTTGCTAGACCCGGTTAGAATAGAATGTTTCACCTCCTTCTTCACTTGGTCCAGCTTCTCACTTTCCTCAGCGAAAGCTAGTCTTAGCAATTCAAACGTGTCCTTAGACGCGTTCTCTGTCACCTTCATCCTTTGCCTGAAGAAGAACAAGGCTTGTATATACAAATTGAGAATTTTAAAGTTACAGGTATTGTAATAATCTGTTTTCGCTCTTTTGTACTAAATAATCTTAAAAATTTCAATTATCGACTTTAAAAAAGTTTTCCGCGATCCCTTTAAAGGTGATATAATACTCGATGAACTACTCACTCTATCGCCCTCATGATGTATTCGTGTTGGGCAGTGTCCTCGTTCTCTCCTCGCAGAGTCTTCTGGTGGGCTCGCTGAACAAAACGACTTTAATTATCAAATATTATCAAGAATCATCGAGCATCTGCTAGTTTCTTGTCATTGAGAATATCGTTAACGATTAAATCGAAATTGAAAGAGAACTACATTAACTTATATTTCAGTTTTCAGATTGGTTACCTGAAGACAGTCAGCATTAAGGAGTTCCTGACACTTCTGATGACACTTCACCCCACAGGAGGAACACTTCATACCCTGTTTCGTGATCCCCCACAGCAATCCCTCGCACTCAGAACAGAATGCTGGCGACAAAGTCGACCTGTACCGTGGTATATATTGTTGAATGATAACAAACAGTTTCTTCTTTTAAAGTCTACTATGATTCATGAGAAAGCTTAATCCAATCTTATATTCTCCAGCAAGTACAACAAACAAAAGAATCAAATTACCAACCAGGAGTGGAACTTGTGAGGTTCAGTTAACGAGATGGGGTAGATAAGAGCTTGGATAGTCTTTCTGAACACGTGTACCTTGAGAGTCCCGTAGTTGGCGATGTCAAAGAAACTGTCTCCTAGCTTAAACTCGGGGTTAGAGTCAGTACTTCGGGGCTTGCTGTACATCTGCATTTTAGTAGTCGTACTGTTTACTGTGTCCCACATTCTGCAAAGTTATCAAGTTAAAATTCCAGATTGCAACAGAAAGGAGTAAATCTCAAAACATCAGAAGCAAAGACGTGGCGGTATAAATTCGCACAAAAGAGCTTCTGACGTACAAACAAAATTCAACAGCGCCTCTTTCTGAAGAACTAAATTTCCTGGAACAGTCACATCGGTCGGAATACGTCAATAGAAGTATATAATGGAAAACAACAACGAAGTATTATTACAGAGATCGTAAGAGATTTAAGAGATATTTAAACTACAAATCTCACAGACCTGGCAGCGGTACTCTTCACTTTCTCAGAGTCGAACATATCACTGCTGTTATCACTGTTAACCGTACTATTATTTTCGTGACGTGGCAGACTTCCTCCTTCCCCCTCAGTCGGCGGGTACACTCCGTTCTCTTTCACTTCGTTAGATTCTCTTTTAGTTTCCCCGTCTTCTCCTTCTTCCTCTTCTTCTCCCTCCTAGGACACGAATATTAGTGTGAACATCCCGCCCATAACATCTTTTATAATTTCGGGATGAACAATTTTTGTAAAAAAACATTCATGTTACACTGCACAACAAAAGCAGAGAGAAAACAGCAGAGTTTTAAAGATGAACAATTATGAAACAGGAACCTTCGGTGGTTTGTCAATGTTCCTAACCTTTGGTGGTTTGTCAATGTTCCTAACCTTTGGTGGTTTTTCAATGTTCCTAACCTTTGGTGGTTTGTCAATGTTCCTAACCTTTGGTGGTTTGTCAATGTTCCTAACCTTTGGTGGTTTGTCAATGTTCCTAACCTTTGGCATGGTGGTTTGTCAATGTTCCTAACCTTTGGTGGTTTGTCAATGTTCCTACCTTTGCTGGTTTGTCAATGTTCCTCATGTAAATATTCTTCCGGATCCTCTGAACTGCACTCATCCACATCAGGGCCTCCTTGGAGACCTCCTCAGCCTCTGCCTCGTGCTCATCAGACATGAGGGAGAATTGGGACGTGCTCCGAGACGTGTTATTACTAGGAGAACGGAATAGTTAGAGCAAAAATATACCAACTGTAACTAAAATACACGGTGTATTTAAGTTACAGTTTTTAAAGATATTTAATGGGTTGAAACATAAAACGGATAATAAATCGGTTGGAGCTGATTTTTGGAGCAACATTGGTGATTAGGCACATATAATAGGCACGAGGTAAACTACAAGGGCTAATGAGTGTTCAAACGATTAAAAGGAAAATATAAACGCAGCTCACTCTGTATTATCCTGTTGGACATGGTTTCCCGAGCCGTCCTGAATAAGATTGGAGATACGAGGGTGCATTGGTTGAGAGTTAGCTGAGTAGACTCCGTCAGCACTGGTCTGGGACATGCTGCTGTGTTGGGACAAGTGTGACATGCTCACCGACATCATGTCCATGTCTCCGTTCTGAGAACCTGTGGTGGGTCACGTGTTAATGTCACGTGTTAATGTCACGTGTTTATGAAAGAGAGACACAGTGTTTATCACCCCGCTCATAATAAGTTTCTAGTTAAAGATCTGTTTCTGTTTAAATTTGGCTAGTTAAAGATCTAAATTCTAAACAAAACGGTGTCCATTACATGTCAGAGATAATTTGTTATTTTTTTCTAATATCTGATAAACAGTATTTGAATTACCAAACGAAATTTTGATAAGTCTCGTTCTGTCGGCTGATTTCTTCTCAAACCGGACACCTTCAAAGCGTGGTTTCATTTCAATCTGTTGGAACAGTTCGTCTACTTTATCACACAGATTTTCGACACCAGTCTCCTTCAAATCAAAGATCAGCATATTCTCAGCGTTTACAGTGTTCTGAACGTCAGATTCCATCTGCTCCGATTTGGCTTCAATAAGTTCCCCCTGCAGCTTGACAACCGAATTTTGCGACTGAATAAGACAGAGCTTCAACTCCTCCACATGCCTCATCATATTATCAGTTTCTTTTAAAAAGATGCTGATATCTTGGTAAGCACTAAACACCAACTTTGAAATTTCTTCCTTGGTTAACTTTTCAAACATTTCAACTGAAAATTCTGCCGAATCTTCACAGATCAAGGCTTTCGCGACTTCCGAGATCCAACTATTAAATTCTTCCTGCGCTTCAGTAAAAAAGATCGAGTAATCCGACAAACTTTGATTAACATCCTTTTCCGTCATCGTGAACTTGTTCTTGTATAGTTGTGAAACACAATATACCTTATTACATGAAATTTGTGCGACACTTAATTGTACGATTTTCGTAAAAATCACACAAATTAAGTGAGCAAACATTAAGGAATACAAAGAATATTATAAGGAATACAAATTTCAAATCTTAAGTGACACATAATTAATGTGCGGATTAATTATGCATCACTAAAGATTTAAGGATAAAAAGCAAAAATAATTAAAATAAATGGTGTTTGCAACACTACTATTAAGTGAAACTTATACTCAGTACCTAGTGCGAAAAGAACTATTATATAAATAACACAATAAGATCAAATTAAAATGTAAGATACTGATAGTTTGATAAAATGTAAGACCGAGAAAATAAAAGCTACCAGTTTTATCTATCAAAACTGAACTGAAACTCTTATTAATATTAAATATCTCCTAAGAATAGAGCTTCTCCAAATCATATTGTGACAAATTGAATAAGCATGTCTTTAAACCAATTTAGAACATATTCACTTTATAACACATTTTAACTGAATTCAAGTTGAAAATGAAACATTTCGATAATAGGTTTTATTAAATTTAAATCGATCACTCATCTTCTACCATCACTATGTCAGTACCTCCAACAAGCAATCCTTTAAAATCCTTAAATATTTCTTTCGAATTGAATGCGTTCTACTAGAATACAAATGAATATTTACATAATCAAAGTAAATAAATAAATATAAATATATGTTTACCTGATTCATTAGTTACAGCATCCCTAAAGTCTGAGCAACTATCTATCGTCATGAAACTATCATTTCGTTCGCACTGTGGGGCTGAAACAGAAATTCTGGGTAAACACTGAAAACCGAACAAGATTTTGCTCCCTAAATATTTGTAAAATAAGCTAGGTATTAAAAAAAACAACTTCAGAACAACTCACGTCTGTGAGTTCCATTTCCTGGTTTACTGCGTGAGATATTGCTCCCCTTAATATCCTGGAAATTCTTCTGACTCTGAGCCTTTAACGTGGTCATCTGGAGAGAAAAATGTCGTCAGATAAAAAATATGATCAAAATGATCCGATGTACAAAAAATACAAAATATGAGATGCTCGATGCTCATTGATCAATGCTCATGCTATTTATATTTAAACTATTCTTTGTTCAATATCAATATCATTATGTCAAAATGCAGTTGCTAGGTATCAGAAAAGTATGCTTCACTGAAGATATTTGTATTTAGGTATTAACATTCCAAGTTGCAATTGTAAGAAGACACAAAAAGTTAAAATGCCCCTAAGAAGAGTATCACAAAAAATCCATAACACACACACTTTACGAAGACACAACGTTCATATCACCTCACTGATGTGTTTTCAAACCTCCACTGAAACGGCGGGACTGTGATAATATCTATATCTGTATATAATATTCGTCAATTTGTTGGGGTATTAACGTTTTTGTAACCTGTTTATAGTATTTCCAAATGCTATTTGATCTCATGGAGCAGCAACAACAGAGATCCAAAAAGCACGTCTCAAAATCCATCATACACATTAAGAAAGAAGATGACATGGACGTCGGACATTATATTTGCAACAACCGGAGCTTTGCTATTTAATAACAAATTAGACAACAAAGCAACTGTTATGCTTTTGGCGAAATTGTTCAACAAAAAGAAGGAAATGAAAGGCCACGTTACAATGTAACGAGTGCTGTGAAGTAAGGAGACATTTTACCGGATCTTGTGGCTATTTTAAAGAGACCCGAGGGTCAAGAATGAAAAAAATGAAATAATGACAATTATAAATTTTAATCTAGAAGCTATCCTCTTCATTATATGCTGACTTTTGTTTCCGTCGACCAATTAGCTTGATTTTAACTGGGTAACTACATTATACAAGGTTTTGCCTACAAAAGTGAAAAACGCAAAGCTTGTATTTATATGGACTTTTTAGAAATATTGAAATTATATTTGTAATTAAACGGTTTCCTCTTTTTTTGACTTAATGACCGTCACCGAAGAAAATAATCTTTGTAATTTGTTGATTCGGCTAAGAGAACTTAGAAGATTCCTTACAATTAACCATCAGCCAGGACATTAGAACATGACAATTACCAGTGACCTACTGGAATATGTGAACCTGATTGAGTTGTCATAATTCTCAAAAGACCATGCGAACCTTTCGAACATACATTTATGGATAATCATGACAGTAATAATCGCATTAATTTGAAGGATGGCTCTCTGAAGCTTAACAGCAGTAAACATAATATACCGGACACTGCACATGTGTTAAGGTTCAGAGGCCCATGCTCCAAATCAATGCGAATATTAAATGAGAGGCAGCGGCCATGCAGCATAATCGAAGAAGCTATTTATATAATCATAGAACCAATTCAATAACGGTCAGCAAATCCACAACTTATTTAACATGCTCATATCTAATTTGAGAGTGATCGTAGCCCCTATGATGTCCATGATAAAAATAACGTACAAGAAGGGTCTCAATATTGAAGAGTACTTGCATCATTAATAAAGTGATGAGTTGATGAATGCAGAATGATGACCAGTTTTTTGTCATGTTATGGACTAAGCTAACTAACAATGGTTATAAGACTATAAGTTAACTAATATGAATTCCATTCAATTAAAATTCTTATTGTTGACATGATGATAAAGCTAAATAAATATATACTTAAGTCATATTCAATTATGATTATCCATTATTCAATTCAATTGAGTCGAGCGTGCGCGCGCAGCGCTTACTGTTACTCTGCCAAGTTACCACAATGCCATTTGTGCGACAAAATATATTTCGCCCGCTACGTAATGAATATGAAATTGAGATTCTAATACAAATACCAAAACACATGACAGCCTAGCCACACTGCACCGATTCGACCGATTGGCGATTTGTTTTATATGAATTCTACAAAGATACTTTTCAAAGAAGGCGGTCGATTCCCTCCGCAAACTACATGTGCAGATCCAACGAAATGTCACAAATTGGAAATGTGTCAAAAATTGAGACACTGCACGTGGGCTGCTATAAATATCCTAGCAACAAATGGTCTGCACAGATTCGCTTGTAACTCTCACCTTACGTTGTAATCTGCTCGATCCTTTGATTGAGAAAATTCACAGTTTCAAGAAATGAAAGATATTGAAGACTCGACCCTCCTGATCATCGCGATCTTCATACTGATGCTAGGGAGTGCTCTTTTGGGCCTGTTCATATATTATGTGAGGGCCATGAGAGCGGACAGCCGTTTGGCTTGTAGCAGGCTCACATTTACGATCAACAAAGTCCGAGAATTAGACATCGTAAATGAGCGAACGTTCAAAGAGTTCGAAATGCTGATAAATCGGAAACTAAAGACAGTTTTCGCTAAAACTCAAAAGATAGCACACCGAACATCGGAACGAGGACTGCAGACGGACACCGTTTTGGAAATAGGAAAACATGATGTTGCTCTCCAGGCAGACATGAGCAGAGTCAACACCCTCCCACCGCTGCTGGTACGACCAGCCCTCTCATCTGATGTTGTCATCCCCATCACTGAGTGAAAGACACATCATGATCACTACCGACGGACATGAAATATTGGAAACCCCTTCACGGAAACGAAAAGATTGGAAGATGGAAGACGGAACTACTACAGATGTGATTTTACAGCCACACATCGGATTTTAATACTAAGACTCTGATTTTACAACAAAAAATCGGATTTTAGCACACCATTTTAAAGACTTTAGCAACCACCACAAGGATGTTAAAGTCATTTTAGTTAGTCGGGCAAGCAACACGTCGTGCTTGTGCCACAGTGGGGGAGCAAAGTAGGAAACTACATGCTCTTCGTGCCAGCCTTATAGCTCTGCTAGATCATGTCGAGTGACGGGGTCTAACAGAACTAGGGGTCCCACTGCCGCGGATCTGATCTGGCTGATGGTCCTGGAGTGCGGTCAACTCCATTTTTAGTTTAGTTAAATCCATAACTAATTGAATTTACGAATCACAAATCATAATGCCAGTTAAATATACAATTATGTAGGCTTTTCAGAGTATGAAGTCTTAAAACTGATTGTCACAATGTTGTATTTATTGATTGCGCCATAAAAGTAATCCTTGTTTCATAAGATTCATATTCTATTAGAAATTGATCCTTACGAATTACAAAATTATTCTAGCCTCAAACAGATAGAATGACATTAAATGGGATGATGACTATAGTCTTATGAGGAACTATTGCTGCAGTTTCACTTCTTAAGAAGCTGGCAAAAGATTTTGGTTTAAGGACTTTTGTTTCCTTCTTTTTTTTTGTTGTCGCGACACCCACTGACCACCGTCATATAGAGGTGGCGACCCTCCACTTGGGGAGCGTCCTACTGGTATTAAGGACTTGAAATGGTTTAGTTCATACCTCTCTGGCAGGTTTTTCAAGGTTAAGGTAGACTCATTATCTAACTTCTTGTGTCTGATGTTTGGGGTTTCCCAGGGTTCTCTATTCGGACCTATCTTGTTCATCTTTAAATACATTAAGCTGCTTCAGGATATAGCTAGGAAGTATGGTCTTTATGCAGAATGCAGATTACTCGCAACTTTATATAGCCTTCCACCCAATGAGACCAATGGAGCTACATAATGTCACTAATAAGATCAATGACTGTCTCGCTGATATCAAGGTATGGATAACTTCATGAAGCTGAATGAGAGCACAACTAGCGGGGTAGTAAATACAGTCTGGAGGGGCATTATTTAAAACATGTATAAGTGATACGAAAAGTCTGTTTTAACAGGAGCTTTCAAAATACATGTGTAAATTGTCTTCAGCTCAATAAAAGTAAATACAGTGTTTCGTTTCGTTTCGTACGTAGCCCAAATCATTTCGAAAATAGTTGGCTTTTTTACAATATATTATTTTATTTATGTTACCTGACCTTAAATCACACTTCTAAAGATGATTTCTTCACGAAGTTAGTGGATTTACTTAAAACTTAGGTTAACTTCATTATATGAAAAATAAGCTTTGACCAATAGAGGAAAGACGAAAGCTTACTTACCATCTTGTTCAAGAAGACCATGATTGCAAAATTACAATATTATCTTGTGTTTACAGCTTCAACCAACAGAAAATAAGTCAAAATAAGAAACAAATCTTAAATGAGTATTACGAAAAATGGATACCATTGCTGTGGGTAGGATAAGTAAACAGGAGGGGTATGACGAAACATTTCATTTTACAACCCCAGATATCTGCTCATCTCACAATTTGGCTTTTTTGCTCTATACCAATAACATGGAGTAAATACGCAACCAGATTGGCATTTCAATAACATTGCAGACGACTCGTTTTGAAACAAAAGCGAAACTTTAATAATAATTCCCTTTTGACAAACGACGCGAGGATTGTACGGCAAATTAACGAAGATAATATCCCAACAAGAAAGAAAAAGTAAGGAATCTATCTCATGATCAACTTTTATAAGGGAACTAAAGTTATGCAACATGAGATATCTTTACTTTATATTCCGTAGAATCTATAAGATATAGACACGCCCGAGCTAGGCGGGGCGACAAAATATTTTGTCAAATATTTGAAATATCACATATAATACGTAATTGAGACCTTATCTCTTGATTATCGCAATAAACATTATTTCTTCTCATAAACCCTTCATTAATCGGCGGATAGCCAAGTCAGCTTATAAACAATTTTCCGATTGTTAAAATTATTTTACAGACAAAAACCTCCAACCAAGCCATTAGAAACCTAAAATATACATAAAATATAAATGAAAATGGCTCCAAATGTCAGTGTGTTGCGAATAAGCATTTCTAGAATGATTTAACTAGTTAGATAAGATATTGTGAAGCTCACCTCATCTTCTTGAACCTTGTTCAAAACATTCATCTTTTGTTCCAACAGCGCCAGTTCCTCCTTAGAAACATCTGGAAATATATTACGAGTTTACAACTTGGTTTATCTTCATCAGCAACTGCAAGAAGTTTTGAAATAGCAGTTTTAAAATAGCCGTCTTGAAATATAATAATAATATGGTGGCAGGGAGCCTCAAGTAATTGTTAATGCTATTTTTATTTCTGGCAAAGAGGCGAGTCAATCTTGAATCTTGATTAATGTCAGGGAAATTTAAAGAAGTGTGGGCGTATTGCATTTGAAGCAACACCCCCATACTTAAAGCAAGGTTGGGTTGCAGAGACTCCCCAACTTAACTACAGTTATACTTTAAACGCAATCATGGTACCCACGCAGATTCCCATGGAAACTCAATTTTTGAACTGGGCTCTTCTACAACTTTAATCAAGACGGTTGTCCATAACTGCAAGTATATAATCACTAAGCTCTTTCGCGAAAGTCTCTTAACGTTAACGTATCATAAGACAGGTTATAGGAGCTTTAATATTTAATCGTCCTCCCAAAGGAGAAACTAACCTGCTATGGGTAGAAGATAGTGGAGATCAATGAGGACATGATCACTTTGTGTAAGTCTTCCTATCGGCTGAGTAGCGTGCCAGCAACCATTACCACACTAGGAGAGGGTACAGATATTAGGGATATTCCAAGGGATATTAGGGATATTCCAAGGGATATTAGGGATATTCCAAGGGATATTAGGGATATTCCAAGGGATATTAGGGATATTCCAAGGGATATTAGGGATATTCCAAGGGATATTAGGGATATTCTAAGGGATATTAGGGATATTCCAAGGGATATTAGGGATATTCCAAGGGATATTAGGGATATTCTAAGGGATATTAGGGATATTCCAAGGGATATTAGGGATATTCCAAGGGATATTAGGGATATTCCAAGGTAAGAGATATTAGGGATATTCGGAGGGATATTAGGGATAGTCTAAGGGATATTCTAAGGGATATTAGGGATATTCCAAGGGATATTAGGGATATTCCAAGGGATATTAGGGATATTCCAAGGGATATTAGGGATATTCCAAGGGATATTAGGGATATTCCAAGGTAAGAGATATTAGGGATATTCGAAGGGATATTAGGGATATTCCAAGGTAAGAGATATTAGGGATATTCTAAGGGATATTAGGGATATTCCAAGGTAAGAGATATTAGGGATATTCTAAGGGATATTAGGGATATTCCAAGGTAAGAGATATTAGGGATATTCTAAGGGATATTAGGGATATTCCAAGGTAAGAGATATTAGGGATATTCCAAGGGATATTAGGGATATTCCAAGGGATATTCCAAGGGATATTAGGGATATTCCAAGGGATATTAGGGATATTCCAAGGGATATTAGGGATATTCCAAGGGATATTAGGGATATTCCAAGGTAAGAGATATTAGGGATATTCGAAGGGATATTAGGGATATTCCAAGGTAAGAGATATTAGGGATATTCTAAGGGATATTAGGGATATTCCAAGGTAAGAGATATTAGGGATATTCTAAGGGATATTAGGGATATTCCAAGGTAAGAGATATTAGGGATATTCTAAGGGATATTAGGGATATTCCAAGGGATATTAGGGATATTCCAAGGGATATTAGGGATATTCCAAGGGATATTCCAAGGGATATTAGGGATATTCCAAGGAATATTAGGGATATTCCAAGGTAAGGGATATTAGGGATATTCCAAGGGATATTAGGGATATTCTAAGGGATATTAGGGATATTCCAAGGGATATTAGGGATATTCCAAGGGATATTAGGGATATTCCAAGGGATATTAGGGATATTCCAAGGGATATTAGGGATATTCCAAGGTAAGAGATATTAGGGATATTCGAAGGGATATTAGGGATATTCCAAGGTAAGAGATATTAGGGATATTCTAAGGGATATTAGGGATATTCCAAGGTAAGAGATATTAGGGATATTCTAAGGGACATTAGGGATATTCCAAGGGATATTAGGGATATTCCAAGGGATATTAGGGATATTCTAAGGGATATTATGGATAATCATAAATCATATTACAATTTACATATTACATAAAATGCTTATATTACACAATCTTTAATCTTAATATACTTCAGTACCTCGATTTAGAAATTATTGACGCGCCATAAAATCGATTTGGCAGAGTGACAGTCAACGATGGTAAAAACCCCGATCTGTACCAATAATTTGACCACAACTAAATGGTTGCAGTCTAAGTTATTAACTCAACATGACCTTTTTTGACAGAGCTGCTTCCTGAGAAGCAGTCACTGCTGTCATAATAGCGGTTATAAACTTAAACTTGTAGCCGTGGGAGAGGCTGGGAGATGGTTCCAGCGCTCTCTGGGGTAAAATAAGGATCATTTACAGAGCTCGTAGCTCGCATAAAATATATATAATATATGAGGTCACCCTGCTTATACAAGAAATGAATGGAAACTAGTTCATCACCGTACAGATTGTCTGGCTTTGATAAATAGATTAGATATTTTTGCGTTTTGATTGACCCAGCAAGAACTGCTGACACTCACACATCACACATCACACATCACACATCACAAATCACACTTGAGGTGAACGTTACAGAAACCATCTTATAATATCGACTTGCAATAAAAGTGAGAAATGAATAATATTGACTGCTGCATATTAAATAAACATAATATGAAATGACTTATGAGGAAGAGATAGCAACTGGCTCACCAAGTCGTGACCATCAGTCCAATAGCTTATTAAAACTTTAACAGTTTTGTGACGAGATGAATTGGATGTAGTTTTGCCATTTCGTCAGGAAAAGTTTAAAGATGGAATTATAAGAAATTTCAAGGGTTGAACTTCTACAAATAGTGAGATTAATATTACCCCTTGATCTGGACTCTGTATTGTTACTCTGCAGATTGTCCTGAAGGATTGTTACATCCTCCAATTTAAGCCGTACCAGATCCACCACCCCTCCAATCCCCTCCTTCTCTCCACTTATAAACCGCACAGACGACACTACTTGCAGGGTTTCAATAGTGGTCACTAGATTGTATTAAATAGTTGCTCCCCAGATATTACATGCAGGTTAATACCTCTAATAGTACAGTAATGGGTAGTACCTAGAGAGCAGCCTGGGTGGGTCCAGTGAGTGGGCACTAATATTGGGCAGGCTACTTACCTTGTAGTACCTAGAGAGCAGGCTGGGTGGGTCCAGTGAGTGGGCACTAATATTGGGCAGGCTACTTACCTTGTACGGTATTTAACTGGCGGCTTGTAAGTTGAATCATCAAGTAGACAGTAGTCGTAGTTTAGTGGTGTATAGCAAGGTGGTTATGTAAATCTGACTATCAAAAGCATGCAATCATATTATAATTTACAGCGAAACAGTTGCACATATACTGCACAATCTGTACTGAAAGGATCATTAAGCTGACAGCTACTTCCCATTACATCATAGTGCTGGGAGGTATTAAAAACGGCGCACTCTTCATTTGTAAAATATTCAGCTATTTCAGTAGGTTACAGTGTTATAGCACCCGGTTTGTTGGCATATTGCTAATTGAGCGGGTAGAGATAGAGATATATATATATATATATATATATAGAGAGAGAGAGAGAGAGAGAGAGAGAGAGAGAGAGAGAGAGAGAGAGAGAGAGAGAGAGAGAGAGAGAGAGAGAGAGAGAGAGAGAGAGAGAGAGAGAGAGAGAGAGAGAGAGAGAGAGAGAGAGAGAGAGAGAGAGAGAGAGAGAGAGAGAGAGAGAGAGAGTGCACTGGTATAATAAGATGATAGCAGGACAAGCTGTGACCATTTAGCACTCCCTAGAGAACACCCCAAAATAACTCAGCCGCTCCAAGTAATGTCGCCCTCTCACTTACTTCCCGCCCACTCTCACCCTCCCCATTACTCCCACCTTTACAACCCTACCCTTCTAATTATTGTACAGGAAAATGTGGCTCGGTGAGATGGCTATCTACAAGAACTGTTTGTGATAGGATCCTCATTCTCAAAGTTCAACTTGACACCAGAAAATAATAATATGTACCAGAACTCAAAAGCAAAAGCTACTCTCCATCAGCAGCAGCCATTCAGCCAACAATAATTATTATTTCGTGCCAGAATCAGTGAAGATCACGATTAGATAATATACCGTCACTGATACAAGTAGTGATTACTATTATCACAAGTTATAAGTTATTGTGAAGAAACCACGTGTGGTCACATGCAACATGGAATGTTAACTAACTTGTTGCACGGTTAACGTGGAGAGGCAGCTCATTGTTTTCAGACCGCCGTATCAGGTATTCAGAATTAAATAAGCCCATCATTCAAAATGTTTGTTAGCGGAATTGTTACTATTTTTAGCCGTAAAGTGTTTATTGATTAACTGATATAAGTTTTAAAAGTAAGTGATTTAAGTTTATTATATATACGCATATATTAGGGTTCTAAATTAAAGAGATCTCCAAAAACTATTTTACATTATTCTATAAAAGATGATAGATCACTTACTTTATAGTATTGCAATAACTATTATACTATTATACTAAGCTAAGGTACCAGAAACTACACTCAATTAAAGTGTTGATGAGATATATCAACGGGGTATTCCCTTAGGAATTATACATAGTTCGCACATAATATAAATACTTTTGTAACTATATATTTGTAGCTATATATTTTGGGCTATGTAAGCTGTAATATAACTTCCCAGTTATGATGCTCACTTAACTGTCTGTTTCAATAGTTTTATGAACGCGTTCATTAAACACTTTAATAGTTTGACTCTTGATACCGTTCGAACGGTAGGCCTGGCCAATCACAATATATTTGGCCACCTTCCTTGTAAACTGTAAGCTATTTAGTATGCTGCCATATTTAAACGTTAATTCGGGCCATACTTGATGTATTTGAGTATCTGTCAAGGCGAGAAAGACAAATAAAGGACGAAGCTAGCAACAGAAAGCAACAAGTTATTGAATCTAAAAGTCTCCTGATCCTCCAACTTAATCAGCGAACAGCAAACAGACAGATCAGATCAGCTTGTAATTTAAATGTCAGGGGGAGGTTTTTGAGGAAGTCACCACCAATATAACGCAGACATCCAATACAACAGTTTTAGCACGGAGAGCAGTAAATTAAAAGCTCCAGCTCCGTTCCAATTAGTTATACTGTCTTGGGGAAGTCACGTTTATAATGAGAATTGTAACAGTCTGAGATTGGGGGGTTATAAAATGAATAATTAGTTCACGTCCACAATCATCACTTTGTTTTCTCTAAAGCTCCACAAATGAATAATGTAATGGATAGTAAGCTTGACAATGGTAACTGCTCATGATGTCTTATATAGCTAAATAGCTTTAGTGTGTGTGTGTATAAGATGGTGATGACGTGATGACGTCATGACATACAACCTCTTTAATGATAATGACGCAACAACACAAAACAAGTCAACTATTAAAATAGGCAGTTGCAAGCGGGGATAATGCAGGTTTGTTGAAACATATAACGAGAAGGTTGAGACAGATGCTTTCAAATATATCATGACGTGATGAGCAATGAATGGGAGTTTTCTGACTTGGTAAAAGCTTTTAACAGGTCATCTTAATAGATTACAATGGCAAATAGGTTGGATAATAGCTGGATAATAGCTGGCTCATAGCCATCTAACAACACATAAGAATGGTAAATACATTCCATCCATTCATCATCATAATTAGTAGGGTTAAATTTTATAATTACCACAGTTCAGTTCTTTCAATCTTAAGATGATCATGATATTGTTCACTGATATATAATAATGTTTCTAGAGTTCAAAATGTTTGATATTTCCGTATAATATAATGCGAAAGGGAAACTGCTCTTTCCAGGAAAATGTTCAACGTTTCAATGTAACAACATCATATCCATGTTCTCAAATTATTTGTTATAACATAGCAGTGTTGAAAGTATTAAAGACACAAAGATGATCTTATTCATTATTGTAGTGCACCTACTAAAGTAACGAATATATGCTGACCGGATGTAACCTGAGGGGGGCTCGCCACACCTCACAGCTGTACGCATACCCACCACCTTTTTATATTGTACAGTAAACACAGCACTCCATTTACACTGCTAACCAGAGGTCGGACAAAGCAGGTCACCTGTACAGGACTACCTCGTACAATGTGTGTTGTACAATTAATCAAACAACTTTAACATCCCTTACTTTCCATCATACAGTCGTTGAATTAATCAACAATATGGTCAAAACGTGCGATGAAACTTAGGCCCGGATCCACTGAGGTTCTGTGTAACTATACGACATACGTGTGGACTGAGATCAGGGGTTGTATATTCTGTTCAGTTCATATTTTATGGGACCAGTATCCAGCATTATGGAGTACCATGATTATGTTATGTCTACAGTACATCTGGTATTCAGTAAGTTCTGTAGAAGTTGTTAAACCTGGACTACAAGAGTTGTTATACCGAACACACGGTAGAGAATCCTAATTCATTGTGACAAATTACACCCTCTAACACCGAGCTTGAGAAGATGCTCAGAGAAGCAAGATACGGATCTACCCCCGTCCTGACTCTCTGTACGTGCGGGACTGTCTGTACGTGCGGGACTGTCTGTACGTGCGGGACTGTCTGTACGTGCGGGACTGTCTGTACGTGCGGGACTGTCTGTACGTGCGGGACTGTCTGTACGTGCGGGACTGTCTGTACGTGCGGGACTGTCTGTACGTGCGGGACTGTCTGTACGTGCGGGACTGTCTGTACGTGCGGGACTGTCTGTACGTGCGGGACTGTCTGTACGTGCGGGACTGTCTGTACGTGCGGGACTGTCTGTACGTGCGGGACTGTCTGTACGTGCGGGACTGTCTGTACGTGCGGGACTGTCTGTACGTGCGGGACTGTCTGTACGTGCGGGACTGTCTGTACGTGCGGGACTGTCTGTACGTGCGGGACTGTCTGTACGTGCGGGACTGTCTGTACGTGCGGGACTGTCTGTACGTGCGGGACTGTCTGTACGTGCGGGACTGTCTGTACGTGCGGGACTGTCTGTACGTGCGGGACTGTCTGTACGTGCGGGACTGTCTGTACGTGCGGGACTGTCAGTACACCCCTGCAGATTTCGTCGATTTCAGGTGCCGTCGGCACCATAAAAATTAAAAGCAAACATAAATTTTTTCCCCTAAAATCGAACGCTTTCTGCGCAAAAAATTGACCTCAACAGAAAAAATTAAACATGGCTTCAAATCCAAATTTGAACCAGAGATTTTTCACTTCCTCTCGATAAACTTAATTTTCAACCCAAAATAAAGTCTCAAAGGGGTAAATTACTCAGGTCAGGATTGTAGGCATAGCAATGATTATGCCAAACCATACATTTTTGTAAATTCATTAAACTATCAATTTAGCCTAAAACACCCTATTTCGCAAAATTTTTCCGGGGGGCTGCGCCCCCCTAGCCCCCGCCAATGTGGTCCGCCCCTTACCTGGACCCCGCTGGGAGCGCGCCCCCAGACCCCTGCCACAGCTTGCAGCTTCGCTCGCCGACAGCCCCCCCCCCCCCCCAAAGAAAAATCCTGGCTACGTGCCTGAGCAAAATATAGGTTAAGGGCTTTTCAGATGATTTGGCTCCTCAACAGATACCGACGTACATAACGGTCAATATGTAGTTTAGGTTTACCTGGCCCGTAGGTTACGAATGTGCCCGAGGAGGAAAAAAAAAGCAAACTTAAGAAAATTTCTCGGGAACTTAAAAGTTCACCTCAAAACGAAATCTGCACCTATGTGTCAGTACGTGCGGGACTGTCAGTACGTGGGCCTTAGTTCGGGGGCTGAGCTATTAGTATTGTTACTGCTTAGTTTATAAGACCAATCACTATGGACTATGTAGAATCTATATTATATTAATATGTCTTACAGTGGAGCCTCGTACAGCTGGTATCAAAATGTTTTCGGCAGAATTGCCTATGGAGTATGGAGTATATCTGTCTGAATATATTCATTGCCTAGATCGATCCAAATGTAGTCTTGAACGAGTTTCGTGACAGCGCCTGTCTCCATCTCTATGACAAACGTAACTTATCATCTAAGGTAAGACCCAGCTTGACACTTGACCCTCACACAATATCACACTCACGTGTAAGAGGTTGTGGTTGTACCTGTAACTAAGAAAGTTGTGAACGTTTATTAAAAGGGCCAAATATTTGAAGCTTCTCTCTCAGTAATTAATGAATGGATCAGACAGCTAATATCAAGAGTCAGTAGAGCGTGCAGATACATGAACATTACTCACTACACACGGGTTCTGAAGAACATAACCCGTGTTCTGAACAATACAAAACACTTGATCTGAAGAACATAACCCGTGTTCTGAACAATACAAAACACTCGATCTGAAGAACATACCACGTGTTCTGAAGAACATTACATGGTACGGGGAACTGAGTGTCCGTTATTGTTCTAGCGACTACAGAACTGAAGAACTAGTGGCGAACTACTTAAAGACCCACTACTACAGTGTCATTGTGTTCTAGAGTAGCAGACTTGTTAATGTGCCTCCTCTCCGATACGGTGAGATTCTGGTACATGGATAATAAAGGAGGTAGAACATTCAGTCCAGTCCAGTCCAGTGATCAATGAAATTAAGCATCAAGTTACTGGAGTACTCATGGTTTAGTTATTTAGCTAGACAACCAAACTCCAAACTAGTTGTACTGTGGAATGTGCCATAACTAAACTGTGGAACTGTATCTAGATTTAACCGTACCACCTATCACGTGACTAAGGTAGGACACCTACCACCTGTCCCAGTGTCCCAGTGTCCCACCTCGGTCACGTAATAACAAGAACAATGTTATCTTGTTCACATGTCCCTTCACAGCAACTCCCGCGCAAACTTCATACCTACACTATAAATTGTTCCAGGAGCAGCTAAGTAGTGGTGTGTACAGCACAAGTTGGCAGATACAGGATCCAGCAATGTTATTAAAGCACGTACCTACGAGATTATTTAATGTCGTAGGTACGTCGTGCACTATTATAATAATAATAATAATTTCTATTTGCTAAGTCATTTAATATGCATTTTGTGTTTGTTTCTCCCGTTTTTCTTCCCTTGCATTGCAAGCCCTGTCTCTTGTAAAAACAACCACTTTTGTAGATACACACAGTCTCTACGTCTTTATCCTCTGGTCCCTAGGGTCAGCTGACTCCGGGCCAGAGGAAAATTACCGATTGCCAAGGTTTGATGCCTAGGCAGTCGAGACCTCTTATTGAGACCCGATATAATAATACTAATAATAACTATAAATTTATACATCGCTTTATAGCCAAAGAGAACTCAAAATCTAAAGATTCAGTTAAGTCATCTAAAGAGCTAAAGCGACTCATGAGCAATGAACATGTACATAGTAAGTAGTAGTATATATTAAATAACTCAATGCACTGTCGAGGATTAGAGCAACAAAACTCGTACCAATAATACACCATGCCATTGTACAATGATAGATCAGGTGATCAGAGTTAATGGTCATAGTACCATTATACAATATACATATAATGTACATGTAGTTGTTAGTACCTTATTACCACAGTACATTTACATGTAAGTACAATTAGTACCACACGGGCAAGCTGCAGGACTACACCCATTCCTTTACCTGCAGCTGGACGTGGTGGTAAAAATAGCATTTGAAGCTTGATGTAATGAATCGCAACATGACAATACATGTTATGTAAGATATTATCTTGCGGATACGATAAAATTGGTTCTTGACAGGTCAATCCGACGAAGAACTCAAGGATAGCCTTGAGAAATATTATAGATTGTAGATTGTAGATTGTATCAATAATAAGAAGTGAACGATGGCACGGTATAACTTCAACCATTGTGGAGGGTTAATATTTGCAGCGATATTATACATTTATCACATGCCTTCTCATGCGATATCAAAACTTTCGCCCACGAGGCTTGCCGAGTTAGCGAAAGTTTCGATATTTCCCGAGGCTTGCCGAGGGTTATATCGACATTTTCAATCACGAGGCTTGCCGAGTTTTGAAAATGTTGATATCGCATGAGAAGGCATGTGATTAATGTTTTATCACACTTTCTTTGGAGCCAAATTTGGCCGGGAAAGCAGAATTTGATCAAACGTTAGTTATAAATCTCACCAAAGCAAAACTAGACATGTCGAACTTATTTATGTTTATAATGTCCAAGCTATATATAGCTCTCGATAAGTTAGTATTTCAGATATCGAAGATACAATACGTAAAATTAGGATCTCACGTTCCCACATTTATGACACAGTGAATGCTGTATGCCGCGCCCAATTTGCTTTCTATTGATACGTAGTGCATGCGATATTAATGTGTTTTCCGCCTATGGGTCTTGTACTTATGTGTCTAGAATATTCCGCCGCGAGCGCGTTTGATACGTAATTACATCCTGCAAATCAATTGATGTGAGGTGATTCTAATACTTTATTTCTATTAGATATTTTTAGAGTCATTAAAACTGTAGATGCAGTATAATGTATAGAACATCCGTTTAAGTGTTGATTATACATCACAGTCCTTATCGTATAATCTGTATCTGCGATAAGGTGAAAGAATTTCCTGGTTCTTGTATTTGAATAGAGCTGTGGGGTCATAATTAGTGTCTATTTATCAGTCCACATTATACACTGCACACCCTAATTTACATCAACAATATTATCGTCCGTCTTGATTCTTGATTGTCTGTTATTTCAGAATGATTTAATCAATGCAACTTGTAATCGTTGACTTAGAATTTTATCAAGTATTCTGCTTAGTTCTTAGTCAGTATACATCTTTACTTGCCATTATTTGCCATTATTTGGAGCCAAATTTGGCCTGGAAAGCAGAATTTGATCAAACGTTAGTTATAAATCTCACCAAAGCAAAACTAGACATGTCGAACTTATTTATGTTTATAATGTCCAAGCTATATATAGCTCTCGATAAGTTAGTATTTCAGATATTAAAGATACAATACGTGAAATTAGAATCTCGCGTTTCACATTTATGACACAGTGAATGCTGTGTGCCGCGCTGAATTTGCTTTGTACTGCTACCTAGTGCATGCGATATTAATATAATGTGTTTTCCGCCTATGGGTCTTGTACTTATGTGTCTAGAATATTCCGCCGCGAGCGCGTTTGATACGTAATTACATCCTGCAAATCAATTGATGTGAGGTGATTCTAATACTTTATTTCTATTAGATATTTTTAGAGTCATTAAAACTGTAGATGCAGAATAATGTATAGAACATCCGTTTAAGTGTTGATTATACATCACAGTCCTTATCGTATAATCTGTATCTGCGATAAGGTGAAAGAATTTCCTGGTTCTTGTATTTGAATATAGCTGTGGGGTCATAATTAGTGTCTATTTATCAGTCCACATTATACACTGCACACCCTAATTTACATCAACAATATTATCGTCCGTCTTGATTCTTGATTGTCTGTTATTTCAGAATGATTTAATCAATGCAACTTGTAATCGTTGACTTAGAATTTTATCAAGTATTCTGCTTAGTTCTTAGTCAGTATTCATCTTTACTTGCCATTATTTGCCATTATCTGCTTCGAGCTAGAAATTATCTGAACTGGAAATTATCAGAACATTTGTAATATTCAAATGTATCTCTTCAACATTTTAGAACGCAGTACTCCACCAGCCTATAACCACCCTGGTCATGGCCAGGTAGTTCACCCGTACTGTTACCAATATTGAATTGGTCTAATGAATGGCAGCACATTAATCATCGGACCTGTTTGCCACAGTGCCCAGACTAATTTATAACCAGATTAGCTGATTAAGTTACGTCATTCGTCCCTTGATATATTTATATAAATAATATATTTTATAGGATGTTTTTATTGCACTTATTTGCACTAACTAAAATTCAGTTAAAACTAGTCCTGGGATAGAATTTCCGCTCTTTATTGTACAGAATCTACATATAAGTCTCTTTAATCTTTATCAGTCTGTTTTTAGATCAGCCACGAATTTCGCAAGCTAATCTAGGCGAAACCGGTTTGGAAAAGCCAAGTATAATTTCTGCACAATTTCTATATGGAATATGGCTCAAAGAAGGGATCAGAGGGGGTTAAAATTCAGGTCTGAAATGGCTGAAATCTGGCTTTGTTTTGTGTGTTTTCTTCCTTCGAATAGATCAAACATCGTTTCTGTGTTTACTACAGGGTGGCCCATAAGTGACTACCCACACGCAACCTCTTAATAACTCACGTAATTCGTCTCCAAATTGCACCAAAATTTCAGAGATTATAGATATGGGTCAAACTTAGATTTCCTGTAAGTTTCGTAAGCCACGCCCAATTACAGCGGGCGTGGCGTGACACTCCCTCTTTTTCACTATTGTCTTCATAAAATGAGAACGCTTTAAGCTAAGAACTCAAAATTTTTTGCACACATTTGGCTTGATAATTGAAAACTTTTCCAAAAGTTTCAAGTTCATTGGTTAAAATATGGCTGAGTTATGACCATTTTAAAATCCATCGGATATGTGATCCGAGCACTCAGTCAGTGATATTTGCACTCAATTAGTGATCTCGTCACCCAATCTGATCAAGAGTAAGGCGTTAGCGTGTATTAATGAGGTTCATTAGGCTTTGATTGGATACCGATGATGTCTTTGCTAGAAAGGAAAACACAAATTTTTAGGATAAATCAATAAATGAAATCAACTAATAAAAATTCCCACACAAAAACAATTCAATAATTTCAATTAAGATGTTCAAGGAAATCTATCCTCGATTGGAAATCACGGTCCAAAAGTTTGTGTTCCTTTGTGATTCGGTAGGCCCGGTTAGAAAGGTCTAGCTTTATGATTCGCTGAAGGGTTGTTCTGCTGAGTGCTGAGGTCTAAGGCAGGAGCTCGTTTCCGGGTGCCAATCTTAGGTGTGTCCATCACGTCACCAACAACCATCGTGATGTTTTCTACAGTCCTCGCAGTTCGTCTTCTGCCGACTCTTCGCCGATCGTGTGCAGAAAACGTAAACTTGATCTTGTGATGAATGTCAAAGCAGCTTTTCCGGCAAGGGGGTGGTCGGTTGAATTTCATCTGAAATTGTCGTTTAATCTGAGGGTAGAACTCCCCATTTTCTTTCTTCAGGTAGACGAACAATCGTTGTTCTGCAGTAAAGGGAGGATAGTGAACCATTTTTATTGATTGTAAGGAACCTGTGACTAGCAGGGCTAACAAGCCCTGAAATGGTGACACCACCATAAATTCGTGTGATAGCGTTTTAGGTGCTGTCAGCTGTATAGGCCGGCCCATAAGCAGGCTGCAACCAATCAAGCGGTGCATGTGAGCCAAACAGGCCATTAACCAAGTGACGAGATCACTGACTGAGTGCTCGGATCACGTATCCGATGGATTTTAAAATGGTCATAACTTAGCCATATTTTAACCAATGAACTTGAAACTTTGGGAAAGGTTTTCAATTATCAAGCCAAATGTGTGCAAAAAATTTGGAGTTCTTAGCTCAAAGCGTTCTCATTTTATGAAGACAATAGTGAAAAAGAGGGAGTGTCACGTCACGCCCACTGTAATTGGGCGTGGCTTACGAAACTTTCAGGAAATCTAAGTTTGACCCATATCTATAATCTCTGAAATTTTGGTGCAATTTGGAGACGAATTACGTGAGTTATTAAGAGGTTGCGTGTGGGTAGTCACTTATGGGCCACCCTGTACTTTTTGTGAGGGTGACTGTAGTTTGTTCTAACACTTCCTTTTTAATTTCGAGTAAGCGATTAAGGAAATTAATTATCCTGATTGATTGTATCGCTGACAAGTACCAAAACTTTGTGCAACTTTCAAGTCTGCTTGTAAACTTTGATCTCGTTTTCAATAACCTTAAGTCACTTAAAGCTCGTACAAGCCAGGGAGTTTTTACTTTGTTTCATCATCCGAAGCCTAATTAGGTTTTGAACTATGAAGTGCAGTAAAAAAGCAACAGCTTAAAAAAGTTTTACAACAAAAAATTGTATTTTGCTTAACACATGTCAAACGCAAGGAAATGTTTTTAATACAGGGTATAAATATATATTTTTCCTATACGGGGAAAGTTTATCTGATCATTGCATTTACGGTCATAGACTACTTCAGGTTGTTGATTTAAATCTCTATTTAAATCAGTACCTCACAGTAGTAGAACAGTTGTTGAGAGGGGGTTCCTTGTTCCTATGGGAATATCGGACTCTCTCTGAGCAACTGATTGATATTTCATGCCCCCGGGTGAGAGCCAGTGCTCCCCATCGGGGCATGTAATATCAATTCTGCTTTCCTGCCAAATTTGGCTCGAAAGTGTGATAATAACATTTGCAGCGATAAGTGCTACAGTAATCAGTATCATTACTTTTCTGAGAATGACAAAAATAGCATTTGCGGACGTATACTGCAGGATAGATTGCAAGAGAGAAATCTGAGAATTTAAATTAGTCGTGATAATGGACTCAATAAATGCTTAGCTTTTTACAGCGATAATTTTAGAATTGGAAAACTCATAATTTGAATTTTGAAATTTGTAGTTGGTTAATTTTCGTGAATCTAGTAGTTATGAATTGAAAATTCACACGACGAATATTGAAGAAGAAGAAGATAAAGGGACAAAATATGAGAAGTCGGCGATATTAACACCACGACAATACCACGGGGATGTCGACTGTATATAATATCTAGATACGATATCTAGATAATATCTAGATACGAGATACAATAAGATTACAAATAGCACCAGGTACTCATATACTGGAGATATCAGGGTTGTTACCCTGTACAGGGCACGTGGTCTGGAATGTACAATACAATTAAAGGAACTTGGCCCGGTATCCAACACTCAATACAATAACAGATCGTCTGAATCTGTCACGTGACGTGCTGGTCACGTGACGATGTTAGTTGAAGGTGTACTAAGGGTCTGTAGATTGTCAACAGGTTTGGATTTTTTCAAAATCTGGATTTGTTCAAATTAAGGTTGCACAGAATGGTGTAGAGAGATATTGATCACAAGCCACATTTTTGACAAAGTAATTTGTACTGACGTTTCAACGTTTGACAGGGTATTTCAGAGGTGACATAGTATTTCACACCATGCCACCTAATATGGACATGACTTAAATAAATAATACCAGGTACCTGGTAGACAGCGCGCCTAAATTGAACAGTGTCTACCAATCTAACTTGCTTGATTATGATAGGTAATTTAGCATATTCACAGATAGAGTGCACAGGCAGAGTAATGCTATCCTCTCGTGGGCTATCTTGGCCCTGCCTCTCTTAAAGAAAAGAAAGAAAAAATAAGATTGAGCGCACATATCACTGTGGTCTGTGAATAATGTCACATTATATTGATTACTTCATAAACGACCATAAACGCTGGCTTTTAGGCTTCATAGATTTAAGCATTAAAACCCATGAATAAAATATACGCTTATATCTTTAATATGCTGTGTGTTCCGCAGATACTGTAGCTATTTATAGACATACATGCCTCTAAAAGGCAGTGGAGAAGCTGTCATGTAACTGCAGGAAATTAAAGGTAAAGTGGCTACTTTACAGTTGTGCCGGGCTCCGTAAAAAGGGCGGTAACAGTGACGCGTACTATATGCGAATATATGGCCAGTAATTATAGTACCTTATAGTACCTTCCCTCCAGGGTAATTTAGGTAAAGTTGGGTAATCCAATCTGCAGTGATTCGGTGCAGCTGCTATTGAAGGAAGATGGAAAATAAGGAGAGAGATCCAATACAATCATTGTATAACTACAATCACAAACGCCAGTTACTGTAGCGGACATAGAAACACGATTAGTGTAAAATGTAAATCATATATAATACGCGCGGTCTAGTAAAACTACTTTCTGTACTAGAGTTGGGGAGCTTACCTTGTTTTTGAAGGGGATGTCAATAAGCTCCAGCTGGACTACTGAAGAGTTGACTGAGTGGAACGTCTTCTTCTCCCAGAGCTCAACGATGATGTGAGTCACAGTCCTCGGCACTTCACTGAAACAAATTGAGGAGCTTTTATTAATCAGGATTAAGTTGGTATTGTTGAGTAGTGTGGTTGAGACTTGTGTATTTTTCCTGTCAACCACAAACCTCTAATCTGTCGAAATCACAGAAATATTTCAAATGTTCCAAACGATGAATGGCCCGGGCCGCTGTCGTGGGCCTTAACTGTACAAGAAATATCATGGCTACATTCAGGTTCAGATTTGACTGTGATACTGCAAAATAATAAACAAGTGATATGTTTCTGAGAGATTGGTCAGCATAATATGATTTTAAGGATTCGGTTGTTAACTCTCAAAGTCTCAATGACATGACGTAGATAATGGATTTTAGTTTATTCGAAACACGAAAAGAATTAAAGTAGTTAAAGCAGGACAGATGTCCCTTTACATTATCATACAATTCCATGAGGTGGACACAAAGATGGCCAACTACCACTAAACCATGTGCTTCGTGTTTAACTAGGCAAATCTTATCCAGAGTGAGTATTAAATACTAAATAGTAATCAAAATTATTATCCAAGCATCAAAATAGGATGATAGTTATACTTCAAAAGCTACCTATAAATGTATGAAGATTGATATATTACTGAATTCGTGGTTGTCCTAGTTGCGACAGTAAGTCAATGATTTAGTGCAATGTCGTAGGATGTGAAACTTGAATAATTAATCCTAATTTAGCCTGTTGTGAACCCTTTTTATGGGGATAACTTTAAATAAACTTCCATCTTTATTTTATTATAGTGGTGCCCGTAATCAGTGTTAGCACTATGTTGTAATAACTAAACACTGTGTCGGATTATATTGTTGATCATAGCGAATGTGTGATCTACTAACTCATAACTTCAAGAGAGAAGATGTCATTTGCAATCAAAAGGCTTTACAGATCATATAGTATACATAATATCAGATGTAAATGCATTATTCACCAGTGCAATCTTGGCGTCAGTGTGGCTAGATGTATCTAAGCTGATGCAGCCTTTACATAGCATGATGCGGTCCTTCCCAGCACGCCCAGGCCATCTATAACTACTGGTTACAGCTTTAGCAGCTTTTATTGTCAGATACTTTAAATAGCTTTCTGATAATGGAGATGTGGAAACAAGCGGGCTCCATTAACCGCTCTATGACAACGGTTTACATTTTTGACCTTTTTTCGCACTCACGTTAAAGTGGTCTGTTTTGAGGAAATACCCGCCTCTTTTTTATGAAAATGTCCGCCCTCTTTTGTGTTGAGAGTGAGGATGACGTCACACGGAGCAAGATAACCACAATCTCACAATTATGAACTGTTAACATGATTACATTTAAACCTGATCCCGTGTTAAAGGACACTTCTTTGCTAATTCCGAGGTAAAACAGTGTGAATTGGGACCCATGGGACCCATGTGACCCCACCTGGCACCCTCTCACTGATTTATATACTACTTTAGACCCTCTTATTGTTACAGAGTCCGAGTCTCCACCAATGAGAAGGCAGTGTTTTGATCAGGTGATGAGTAGGTCACGGTGGTATTTAGACTTCTTTTCACAGATCAGTTAAAAATTTGGAGCGAGCTTGGAACGAGCTGCTAGTGGTGTGGTGAACAGAAAATATCAGCAGTATCCAGTTGAGGGAGCAACAGCGAGAGACTGTATAAAGATACAATATATTTAAATGGTGATGCTGTTATGAAAAACAGCCTTTCTACAGAAGAAAAAATGATGTCAAGAGATGAAAGTTTCTTTATTTGCAATATTGCAGCTTTTTTCGCGTTCACAATCAGAGAAGTAAAATATAATGCTAGAAAAATATCTAGGTTAGTTTGTTACATTTTCATGTCAAGATTTGCTGGATCTCTGGATTTATGAAATGATTGAAGTTTTATTGTGCGCAATTATGAATGTTTGTAAAAGCTGTGCAAATTGATTTTCCAAACCCAGAATATGACGACGATTACTTGGAATATTCATTACTTGAAGAACACAAACTGATTTCAGATCATCAACCGAACTGATTTAATGATATATTTAGTCGATCTATTTATAAGGCAAGTTTATAATAGTCATCTTTGATTTGGGGAAATCAATCATATTATTATTAATAGATTCTGCCGAGCGAGTTTGTTCCAAATTCCTACAATATTATTATTTATAGAAACTTCATTAATTTTTCTATAAAGCTATAATAACAGTGCCTTGATCTTTACCCTTTTTAGGTATCAGGCTAACTGTTATTACATTATACATATTATGGTAGTTGAAGTGGTTCCCAATCTGAGTCGATCTGTCGATACGAAACAAAACACAGATTTTTAAAATGATTCTTGAAGTATCGCAGATGGAAACTATTCTACTTACAATACTTGTTTAGAATCGTAAACGGGGATAAGTCCTTTGGAGGGAAGACATTTCCATTCGTGGTCACCAATCCTGCACACTACATACGTTGAACAAGAATCTGAAATTATAATTATAAGAACCTGCCGCGTCTTTATTTTCTAGATTCTAAATTTAGAAGTTCCCTTGGAGTTAAGTTGGGTAAATATTAAATACAGAAAATTACATCGTATTATCCGTCAAGTCAACTTCAAATCTTCATAAACACAATACAAATATTCAATAGATTCCCAGAACTTAGCCGCACAGGTTCAATTATCATACTCTAATCTAACAACCTGTCTCTACTTATTATTCTGGAAGATTCTCCAGGGGCTAGCGGCTGAGCTCCCAGCGCGGCGGGTTGAGCACGACAATTACTTATTACACACACACACACACACACACACACACACACACACACACACACACACACACACACACACACACACACACACACACACACACACACACACACACACACACACACACACACACACACACACACACACACACACACACACACACACACACACACACACACACACACACACACACACACACACACACACACACACACACACACACACACACACACACACACACACACACACACACACACACACACACACACACACACACACACACACACACACACACACACACACACACACACACACACACACACACACACACACACACACACACACACACACACACACACACACACACACACACACACACACACACACACACACACACACACACACACACACACACACACACACACACACACACACACACACACACACACACACACACACACACACACACACACACACACACACACACACACACACACACACACACACACACACACACACACACACACACACACACACACACACACACACACACACACACACACACACACACACACACACACACACACACACACACACACACACACACACACACACACACACACACACACACACACACACACACACACACACACACACACACACACACACACACACACACACACACACACACACACACACACACATACATACACCATGTAACATTATGTAACATAAGATCCAGGGACTAGCACTAATTATCTTGATATATTTATATATAGCTCAGTCTCTCTCTCTCTCCCTCTTTCTCTCTCTCTCTCTCTCTCTCTCTTTCTCAGAGCTCTATAATTGAGGTACAACCACTTTATCAGTAACAAGTGTACGTGCGGGGAGGGGGGTGAGAGGGACAGATTTAAAGGATTGTAATTTAGTCGCTCTCTCTCTCTCCCCTCACTCCAGGTCTACTACTCCCCAGCCCCCGGCCTCCCCCCCCCTACTACCCCCAGATACCCACCTCTCAACCTGCACAGACCGGTGTGTTGTAATATATATACAGCAGGGCTAGCTACCTGACTACAGGAATAATGACAGACACACTGCGGGGGCTGCTGCCGATGATAATAAAGCCAATACAAAAATACGTGTATATAATACTTTGCTTTGAGGGCCAGGTGGTGGTGGAGAAATGCAACTAGCAGTGCAGTATACACCCTATTTTAGTATATTTCAGATTAAATGGTGGCCCCATTGAGAGCTACTCTGACAACAGATCATAGTGTTGATCGTGTCTAGGTACATTACTCATACCTAGCTTTGGTAGGATCTGTACAAATATCATGTTACACAACATATTATGATCGTATTGTTGTGATTTTTTGACCCCAGACTTAGTTCACGGTTTCAGAGAAAGTGTTGGACAAATGCCAAGGGAGGTGAGATGTCATTAATATAGTGAGTTGTCACTAATATAACCGTATAGACTTAGGTACATTGTCAATGCAATATGCAGTGACAAAGGGGCTTCTACGACAGGGCAGCTTCAACCTATTGTGTTACTTGATAGTTAGGACATTACAAGTGGTGCAATAGGGAGAGAGTGATTAAGTAACAATATGATGTAGACTATTATATCAATATAATATAGTCTTCTGCTGTATAGAGTGGACAGTGGACACAGCCCACAAATTGTAATTTGAGGAAAGGGACACAGTTTTCTGATGAATAATAGTATAGAGACGTTATGTGAATTAAGTTCGTAAACTGATCTTAGTTGAAATTATTGATTTCTATATATAGAAATTGACAGCACTCTGGGCAGGATTTTAACATAGCTACAAGTATACTCCACTTTTCACTGGAATTGTGTTCGTCACCATGGTAACGAGACAACTAGATACGCGCAGCACGCAAGGGTTACTTGCGGAGATGTGATGTGTAGCCTGTAGTCAGTACATGCGCGACTTGAGTGTATTTTAATTTGTTAGACAATAAGCCCAATTTGTATGTGACACGCGTAGTGTACTGATGTGTACAATTATAAAACATGAGTATAGTTCACTTTTTGCTTACAATTTCTTAAATTACAGACAAAAGTTAAATTCTGCAGCAATTGAATTGAATCACAAGTGTTTCCCTACTTAAAGCATAATGTTCATGTAATGAAGTGAGCTGCAATTAGAGCTTGTAGTGAATGGAAATCTAACTTCTGCCACAACAAAACAACGGGTGTAATTCTTGTTTCATGACCATTGAGATAAAATGTCTATTTTGCCTTGGTCATATTTTGACCATGGCAATTCAAAAATAGTTACGTCATGGTTATCCCTGGCTACTTACCCTGAGCCCCATATTATATGTCAATATTCTACTTTTAACAGTACTTAAAGTTTTAACAGTACTTAAAGTTTCGGTCGTTATTAACTGTCACTTACCTTCGAAGTTAGATGGGTTAAGTTTTCCACTGATCACTGAAAATGTATTTTGTTTCGATTTTGTAAATTTAAAAAAGATAATTGATTTTACGAAATTGCTTGAATTGATAACTCATCTTGACAAATAATAACACTTTTCTAAAACAAGTTCCAGGTAAGGCAATATAATAGAAAAAGCAGAAAATGTAACAATATTACCTCGAAGACATAAGTGGTGCATTTCATCCAGTTAACATGATTGTTCTCATTATGTAAATTTAGCATTCATTCCTCCTGGAATATCAGATTCAGCAAGTTATCAATTGGTGTATTATAACATCGAATTATTAAACAATTCACATTGTACAGCATACAACCAATTTATATGCTAAAAAAGTTTACATTACATAGTGAAGGAAATATGCGCTAGATAAGAGATTGCAGGGATTTTATGAACGTGTGTAATCAAATATCATATTTAATGACTTCATTTGACGAGTGCACATGGAATATTGTGTAGTTAAAGTGGAAGGTAATGAAAGGGAATATGAGGGAATTCAACTATTATACTGGCTCAAGAAACAATAAAACATAATTTGCAACTGAAAACAAAATGAAAATAAATAGCTCAAACAATGACGAAATCTAATAATCAAACTAGGGACTGCTAGCATGCAGAAAATTGTTAATTTCCTGCAGGTCAGCAAAAATTAAGCTCTAAATATATGTTGGTAAATTGTTTATCATGCTTCTACTGGCCCAGAAAACAATAAACATATTTTGCAACTTGAGACAAATAATGATTCTGATAAGATAACATCGACATGATGCAGCTGCAAGTCAGCAAAAACCAACAGCTCCATATATAAATAGTTTCATCATATATCGCTGCACAAAAGCATAAGAGATCACAAGCATATGTGATATGACTATCTTACTTATAATTCAGAGAATCCTCTTTGTACAATGTACACTGTACAATGTACGACCGCCCACGTGCAAATTAGGTAAAAAGCAGAAGGTTGCAAAGTAACCATGGTAACAAAGGTTGTTACACGCACGT
The DNA here is from genome assembly GCF_026151205.1 of Bolinopsis microptera. Taxonomy (NCBI): domain Eukaryota; kingdom Metazoa; phylum Ctenophora; class Tentaculata; order Lobata; family Bolinopsidae; genus Bolinopsis; species Bolinopsis microptera. The sequence goes on from NC_087073.1 coordinate 20,633,729, forward strand.
GCACATGCAAAGATTGTTAAAACGGCTTTTTTTATTGGTTTTGTCGATATTACCTTGTGTTTACGAGCAACATCTTAATCGGCTGTATCTTCGGTTGTGTAGGATATTTTTTGACTCTATTTAAACTTACTAACAAAAAATACTATTAGCTTCCTCCCTGTGACCACGGGTTTTCTAGTATATATATAAGCTTAAGTCATCACAGAAAACCGTTTCAATGCTAGACCATTTTTCAAGAGGTGTGAACATATTTAAACCTAGTTACATAACATGTAGGCTTTGTCGCACTTGATGATGAAAAGCTCTATAATTAAGCAATAATCAGGGTATTGTGTGTTCAACAAATTTAAGGGAGAACTCAGGAGGATCAGTGCAGAAGACCCTTGTTCATCATGTTAGTATGCAAATAACATACTTGGTAATCAAACATTGTTCAAATTAGACAGATTTAGCAGGTAATAGCAATATAGTAATAGTACCAGATGTTTACAGTATGCACTGAACACAGGAGGACTATAGTATGCTGCTATGTTAGCAGCAGTTAGCAGCAGTGAGCAGCAGTGAGCAGCAGTGATCAGCAGTTAGCAGCAGTTAGCAGCAGTTTCTTTGCACTATAGTCCTCCTGTGTGAAGGGGTATCGTATCCTGAGAAGTTTTTTGAACTTTTAACAGGTACCCTTCCTCATTTAACCCTCAATTAAGTTTCCTATCATTCGGCTGAGTCGACCAAGGAGATCGCATACATCCAATGGATCCTTAGCTACTCGCTAGACTAGGTGTTGTCACTCTTATATATTGTGATGATAAAGCTCTGTTTTAAGCATTTACAACTTTTGGAAAGCTGTGCTCCAGTGAGCAAATTGTTCAGTTTGTATATGATATACAGGGTAACAAAATATTGATTGGAAGAATGTACTCTCATAGTGAAATGTCAAAAACATTATAAATGTGTTGGAGGCGCTATCGACTAAGTGTCCTAAGCCCCTTGTGTCTTCATGGCTTAATAGATAGATTGTCATCTGGACAAAAGATCATTAAGTAAAGGTGCATTTTCTTATTTTTTGGTTTACTTTTAAATTGATTTTTATTATACATTTTTAGACGTTAGCAGTGCTCCTAAACCAATCAACCAATCAATCATGACCTAGTAGAAAAAGGTAATTTGCGCAAGTTAAGCACGCTTTAGAATTTATAATATAAGACTAGAGAGTCAACCAAACTGACAAAGGAAACCTTATGAATTTCCACTCCAATAACAAAAGGTAACTAAATTCAAGGAAAACGAAAGTCAAAAGCGTAATTAGTTGTTAATACGATTAGCTCTAGCAAATTATAAATCATTATAATGTATGTTACAACCACAAAGTGTCAGTAGTGACTGAAGAATCAGTACAGATCATGATATGAAGCCTAATCAGCAAAAGTAGACATTATGGTTACTATTATGGTTACTATTATGGTCGTAGATAAGGTAGATTTTGGGGACCCAAAATATAACTTGTAACTTTTACTCAAACCTTAGTGATCATGGGATTGACACTCGTTATACACTAACTACTAAGGATTTTGAATGCACCTCCCTAAACGTATTTTTGACTGTAGAAAATAAATATTTGTAAACACTAAAATTAAATAAGTTCTAAAATTTAAAATGATTAAATTGCGCTGTTTGATTTTATTTAAACAATTACGTTGTCATAAATCAACCATTTACAAATTATCCGCGGTTAAAATTTAAAAAGTATTCAAACGTTTTTTGTTTATTTGGCACGCCAATCCTTGTCATACGTTGTATGACCCGCCGCGCACGAAGTGCGCGGCTCCCCTGTATCGTCAGGACGATATAGTGAAACGACCGTCGGGTCGCAACGTCAAACGTGATACAAGCCAATCCCTATCTGTGCGCGGTACTCTTTTCAAGGATTATGCATAAAGCTTAAAGACGGCGTAATAAAAATTTGTCATACGTTGTATGACCCGCCGCGCACGAAGTGCGCGGCTCCCCCTGTAGCGTCGAAGACGCTACAGTGAAGCGACCGTGGGGGTCACCACGTGATACAAATAAAAATCAATATGTTATAAAATCCCCGAAAATGGGAATTTTCTTTTTTGCCGCGGCCGCAGCCAACGGTTTTGTATATTTTGAAACAAATATTTGAAACAAATTATATATATTTGAAACAAATATTTTCCGAATATCACCTGCATTAGTTTGTAGTTGTTTATTTAAAACATTCCAAAAATAATTTGTTGATAAGAAAGTCTTTTCTCAAAAATCTTTTATTATTATTAATTATTAAAAATGAAATTTTTACGCGGATGTTACTATACTTTGTATCACGTTGTGACACCCACGGTCGTCTCACCCTTTATCGTCCTGACGATACAGGGGAGCCGCGCACTCGTGCGGGGCGGGTCATACAACGTATGACAAACTATACTCTTCTAAATTTTTTCTAAATAGCGCGCGCCGCTTTTCTTTCGAAATATTAGCTCGAAGCAAGTGCTCGAATTAAATGCTACGAAGTAACACGCGCTTAGTCCAATATAAGTAGCAACGGACAATTCGAAATGGTGTCTTTCTTAAATCCTATTACTGTGTATACCACGAGACATATTTATATTTTACATATAATCCTGGTTACCTAAATGATTTGGGAACGTGAATATGCTATGGAATTTTTTGTCAAAAAAGATCGCATTTTGTACCCCAAATTATATCATGGTATTCGTTGTCATACTTTGTATGACCCGCCGCGCACGAGTGCGCGGCTCCCCCTGTATCGTAGAAACTGTACGATAGTGAAACGACCGTGGGGGTCACAACGTGATACAAGGTATTTGGGGATTTTTTTCATTTCTTTAAAATAAAACCCAATATGTGAAAAAATCAATAAAATGAAATATGAACTTTGAAAAATTACAAGTCAATTTCTTTCTGATTTTCTGGTTTAGGTACGTTTCTCTTTCCAGTGTATTCCCAGGTGTAGGCACTTCTAAAAAGCTGTTTCATCTTATAAACAGTTTCTCCGGCGCCTTCTAAAGTAATTTTTATCCTCCACCACTTTTGAAATTTCACTGCCGTGGCAAATGAAATTGTAGCAGAGCTTGCTGACTTCTAACGAAACGTGTCCAACCGTCATGAATCATGTTTATAACTTACTATTATATATTGATAGTAAATCGACAAAGTCGTTAATTAAAGAAAATACGTTAAAATAATTTAAGGGAAATAATGATGGTGACGTAAATTTTGGTAGTCCAAAAATATGGTGTTTTTTTGGAAAACCACCGACATTCTTACCTTTTGAATATGTCTTGTAAGGTAATTTAAAAATATAAACTGAAGACTGTCTCAGAGTTCTTGACATCCAGAGGAAGTTTGTTCCAGTACATATGGTCTAACTCTCTCCAGAAGAAAAGAACTGTGGATATTCTTAATATGAATACCACTCTTACAACATTTACTGTTTGACATCAAGTTTAGACCGGATCTGCTCATTCCAAACCCGTCTCCTAGATTTGTTTATGTAAATTTTGTAGATATTTTACTGTACTATTTTATATTGTATACAATTTTACGGACGAAATGATCCCAGGGGGGACTCCCAACCCACCGCTTCGGCGGGTAGTTGATGCACTGATCACAAGCAAGAGCCACTTTGGTCTACTTGCTGTGAGGTGTCTCAGCTACATGGGTTGGGGGTCCCCCCTTTTTTCTTTTTTTCCAAACCCGTATCATAATCTGCCAGACTTCCAATAATTTTGAAAGCTTTGATAAGATCACCACGTTATGCCGCTCTGCTAGCGTTGTTTAATTGATGAGTTCCAGTCAACTTCTGTGTACCTCCTCAATTAGATGGGTAAACTGCCTCTGGATGCTTTCCAGCTCCAAGATAATCCCAAACTTCCATGAGCTGCAACTGGATTCCAAAATTGATTACAATACTCTAAATATGGTCTTATCGGCAATTTGGTAATCGGGCTGGGCACACTTGGGGCACACTTGGGGCAGATACAGTTGGGGACCAGCTGGGGCACATTTGGGACAAAAATGACTAAGGTAAACAATCTTCTGGTGTAATAATAAGTAACAATGAATACGTAATTTAATTAAAATCAATCTAATTCCTGAATACCAATACTTTAAACAACTAATACATTAATAAAATTATACATTCTATCTAATACTGTCTTTTCGGTTTGCCCAAGTGTGTTAAGTTTACAAAAACTGTGCTTCAGGTCATTTTTTGCCTCAACTGTGCCCCAAGTGTGCTCCAGCTGGTCCCCAGCTGTATCTGCCCCAAGTGTGTCCCAAGTGTGCCTCAAGTAACTTTGTGCCCCAATTGTGCCCCAAGTGTGCCCCAAGTGTGTTTAGTTTACAAAAACTGTGCTTCAGGTCACTTTTTTGCCTCGACTGTGCCCCAAGTGTGCCCCAAGTGTGCCCCAGCTGTGCCCCAACTGCTTCTGCCCCAAGTGTGCCCCAAGTAACTTTTTGCCCCAACTGTGCCCCAAGTGTGCCCCAGGAAATACAATTTTGTGCCCCAACTGTGCCCCAAGTGTGCCCCAAGTGTGCCTAGCCCGATTACCAAATTGCCGTCTTATCAATGCTTTGTGGATGGCTTTCATCACTGATTTCTCCCTAATAATCAAATTTCTAACAATCCAATTTCTAACTTGATCGAGGTTTAAATGAGGAGAGATGCCTGCCAAAAGATCAATAATTTTCTTAGGATACCCCTTCAGCTGTACATCTACATTGTAGTGTACTGTAAACATAGTACTATTGAATATTTACTATCATCTTGTTAGTTTTGGATACTGAAGCTTTGATCTGTTCATTCCAAAGCAAGGAGTTATGGACTATTAGTCTTTTTCCAGTACAAAAAAGCGTCAGATATAGGTTAAAGGAAGATAGAGGGTGTAAATTATATCGAAAAGAAGAAGCAACAAGTTTAATATTTACATAAAAATCCTTGTGTTGCCAAGAGAAAGGGAATAAATATCTCTTGAATATTTTTTAATTAAAGGTTTTTATTTATTAATTTAATTTATAATTTATGTAAATAAGTTATTTTTATGACAACTATGTTAAAGTTTGTTTGTTTTTTAATGACGAAGGCTGTTAATTGTTCACAGTTCTGATAATGAAGAAATTAGGAAGAATATTTTAAAACTAACTTAATGATGTTTATGTCGACATAAACTATTCTTAACCTAATCTAATCTAAATTGATGATTAAATGCATAGTCATAACTGAACATTTAGTATAGGATTGAACAATATGAAATCCATCAATTCTCAATAGACAATTAATACAAACAGTTAAACAAACATAAATTTTATTTAAGTATGTCCGTGCCCACTTGAGTATGTTGTTCCTCGCTTGACGGGGACGGTTTTTAATTAAATAAATTACTGTGAAAAACCAATCAATCCTGAGTCTACACTTTGTGGCCTCTCTTTCTATGAATAGTAGGGCTTGTTAATGAATATTTTCCATTTATCAACTAGACTAGGTAACTGTTGTAACATGAAGGAGCTAATAGTATTCTTTGATAGTCAGTTCTAACAGATTGAAAAACATTGTGCTCTGTTTGGTTGCCTTCCTGAACAGTCTTTTTTAGATCACTTTTGTTTCTCTAACAATTTGTTTTTCTATGTTAAAGTGTATCCGGCAGTCGGTGTGAAGTTCTTCTTTCAAGGCCGATCTGATCCTAGGGCAGCCGATACAGTCTGACTGAACTTTTTCTATTTTTAGTGTTGTTTTCTTATGGTTATAATTCTGTCCGTCCAATTGTCTTTCTTTTTTTGCGAGCTGGAAAAGAATTGTTATAAGCTATAATATATTTACAATTATATGATAAATTTAATTATTTGTTACTATTTGTTATTAAAGCGGGATTCTAGTATATTATAACAATTAATTAATTAATTGAGATTTCAAATTTCAAAAAATTCCATTCAGGAACCTCTCTAGAACAACACACTTAAATAAATAAATAAATTCTAACATTAATTACACGCTTAGACATTAAAATATACCCAACAAAGATGTACATTTAAGTCATTCAAGCGAAACTTAGTGTTGAAATACCAAGATTATGGACTTTCTTAATCAGTTCAGATTTTATGGACAACTTGCAGCCACGTCAATGCCTAAATGAGCGAGAGCCATACAATTGAACAACAAGCTGCATCGAAATAGTAACATTTTGATTTAATCACTCAGGTTCATGTCTCAGATCAGTTACTTGGATCTCACTAAAACAATGTTTTGAGCAGCCGGTATTCTAATACTCTTTGGTCATGGCAGTGGACACTGTAAAACTATACACTAAGGTTTGTATTTTTACGTTTTTTACATAAAATGGCTGATGCTCTCAACTAATTGGTATTTGCGCTTTAATTCTTTTGAAGCAGATTATAAGGCTAAAACCGCGCGGGCTAAAGGCACTGCTAAAAATTATGTTTTTGTGTGGAAACTGTTAAATTCGATTCCTTATAATTCCAGGTTCACGAAGCTAAACATTTAATATAAAAACCCAATTATATATACAAACATTTGCCCATAATTCTCCTCTAATCTAAGAGCTATTGATTCACTTAATGCCATCGTGGAGTAGGTGGTCTCCTGCACCTTTTCCGCCTCGACATAGTAGTATTGATTCACGCAATGAATAGATATTCATACTGTATTATATAATTTGAGTGATCAAATCAAGATATTGCATTTCTAAACTAGGTATTCTTTGTTTGCTCTCCACTTTACAATGTAAAAGAAGCTGCAGTGATCATGGAGCAAAAGTCTTCAGAAGATTAATAAACAAGGAAACTAAAACTGTACGGCATTAAAGACAACAATTCGAGCTGAAAATGTACAAGTATTGGATGAAACCAGCAGCTACTCAGCATATATATTATAGTCTGCACAACAGGCAACAGCACAGCACGCCAGGATCAAATCAATTGCTTCCAATATCACGACCATAATTGGAAAGTTGGAACTAACAGTAAATAACTATAGTTTCACAGAACAATACCACAATGGGCCTGGTGGCTGGTGGAGTGTGGGTCTGGATATCCAGGTTGGGTAATGATATTGTACATGACAGATTAGCACGTGCCTCCCCGGTACAATTAGCTGCACAAGATGGCATAATAAGTTCTATTCTCCACTCCCACTACGCCCTGACCACACTGCTTGCTCACTCTTCAAATCGCCCTGCGCATTCCTTGTCCTGTGTGTGGTTTGCTTTGTCCATTTTCTGTCTTGTCAGTTTGAAAATGGTGTTTTAATTGACGTTTTATTGGTCGTGGTTTGAGTTCTCACGATGTTTCGAAACTTTTGGCAGACGTACCACACCAAGCCTGCTACTAAGAGTGAAGAAGTTGGTCCTGTGAGTGATTCTATTTCCGCAGCTTGCTGTAACTGAAAGCACAGACATTTCGTTAATCTTGTTATCGTCAATCATGACTAATTAATGACTAATTAAGTCTGCATTATTCCTTGTGTAATTGTCCTGTGGAAGTTTGCAGTGTTAAATATAGAATGTATCTAGGTATGGATCAATGAGCCAGCAAGGAATATTAAATGAGTGGAACTGGTACTAAAATCATATTACTACAGAAATGATGTTGACTCGCTTGGCTAACATTTCAAGGTCCCCATTTCACGCTTCCGCCATTCAGCCAACCGAGCTACATATTAACATATAATATCTGTTATAATCAAACCACTGCTGTTTTTAAGATACTGAATTGTGCAACTGGTTTACCGTCACGATCTTGATAAATTGTGTTAATTGCAGCCCTGCCCATGTTTCATACTCCACACGCCGCCCACCGGACCATTAAAATACTCCAGATCATATTTCATCCCCGTACCAGTGTACTACCAGCCATTTCTCGAATGTAATTTAGAGTGTATAAGTAGGCATTCAAGTACATCTACAATGTTGATATCTTGTCATTACTCGTAATCATAATGTTCATGTATTATGTATGAATATTATTATCAATTATGGGATTATGGCGCCCGAATATATTCGCGCACACACCAGACTTATCACTCTGTATAATTTCCTGACCAGAGACCAACTATTCCTGCACAGGAATCCTCACAACAACAGCTCGACTGTAGACTATTATCTGAACAACTACAAGTTAACTGCCACTTAATTGCAGTTCTTCACCTGGTCATTAGGTGACCTCAATTATAGCAAGATAACTAACATCAGCTGATATTACTCCCTGTGTTACACCTGAATCTCTTACCCTACTGTATTTTCAGGGGTCCCGTGTCTGGTTGGGTGATAAGGAGGAGGTATGGAAGGGAGGGGTGGTCGTTTCTTATGCTCCTGGTGAGAACATCGTGGTGTCCGACCCTGAAACTGGCAAGGTAAGTTGTTTATGAACAGTTTTATATTGATAGTTTTGTATTTATGTTAATATATAATAACAAAAATTTTAAATCATAAAGCAAGAAATAAACAAAGAAGGTTTGATATTTTTAACTGGTGTATGTTATAAATTAGTCCATTAAAGACACTCCCCGGGCCGTTCATTCAATCAGTATTCCCAGCATAAGCTTGTTTTTATTGAAATTGTATTATTGTGACAGCCATTAAACTAAATATGGATATAACCTAAATAAACCTGCCGTCAAATATGTCAGAAATGTCTGAAACTCAGCTGTTTGTTTGACTTGTGAGCACTGATTGGTACAGTGTGTACAGAGACACGCCACCCGTAACACCACCACGTCCTCATCATAGTTGAGATGCTTGAAACTTCAGCGTAACTTAGGAATTTGCCGTGCACTATCCTGCCTGCAAGTTGCAACACGGGTTACACCGCATTTGACACTAATTTGAGTCCTAAACATGAATAAGTCGTACAGTTATTAAGCCATATTACCGTGGACACCGTCGTTATGTGAATATCTTGAAACTTAGCAGTGGAAAGGAAATTAGGGGGGCAGTTACCTGCGACACACATATAATCGTGCTTTATTGCTTTGAGGAGGAGGAGGAGGAGGATTGTAAGCGTTGGTATTGGATGATTGCACATTGTAGGACATGCAGGAGCCAGTCCAATGATAATCCTGTACATTGTGGCTCTCATTTCCGGATACATACCTGTACTCACTGTATATCTGGAGAGAGAAGTGCCCAATGTTACAATGTAACATGTAACTTACTTGTCATAGTTACACAGGTTTAGGAGAATATTACATGTTATAGTGAGTGGCAGAAGTTAAGGAGAATTTTTCAATTTCATACTTTTTAATTTAATGTACCGAAAAATCATCCCAAGATTGTTTGTGCCAAATTTCCTCAATTGAGAAGTCAGTTACTCTGCATCAGAACTTATCCGCGAATAAATCCTATGTAAAATAAGCAATATCCGTGTTTTTTAGATCATAGTTTCTAAAGAAAAATCTGCATATTTTCAGAGGAATTCGGCCAAATCAATTGAATTGTCGGGCAATTATTTATTAGCCACAAGGTATTGTTTTGAAGAAAATGGCATTGTTTTAAGGAAATTTACGTTCCTTTGGTCAGTAATAATTCCAAGAAGAATCAAACTTCAAAACAATTTAGCTACAGCATTGTAAAAGTGTACGTGTCATATTATATCCCGCATATATTATATCGGGGGGGGGGGGGGGGGGGGGGGGGGGGTGTCACGTCCGTCTATGTCCGCTTGTCTCATAGAATCCAAAAAGGACTGGACAGGACAGGACAGGACATAGGCGGACATAGGTGGACATAGGCGGACATAGGCGGACATAGACGGACTTTGGCGGACATAGACGGACATATACGGACTTTGGCTGACATTAGCGGACATTAATGGACACCTAAATTGCTAAATAAAATGTTCAATTTTTGCTGTTATATTCCCTATATTTCGTTAAATAGGTACTGTGCCTACTGTGTACCCTGTGTAATTGTTTCAAAGATATGTTGACGACACAAATAGAGATCTGGATTTAGCGACCGGATTTAGTGACTGGATTTAGTTAAATATTGGGAATATTGGTGAGATCTTTATTCTTTAGACCTCTTATATTATTCGGACATAAAATCTGGACACAAAGATCTCTCTGATGTTTGAGTGCTGAATCGGTTCTGCTTTCGATTCGTTAGCTGGGTAAATTGATAACACCTTCAGTGATAATAATTTCATCGCAAGATTCATAAATCTTCTTTTGCTTACTGTGCATTGTGGCTTGTGCAACCCATGGAGTTTGATCAAACAAATTAATGCAGATCATGATCATGCCGTAAAGTTTACGTTTTTCGTAATACGTCAGTTCAGTTAATAACTTTATCGGGTTTATCCTTCTCTTGTTGATTGCTTGATCTTGAATTACTTCACCACTTGTCCTCGCTTGCTCATTCATTTGGCAATCCCGGGATCCGTGCCCTACGGCGTTAGACTCTACGGCAGCTCCGTGCAAAACGACTACAGGATACTACAGCGTGAAAATACAGTAATCTAACTCTAAGGCGGCAACAAAGACTTTTTCTATTTTCGTAAAATAGATCTAATATTATAATTAACTAACTTTCATTCAGGAAGTCCACAAGAATAATCCATCCACAGAAGAAAGTTTAAGAAAGAAGAAGTCGAGATGAATTTATAACAAACAGAAACTTCATTCTCTTCAGCTTTAGTGTGATTAATAAGTCGTTTGCTTTGTACAAAATTTTAGAAGTTGCGAAAAATTCTCATAATGTTTGTCTGCTAATGTCCACCAATGTCCGCTAATGTCCACCAACGTCCGTCTGTGTCCACCAATGTCCTTCCGAGTCCGCCAATGTCCGTCCGGGTCCGCAAATGTCCGTACGAGTCCGCCAATGTCCGTCCGAGTCCGCCAATGTCCCAAAAAACACGTCCGTTGTCTCATAGAATCCAAAAAGGACAGGACATAGGCGGACATAGACGGACGTGACACCCCCCCCCTATATCCCGCATATATATGTCCCGCTTTATGCTTTCCGGACAAACAAAGACCTAATCGCGTCCATTGTAATTAATTGTAATGAATGTCATGTCATTTGTGGATACTTACCATCTGATATTTGTAGGGGTCATGAGTTAATAAGTTTAGAAATACCTTGTAGATCAACCAATGTTTAGTCAGAGTGTTCGAGGAAAGGTTAATTGGTGGGGGTATAAGTGTCTGACACTATGGGGCCTTCAGTGCTGGGTTCAAGGACAATATTCAATACAACTAAATACTTTAACATGATTATTCTTAAAATGACAAATAAACAGATCACTGCAACTGTTAAAACTGAGAGCATGGTGTAGACTATAGACTATAGGGTGATAGATCGGACACATATGGTCTGAGTGACCAGCATATTTGCTTCTTTGAATGGTCGCTACTACAAGCAGGATCATCTGAGCTCTCAACAGTAAAAACAAATTTGTCTCATCTGAACAAAAGCCAATTCTAATGGATAGAATTAGTTCTCCAGTGTACTGAGATTTCTTCATTATTATATTGCAAATGATAGAGACAACACTAGACCGTAGTACTATTTTGCAGTTACTCGTAATCCAGTATAATACAATGTAGTATGTACTCACCATCAACAAAGGGACTTTAGAATGTTTAGATAGTAAGTATCCTGTACCGTATTATTGTAACTTCTCTTGTTTATGTTTCTTGTCACAGATCATCTAAATGCTAATGTAGTCCCAGTTACACTTCCAGTAAAGGTTACATGTACCCAAATAAAGGTGATAGTTGATGGCAGCCCCTCCAGCCCCGCCTCCACTACTACCTGTTTGATGGCCCCTCAACTGTTTACAAACATTTCCTTTACAGATAGAGCTCGCCCCCTGCCAATCAATGATATTAGCACCAATCATTCTGTGTAATTCTGTGGTATAACACTCCCAACCACAGTACACATTGTTTATACTTTTATAAGTTAGAAACCAATTCAATTATATAATGGTGGTTAGGTATTCGTATGCAGCGAGGCATATTAAGGGTCACTAATATTAATTTATCCTCATAATATTTAGATTATGATTCGTCCCCCGCGCCCCATATATCAGACATCTGTCCACTAAGACATATGTCCAGATCCCTGATCACGTGACCCTGACCACGTGACCTTGACCACGTCTACACAGTGGAGGGATATTGAGTAGAGTCCAGTAATACACGTCACATATTATCCTGGTGTGTATGATTATGAAATTGTAAAGCAGGCTGCCTGTAACTGTTGTGTACGTGATGTATAACAAATGTTATAATACCCACCTTTGTCTGGAGATGGTATTATCCTGAGGAGATCTGGACTCCAGAGCAGGTATAAAATTTCCCCTCTTCCGGAGTGAGAAATGTTCTAATCTGGTCAGGAGAAGTGTTCTACCAATGTCGGACTGGAGGAGCGAGCCATTAGCGGAACAATTTCTCGCGGTGAGTTATTTTTCCAGTAAGCTGTGTCTCGTGGTGTGCCTCATTATGTTATTTTGTAATTAGTAAGGGTGTGTGGGTGTTTACTGGTTCCTCCAGTTAATTAGTAGTAAAGTAAATGAGTAATGGCTAATGACTCTGTTCAAATACATTTTTGAGACTATGATCTTACATATTTGAAAGATGCCTGGTACCGTTCGGTTATAGATCTGCTATTAAGATGGTAAAATTGGTGGCTGTTCGGGCTGTGCTCAGCCGTGAGTTGCACGAGATCTGCAACTTTTTAATCGCTTGTATATTTGTGCCAAGTCGTATCTCTAGGTAAAGAAGTGGTTTTATTATGTCATCATGGAGACGTTAAGTACATTGGCCAGGAGAAAACACATTGTTCAATTGTTGTAAACTAATCACATGACCAAAATTAATTACGTTTATAAATCGGATATAATATGTAATTGGGATGGGAAAAATTTAACCTGGTTATAGCCAGTCCAAATGCATTAAGAGAAACAAAGAAATGAACAAATCTTACCCTAATCCCACTCCACTGTTAGTAAAGACACATACTATATTTCCTGAGAACCTGCTCGGTTTCAAGAGCCCTGTACGTGTTATTATCATCCATAATCGAGTTACAAAACAATAGTTCAACATAACACTATTAGTTATGGACTTCTAATCGTGATGTGGACGGAATATTTAACTATACATTAATTGGTTTAATGCAATCCCAATCATATGACGAGGCTGTGTTTTTAATGAAACACTCATGTTAGCCAGGATAACTCACATAAAACACACGTTGTAGCAAAACATCTGTACTCCAATTCAAGGACTGAGAGACCTGAGAGTAGCACTGGTAACAGTGTACGGGTGGTGACGCGAGCCTGTTATTATTAGCTATGTAATCTAGTTAGAATATATTAGTTCAGTATGAAGTGCAGGATACGTACACTATACTTATCTCATATAGCCTGTACTTGTCTTACTTTTGATGTAAGCTGTAATTGAAGTTTAACAGAGCTCACAGATTTAGTAACGAAGCCGTATTTTCCAAACTTTACAACTGACATACCCACATACTCTTACAACGCCTGTAATATCATGTAATAACGCCTAGTTGTGGGGAGGTTGTCACTATTACACCGTTACATGAGCTAAGTGTTTACAACGTTAAATCAGAGTGATTTGTCACTGATAATGTGGCCCTATCTATCTCCCACACTTACAATACGTTACAAAACTAATCACTATACTCTAATGTTCAATTTCCCACTTTAAAGAAGAAACCCCCAGTTTAACCAGTATTACCCCCTGCAGGAGCTACACATCGTGTTGAAGGAGGGTAAGAGCATGATGCCGCCCCTCAGGAACCCAGATATCCTGACAATGGAGAACAACCTGACTACAATGTCTTACCTCCACGAGCCTGCCGTCCTGCATTCTCTTTATCAGAGATTTACTATCAGCAATAATATCTACACTTATTGTGGTTAGTTGCTGTGGAAACTGTGTGAACTTAGTTTGAGAAAACAAGTTGATCTCACTGTGTTTTACTATTTACTTCACAGCGCATCGTGACGTGGTCATGTGTTACCAGACTACTAGTCAGAACTACTGTAAAACTAAAACTATTTTGCGCATTTCTCATGTGGTAGTAAACTGAAAACTTTAGAACTTTTGTCCAGGACTGAATGAGTGAAGTGTGTGCAGTGTATGTTTGTGTGTGCAGTGTGTGCAGTGTATGTTTGTACTTTGTATGTTTGTGTGTTTGTATGTTTGTGTGTGTTTGTGTATGTTTGTGTGGACTGTGAAAGTACATTTGTGCAGGTTTGTTCGTCCGATAGTGTGAGGTAATTGCAGTATCTCAATAATATGTCCGACAGCTAGGAACCTGTGATCCCTAACAAGCACCATGGTTAAGTCAGACAGCTAAGAGTCTGCCTTACTAACAAGCACTGTTAGCTATAAACCACAATAATATGTACGAGAAGTTACTCTGACCTGCCTATTAAGTTACAGCCTGTATTGGTCAGATAACCATGTGTGTTTGTTGTTGTTGTATGTACAAGTAACGAGTATAATTGTAGTATGTACAACTAACCACACTGTTCGTTAGGCTCAACCACTAATATAAGCAGGTACATCTGCTTCTACAAAGGCAGGTTGTTAGACAAACTGGGGATGGTTTGCGACGTCACAAATTATGAAGGAGTAGACGCTTTGTGCATATTTTAGGCGCGGTTTTGTGCATATTATTATACCCATAGAGCCGTGTCTTGTTATTATACACATAGTTTTTACACATTGAATAATCCAATGTAAGGACTGTACTACAGTACACTGTACACATCAGCCATCAGGATCAGTAGAATGAGTAAAATATTTGTAGTACACCACGTACAGGACGAACACATATTTGTAGTACAGGTAATAGGAGAAATGGTGTGGACTGTGCCCTCATGTGAATTGTGAGTAAACACCTGGAATGAGTACTCACGTATTCCGATCGTTCTCAAGTATTCCGATCGTTACTAACCGGCTTGGAAACACAACTCAGAACTTTAGGTTTACTGTGAGTATCGGGCAGAAGTAGAAAGTAGTACGAGTTGGAAAATTGGGGATTAGATCCCCAAATAAGGTTACTGTAATAATAAGATTAAGCGCTAGGGAGATCACAAATTATTCAATTTGTTTGGATATCATTTCACTTTCGCGATGTTGGCCCAAAACGAGCGGGGAAATAATATAGCACAAGCTGTCCCGAAACTCTTTAAAAGGCATTGTGTGTTAATTTAACACCTCACAGCCCACGTACTAATTACGTACTAATTGCTGGCCTTTAAATCGGAGCTATTCTTTCAACAGTAATTCTGTCTGTTATTTTTTATACCAACCATAATGTCTTTTTTTTAACAATTTTAGATTGAAGAACGTCCATGTCATCTCAAAAATTAGGCCGTTGAAAGATGGCCTTACAATTTAGAGCCGACTTATTGTACGTAGGGTACTTAATAATATTAAGTTGGCACGAGTGACGCCAAACAATCGCAATCTATACCTTGTTCTTAAAAGCTCTATTTTTCCGGACAAGAATATACAATTAATATTCATCTGTTTCATAAAGCTAAACATCCACTTCATTGCAATATTTCTCCAAACGCCCCTTGTGGATGCGGGATCCTTACATCTGAGGTTCTACAATAGCATCAAAGTAAGTTGTCCCTCAGAAGACAAAATATTCGTTTATTTCAATGGGCGTCACTGAAATACCTCTTCAGATAAAAGATGGTAAACGCCGGATCTTAGTTTCTACAATTAAAGAATGTTAGAATGTAGTCCTTTTGTTGCGAGTGTTGATTCAAGTTCCCAGAGTTTACACTCAATACTTACCCACCACCGCAGGTCTAATGAGGCATTGTGTACACTCACATGTACTGCTGTGTGTGTGTGTACTGTGTGTGTGTGTACTGTGTGTG
Organism: Bolinopsis microptera; assembly: GCF_026151205.1. Lineage (NCBI taxonomy): Eukaryota > Metazoa > Ctenophora > Tentaculata > Lobata > Bolinopsidae > Bolinopsis > Bolinopsis microptera. The sequence goes on from NC_087073.1 coordinate 20,649,656, forward strand.
TGTACTGTGTGTGTGTACTGTGTGTGTACTGTGACACTGTGTATGGTACACTCACTACACTTACTTTACTCTTCCTGTGTACATTGTACATTGTACTGTGTATAAGAATTGCGCATTGTATAATGTATAAGGGCTTTTAGGGTGCTGCTTGTATTTTAGTACTAGGCTCACGTCTTATAACATGATTATATAGACAAAGGGATACAAATTGTAATAGATATGGTTGGCTGTTGGTATCAGTACAGGTGTTATATCACTATCTAGTATAGATATCAAGAATAGGCCGTTATTTTGAAGTGAGAGGAGTAGTACGATACAATGTGCTCATCACTTATCAGCCTACAGCACCAACTTTACTAAGTTTAAGATCGAATGACGAATAACATTCATTTATTTTGTTATGTACAGTGAAGATTCACACCCAATCCTCCAGACTGGCTCGTCACACTCATCACTTACTGTCTGTTTTCACGAATCTAAGCATTAACCATGTCTGACGGAATTAATGACTTCACACAATAACATGATTTAACACCACTAACAATTCTCTCTCTCTCTCCAGGAATTGTGCTGGTAGCAGTTAACCCTTACTGCGATGTGCAACTTTACGGTAACGAGATGATATGGGCCTACAAGGGCCAACAGATCGGGCAGCTAGATCCTCATATCTACGCTATCAGTGAGGACGCATACAGTGAGATGAAAACGTTAGTTTTATTTTAGATTTATCAGTATTGCGTGGACTGTCCTCAAAAGTTCATGTTTTCATTAATGATTTTGTTATCTATTGGAAACTTTTATTGCTATTCGGAAATCCTGTGATTTTCACAAAATTTAAATTTGTGAAACATCTCGAGCAAGCCAAAGTGTGACACGATACGCAACATTTTCACTGTGAACTGTTTCTACTTTCTAGCATATCCGGAAAATCTGTTATTTGAGTCTGACATCCTGACACAATTAACCGCGGGTTGGACTGATGTCCAACTCTCCTGGGAATATCACTTACATATCAGTTACACACGCCGCTCTGTCTGAGTGTCTGATGTCTGAAAATCCCTTCCTCCTCCTCTGCTTTACTTTTATGGGATAATCCAGGACTGATTTACCTGAAATTAACCTAATACTGATTCAAACAATTACGTGGAGGCTAATTAAACCCGGCCAGTGTACGAGAGTTCCGCCCTACAAATTTTAGTTCTACATATAATTAACCTCGTTAGTCGCCGCGAGCCTACTTAGTCCGCAAATGGGTAAATACACACAGTTAAGTGTATTTACCATCCTCCTTTCAGAGATACGTTGAGACCAAAATTGGCTGAGAAGCGTGTGTATGCTAAGCTTTCATAGGCTACATGTGGAAAACTTGCGGTTATTGGGGAAATGAACAAAGTTCGAACAATTTCCGAGAAAACTGGTAGAGCAATGAAATCGTGATGAATATGGAAATGTAGCGTATCTTGTAATGGTAACCTGCAGAGTGCAGAGGATCCTGCAAAATACTGATAACGAATATAGAGTCATCGAATACTCCGTTCCTGATAGCGTAAAGGACAAACCAGTAGAATATCCAATCTAGCATGTTAAAAGAACACAATTTCTAGAAAAATATTATCTCAACATATAACCCCACTGAACTGATTTAATAATTAAATAATTACCCACTAATTAAATAATTACCCACTAATTACAGGATGGGACGGAACCAGAGTATTATAGTGTCCGGAGAGAGTGGAGCAGGTAAAACTGTGAGTGCTAAGTACGCAATGAGATACTTTGCTACAGTGGCTGGTAACGAGAAGGAGACTGCTATTGAAAGGAGGATATTATCTACTAATCCTATTATGGAGGTTACAACTTTGTTTTTATTAATTTACCAACTATCAAGATCGATCGTTACTTTTGGTCGTATAATATGTGATTGTCTAAGATAATCACAAATCTCTGAATATCTAATCTTCATATTCGACAAAGTTTTTCTTTTTATCATTTTTTCAAGGAGGATCTAACACTGGCTCCCACCAATAAATCAAATCATCCCACATGGCCACATTCAGAAAGTTTAAAATTTCCTCCAAGTACCTTTTTTGGTGCCCCTTACAACATCTGGCCGTAACATCTAATATTGCATGTTAACCTGCAACTATTTGCAAGAATGAAGCAATCATTTTATGGGTTTCGGACGGTTCTTGATTAGTTCTAAAGTTCTAATATCGTCACCTACAAATAGAAAGGGCCTATGTCGACATAGGCCCCTTTAAAAAGATATACCAGCGCGAATATCTGTGGAACCATACCTACCATATCCCAAAATATTAAGTCGATTGGGTGAAAATTCAAAATCTCGACTTTTTAAAGTAGGGCCTATATTAACATGGACCTTTTTCAATAAACTGAGCGGCTACTAATTTAGATAGATTAAAAAGGCACATGTCGACATATGCCCTTATAAATTGTTGAAACGTGATGTTCTTAAAACGTAGAAAGGGCCTAAGTCAACATATGCCCTTTTAAATAGGTCAAAACCCTGCTTTGTAATAGCAGAGTTAGGGCCTATGTAAAGAAACCTAGCCAGTGAAAGTGCCAGTCAACCGACCGAACTTTGCACTAACCAATTAAAGCGACATTAAAAACTGTTTGAAACATGTGATCCGGTATTATTTCAGTGATATCGACACGCTGTAATTATTTCGCGCAATAATTAAGTTCCAGAAGGCCATGGAAGAGTCTTAAGCCGCGCGACACGTTATCATCCATTTCATTTTATGCACGTAATTGTTGAGTTGTTGTTTTGTGATACGTTATGCGATTTCTGTTGCAACTTGAATCTATTATTATACCAACCCGATTTCTCTGCTTGTTCAGTTTAAATCGCCAGGTGAACGTGATTGAACACGTGAGTTTTGTCCGTCGTATTATAGCAATCTGTAATAATTGTAATCCTGTGATAAGAATTTTGGCTCTGATCAAGTATAACTTAACTGCCTACGCCGGGACAGGGACAGCGAAACGTCAAAGAGGTGCAACTGAAGATGTGCCCGACAATTATTTATCTAGGTCGTTTTGTTTAATTTCTAACGTAAAATAAGAACATCACAAAATACAACCTTTTTAATTGCCTCCCTTAGACCGAATAGTCATGTCATCAGCAAAACGGAATACCTAGTCTGAATCAATATATTGCTAGTAAATAACCCGTATTTTGTGTCATATTATAGCGAAATGTTTAATCCTTAATTCCTTTCTGTTGTGAATTTCTGTTCTGAACCAGAATAAATTACCTGTCATGACAGTGTATATACTAAAGCAGTTATTCAATCACGTATCGTGATACAACTGTCCAGTATCCGCTCTGATCCAGAATAACTTACCTGTCATGACAGTCTATAACAGTTATTCAATCACGCGCTACGATTAAATGAGCTTTCGGTTTCATTTTGTGCAGGGTATAAACTTCTGTCTCAACGTATTATACTGTTAACTGTTAGCTGTGCTCTCTGTGGGGCATGAAATATCGATTTTGTTCTAACGCCACTTTACCTTTCGATGTAGATTCAAAAGCGGCTGCACATTGTCACATTGCTGGTTTATTGACTAACATTTCTTAGCTTGGTACTTTCTTTTAGTATATTTTCTCAGTATAATTTTTGAAATAACGAGATGTGTGTTATAAGGAAATAATACATGCAATACTAAATACATTACCATCCATTTAGCTAGATGACTCATTCTGTAAAGCTTCGAAAGAGGAAGGGCCGGGGCGGTACGTTATCAGTAGAGGTTAGTTTTTCACGACTTGTATAATAATAATTATATAACTAGAATCATAGTAGTTGCATAGTTCTATTTAATAATTATTTTATTACTGCACCTGCAGCTATGAGGTAGATAGAGGTAATAAGAGAGAGGTCAGCTTTTTAACGTTAGGCAGATCGTCAGATCGTCAGATCGTCTTTATCTCAGTATTGATATTTCCCAGGATACAATGTGGTGTCCTGGGTTGCAGGTTCTTGCAAACCCCTTTCAAGACAAGTTATACTACAAGGCTACCATTGTAAAAAGAGTGAGGGTAAGCTGCTTTACTTTTATAATTATTGCAAACATATCAATTTTTGCTAGTTTTGAGATTCTTTTTTAGGATCAGCGAGCCTAACTTAGACTAGTTGGCACAGATTGTTTAAAATCATAAACATTTCTCACTAATTTCAGGAAGGCGTCTTCAGTCTACAGTTCGAGTCTGAAAATAAGTCCCGCAATGTTTCTGCGAAATTCATGAAGCTTCTTATACTTGGAGTGGGTAAGTGTAAATTTAAAATGACACTAATACATTTTATGCCCCGTCTGATGTTGAATATGTGGTAAAATAACTAGTATAGCGGTATACCGTCACCTCTTCCACATGTAACTGTTAATTATTACTTTGACGCAATGATTCAGATTAGACTCAGATAGCTGTTAGTAATGGTATACTCAATACTTATCATGATATGAAGTCTAATCTGAATTAAACTGTCAAATTTTTATGTTATACATTGAATTTATCGAATAATTCCTTCAGACGATGCAGAGGAAACTGTCGTAGCAGCTGGATCTGAGGACACTGTCGTAGCAGCTGGATCTGAGGACACTGTCGTAGCAGCTGGATCTGAGGACACTGTCGTAGCAGCTGGATCTGAGGACACTGTCGTAGCAGCTGGATCTGAGGACACTGTCGTAGCAGCTGGATCTGAGGACATGGTCGTAGCAGCTGTATCTGAGGACACTGTCGTAGCAGCTGGATCTGAGGACACTGTCGTAGCAGCTGGATCTGAGGACACTGTCGTAGCAGCTGGATCTGAGGACACTGTCGTAGCAGCTGGATCTGAGGACATGGTCGTAGCCGCTGGATCTGAGGACATGGTCGTAGCAGCTGGATCTGAGGACATGGTCGTAGCAGCTGGATCTGAGGACACTGTCGTAGCAGCTGGATCTGAGGACACTGTCGTAGCAGCTGGATCTGAGGACATGGTCGTAGCAGCTGGATCTGAGGACACTGTCGTAGCAGCTGGATCTGAGGACATGGTCGTAGCAGCTGGATCTGAGGACACTGTCGTAGCAGCTGGATCTGAGGACACTGTCGTAGCAGCTGGATCTGAGGACATGGTCGTAGCAGCTGGATCTGAGGACACTGTCGTAGCAGCTGGATCTGAGGACATGGTCGTAGCAGCTGGATCTGAGGACATGGTCGTAGCAGCTGGATCTGAGGACACTGTCGTAGCAGCTGGATCTGAGGACATGGTCGTAGCAGCTGGATCTGAGGACACTGTCGTAGCAGCTGGATCTGAGGACATGGTCGTAGCAGCTGGATCTGAGGACATGGTCGTAGCAGCTGGATCTGAGGACACTGTCGTAGCAGCTGGATCTGAGGACATGGTCGTAGCAGCTGGATCTGAGGACACTGTCGTAGCAGCTGGATCTGAGGACATGGTCGTAGCAGCTGGATCTGAGGACATGGTCGTAGCAGCTGGATCTGAGGACATGGTCGTAGCAGCTGGATCTGAGGACACTGACTCGGCTATGTATAAACTCCTATACAAATCGAAAATGTTGATGAAAGCACAGCTGATATCAAGAAAGCAGGGAGAGCCTGTACATGGACATCCACTAAAAAAGGGCCATGGAAAGTTTTTGATCAAACTAGTTCACCTAAGAGAAGCATTTAAAAGCTGGACTGCGTATGATGAGGACAAACATGTATCAGGGAGTTATATTGCATGGCCAATGAATAGTGCTGTTAAAATAGCAAATTGGGGGCAAAGACCGCCTAAGGTAACTAATACGGATAGACAAGACACTCGAAACTATGATGTTGAGGTGAATGTGTTTTGGAGCGAGTTGCAGATCGCACGAGGCAGAGTTGAAAATGAAATCCGAAACTCTGAGTTCTACACTAACGTTTTTATCTCGCATATATACCCAGAAAACGTGGACATGAAAACATAGAGCAGCTTCAATGTTTAAAAGTGGACAACACAATTTCATGGCCATCGAAAGAACTTGAACTAAGAATGGATGGGATACCACGGAAATCACGAAAGAGAAAAAGTGATTCAGTGAAGATGAAGCGTGACGCTAATCGGCAAAAGAAACGAATGAAAATGAAAAGCAAAGAAATAAAAACATGCAGTTGTGTAGCCAAATGTTATGAAAAGATAGATCAAGAGTTACAAATACGCCTCAGGGAATATCATTATGAACTATCAGAGAATACAGCAGCCGGCGATAACTTCTTATCGAAATATATAAGTAGAAGAACAAAGAAGTTGCATAGAATAGCAGCTGGTGACAAGCGGAAGTTCACCTTGATATATAAACTCCCAACAACATCTGAACTTCCAACAACATCGGAAGATAACACAGCTGTGGTGTGTAAGGTGATGTTCTTAGAAACATTCGGCATCACTGCCAAAAAATCAAGAATCATAGTTTTTAAAAAATATGATAGAAACAGTTCTCTTTCCCACGGATTGGTTGGGAAACCCTCCAATCGCGGGACGGTTCCTGCAGTATTGAGAGCGGCAATTGAAGATCACCTGAATACCTTGCCAACTGTACCTTCACATTACCGAAGAATGTACTCTCATAAGAGGTATTTCGAGGCATCGCTAACGCTAGCCAAGCTGTTTAAACTGTTTAAAGAAAAGCATCCTGGCGTGAAAATAGGTCTAACTAGCTACAGTAACATACTTAATTCATTGAACATTGGTTTTTATAAACCTAAGAATGATCAATGCGACCAGTGTACTTCCTACAAGAATAGCTCGAAAGAAGAAATTGATCTACTACTGTACATCGAACACATTGAGAGGAAAGACATGTGTAGAAATTGTAAGGATGCTGACAAAATCAAGGCAAAGGCATGCGACAATTTCGGAGCCTACACCATCGATATGGAAGCTGTAAATTCGTGTCCAAAGGCCGCGTCAGGTGAGTTTTACTATATCACCAAGCTTGCTTGTTATAACTTATCATGTTATAACCTTGGGACTGATGAGAAGACTTGCTTCATGTGGGATCAGACACAAGCAAACCGTGGTCCAGATGAAATCGGATCGTGTCTCCTATACATTCTGAGAAATCTGCCTGAGAACATTACGGATGTCGTCATTTGGGCAGATTCATGCGGTGGTCAAAACCGCAATAAGGAAAATGCAGCAGCAATACTGCACTTCCTTAATGTGGAAGTATCCAACACAGCGCTCCATGTGAAGACTGTGCACCTGAAGTACTTTGAACGTGGACATAACGAATCTGAAGTTGATACCATACATCACATGATAGAAGCAAGTAAGAAGAACCAAGAAATATATTTACCGGACCGGTATAAGGAGATAGCAAGATCTGCCAGCACAAAAAACCCTATAAAGGTTTTTTCACTGGCATCATATGAGTATCCAGTATATGACGTCCACGCCCTTTGCAAGTCCACCATCATTAACCGCAATCGATACCGGTTTATTGATCATGAGGGCAAACCGAAGGTTAACGAAGCGTCATGGCTAAGTGCAAAGCGGCTCTCGTTTGCAAAAGGCAGTCGGGCAATGACTATCAGCACATTACCCGACCCGGAGAGAACAGATGATGATAAAGTCATTCTCACCGACAGAAAGGTAGGTTGTGTCATTTAGTTATGTATGGTTATTATGGCGCGTGATAATATATCAATGAACTTTTTACAAAGCTATACTCGCACTAATGATCATGACATCTTGGCAGTACCTGTACATTTATTCTATTGCAGGTATACGTAAGCAGCCGTGCTTCAGTAAGATCGGAGGTGGTGGATAAACCTCAACTCACAATCCTCTGCGACGATTCGACAGAGATACCTGTTTCCGAGAGGGTTATGCTTGGTCTTATTGATCTATGTGAGAAGAGGCTGATACCACAGGGGTATCATGCATTCTACAAGAGTATCACTACTATAGAAAGTGACAAGAGCGATACTGACTAAAACACATTCCATATTTCTACATTTGCAGCATTTTTATTTTACTATTTTCAATTTCATGGGACAATTATTTTATGCAATATTCATCTTAGGATGAATGTAGACACAAATTACACTTATTGAAATATTATACACCTTTTAAATTATTGGAATATTAATACAATTTAATTCTATTCATCTATTTATACTAATAATGGGATTTAAATAAATCGTGTTCACTGGTTATTGAAAATACAGCAACCTGTTATGAAATCAATAATGTGGCAAACTGAAATTAAACATAGACCATTTAAACCCATTACGGATGCATAAAATGCCTACTTCAAACGATATTAATCTACATGAGCCTCTATTCCAAGTGTTTGTCAGGAATAAACTTGAAAAGTTAAAAGGACTTATGTACACATAAGCCCTGTACCGATTCTCACATGTAAGATATTTCAATCAATTAAAAGGGCCTATGTATTGAATATTTTTTTAAAAGGGCCTATGTCAAACTTAAATCAATTATACCAATTAGTCAAAAAGAGCCAAGAACATTTTTATATTGTAGAACAGTCAATCTTTCCATTTAAGATGCATAGAAATCAAATTCAAATGCTTATCCTAGATCAAATTTCGAGAAATCGGTTTTTATGCATTATCTCAAAACAACTTTTTTTGACATAGGCCCTTTCTATATATAGGTGACGATATGTTCAATATTTACCAACCTGACTACTCGCCAGCATAACCTGCCACTACTACCCTAAACTATAAGATTATCCAACGTTTTAGGCTAATCACGCTAGCAGTCTAATCATAGATTATCCCTCTGATTTTATAGAAGCAACGATCGACCAGGTTGTTGGTATGTCATTTGAACCGTTTAGCTATGACGAGGTGCCGGCCGGCATCAACAAATCATCCTGACATTAAGAGAGAGTGACGCAAGGCATACACCCGGTCTAACCCCCCATTTTTGGGATAAACCGTCCCACATTGCTGCAGATAACGGTCATAGATCAGACAAGGCTGGTCGGTCGGAGGTCGGTCGGAGGTCGGTCGGGCGCCGGTCGGCGGTAGGTGAACGCCGGTCGGAGGTCGGTCGGAGGTTGGTCGGAGGTTGGTCGGAGGTTGGTCGGAGGTCGATCGGGCGCCGGTCGGGCCTCCGACCGACCTCCGACCGACCTCCGACCGACCTCCGACCGGCGCCCAACCGACCTCCGACCGGCGCCCGAACGACCTCCGACCGGCGCCCGAACGACCTCCGAAAAACTTGACTTAGAAAATTTTCGGTCAGACTCATTCTCGATACGTACCTTCTGTATCGAGAGCTCCCGCTTCCGAGCTCGTGTTGCAAAGGGGAGGCCTGCCTTCCGAGATCACATTACCAGGGGGAGCCTCGAGTCCAAAATTGTCTCATAGAATGGTCGCCCGACCTACCTCCAACCGACCTCCGACCGACCTCCGACCGGCGCCCGACCGACCTCCGACCGGCGCCCGACCGACCTCCGACCGACCTCCGACCGACCTCCGACCGACCTCCGACCGACCTCCAACCGACCTCCGACCGACCTCCGACCGACCTCCGACCGACCTCCGACCGGCGCCCGACCGACCTCCGACCGACCTCCGACCGACCTCCGACCGACCTCCGACCGACCTCCGACCGACCTCCGACCGACCTCCGACCGACCTCCGATCGACCTCCGACCGGCGCTCGACCGGCGCCCGACCGGCGCCCGATCGACCTCCGACCAACCTCCGACCAACCTCCGACCAACCTCCGACCGACCTCCGACCGGCGTTCACCTACCGCCGACCGGCGCCCGACCGACCTCCGACCGACCTCCGACCGACCTCCGACCGACCAGCCTTGTCTGATCTATGACCCAGATAACACTTACTGTGCCGTAAAAAGCTGTAAAATTAGAACCTCCGATAAGGCGAAATTGTTAGACTAATTAATTAGTCATAGTAAGAGGTGCTTGTAAAATAGAGTTGTGGGATTGTTACGGAAATTGATCCTGTAAATTTGATTACGTACGCCTAACTTCAGAAGTTAGTAACTTCTAATTATTTTCAGGCGTTAGGCAATGCTAAGACCATTAGGAACGATAATTCCTCGAGATTTGGAAAGTACGTGGAACTTGAGTTTGACAAGCAGACCAATATATCTGGAGCTCACATCTGTACTTATCTTTTGGAGAAAAGCAGGGTTGTTTTTCAGGTTGGTTCATCATCTTTTCCATTATTTCAAATCTAATACTTAAATTCATTTTTAAAAATAACATTGAAATATGTTCATTTTGAACACGCCATAATATATATTTCTCAAGTTGACCCAGCCTTGCACCTGTGGTTGCAAAATAGTTCAAACATCAAATTAAGCAACCCTCGTGATCATAATCCACATTCCACATACAAATATACGTTACATAGTAATATGTAGCCACTGGGCAATGAACCGCTTGAGCGGCGAATATGCAATCTAATAAAATGTGACAACCAGTAACTCAGTTAATGGATCACTAAATAATCTAATATATCTGAACTGGTTGTGGTTGTTCAGTTTCACAAAATAATATTCTCATATTCTACTGAATATTAACCACCCACTTGTCTCCACACATTAGCCCTCCCATTTATCCAGTGCTTCATTTATACGGGTTTGCGAATTAAGTGGGTGAGTCAGTGAGTGGGCGTGGGGTGCCATATGTTTTGGTTATTTTCTGAAAATTACAATACAATCAGTGTTAAACCCATAATTTTCATTTAACCATAACTCCGCTTCCGAAACACCGATTTACAAAATTCAAAGAAAATTCTGAACTTTTCTTGGAAGGTAGAAATTATGTAAAATCTGGATTGGAGTATTGTTTATGACTTTATGAGTCGCATTGTTGTAATGTATTCTGTGTAAAATTATCTTTATCCCGGTTACTGCGACAAGTAAAAATGCTCTTATTAGGAAAAGGATTTTACTCGACGTTTCAATGTAACTACATCGTATTCATGATCTCAAATTATTCGTTATATAGTAGTGTTGAAAGTATTGAAAGTATTAGAAATTATGGTCATTAGTGCTTCAAGACAGACTGAGTAGTAGCATGTGACGAATTTTGCTAAACTTTTAAATGATCATGAAGTTGAATTCAAAAGTAACATTTCATGCTTGGTCACCTTCCAAAGTTAACGCACACTTCATTGATTCTGAATGTTAATAATGTATATCCTCATATTTCACATTTCATTGGACATGAATGAAAACAATGTACAAAATGTGTACATTATACATGTCTACAATCTACATTTGCCACAACCTACATCAGTCGCCGAGTCGCCACCGTAAGCAAACTATGTAAGGTATACAGTGTAAGGTATACAGTGTTTAATGCTATGTTTAACCAATAGCTGGATGTGTACTCATAAAGAACCCCTTATTCTTTACAGTACATTTCACTGTCCTTAGCTCCCGCCAATTTTACCACCGTCACCTGTATAACATCTCCTAACAATGATAATCTCCATATTATTCACGTGTGTGTTTGGAGGTAGATTAGAGGTGGAGTTTAGTAAACTGACGGTGTGTATTGTACAATCCTTAGAGATGAGTTAACATTTGGGCGTGTGAGGTTAAATAAGCTACTTATAAGATCTGCACACGATATAATGAGTTAATAACCAATTCTAAATCTCCCTTTCGTCAATCGTATGTGATGAATCATCACTGATGATCAATGTACAAATTGATTTCAGAGTAAGAAGATTGTTCCAACCATATTGTAACCCAAGTAACCACATTTCAGACAGGACAGTAGCCATGTCGACTATGTAATATAGACATTACAACATTTTTTTGATCGGTCACATACTTCCTAAACTGTCTGTTACAATGCTTATATTTTCAGGCAAATAACGAGCGAAACTACCACATATTCTACCAGCTGTGTGCTGTACGAGATATCCCTGAAATGAAACACCTACATCTCAGTACGTCATTAACTATACTAAATCTAGTTCCTTTTAATGTATACAACCCTGTGGTTTCCTTGAATACGACAATGTGAATAATTCCACTGAGTCGGCGGACCGATTCTCAGAATTCACAGACCGGCTTTTTTCCCTTCAGAACATCCCGATGAGTTCAGATTCACAAGTCAGGGTAAAGCCCCTGTGATAGATAATATGGACGACAGTGAAACATTCTACGAGATGAGTGAGGGACTGTTTAACCTCGGAATAACAGAGGAACAGCAGCTTTTCTTATTTAGTGTCCTCGCTGCTGTACTGCACATGGGCGATATTCAATTCAATGAAGAGAGAAATGACAGTTGCTCAATAAGCGTAAGTACTATGTGTTCTAAATGAGCTTTCGATGCAAGCCTCATCCATTTTACACTGCTATGTAATTACCAAATCGTCTTTGACTTTTCTGGAGTTGTTGGCGAAGTTCAATGAAATTGCCAGAGTAAAAGTGCTATCTACATAATTGGAACGCGCTAAGACTTTTCTAAGCGTCAACGTTACTGCAGTCTACACAAAATTTTAGCGCGCGCTTCTGCAGAATCTGATTTTGCTGCGCGTTGTAAGTTTAACGTCATCGATCTCACTAACTGCCACATATAATAACTTCCTGGATACTTTTTTTCTCTATCTTCCTTCTTAGTCTACAGAGACTCCCAGTCAAAATTTTAAACTTAACATAATTACTCCTAGTTTTCTGTTTTGGTAGAGAATTGCCGGTTCTGATTTTAAAATTGGCGCCAAATAAAGCACTGTTCAGTGTGCCACATGTTCACTTAATGTGGTTACTACGTACTACATATTACTCTTTTTGAAGATGCCGCTCTCGGCTCTTTGTTAAAACAAATTATGCACATCATGAATCCTATAACTAAATATTTCAGAATGATGATAAAAGTTTGTTAATAGCAGCAAAACTGATGGGTTTAGAGGTGGCGCAACTTCAGAAATGGCTCTGCCACAAGGTAAATACAATATTTCCTGTTCAGAAAACTAGTTTTATCTATATCTAGTAAAGTTATATTACCGATGTGGATGGATTTGGTAATCAAAACTACACAAATTTTAATCCTCAGACGTTGAAAGCAAGAAATGAGACCTTAGTCATGACTTTGAAGAAAAAAGATGCTTTCGCTGGCATGGAAGCATTTGTGAAACACATCTATGCTTCTCTCTTCCTTTGGATTGTTAAACTTCTTAACGCTGCTCTCTCTAACGGAAAGAAAGATGCTGTCAATTTTATCGGAATCCTGGATATTTACGGGTTTGTTCGCTGTTTATCAGTTTGACATATTATTGACTGTCAATTTATAAAATTTATTTGATTAATTGACTTAAAAGGTGTTTCAATCTTTTAGTCTTTAGAATGTACAGAGGACTGAGTGACAGATTATTGCAATATTTCATATTCAGATTTGAAATGTTTGAGGAGAACTCCTTCGAGCAGTTTTGCATCAACTACGCGAACGAAAAACTGCAACAACAGTTCAACCAGCATGTTTTCAAACTGGAGCAAGCAGAATATATAAAGGAGCAAATCAAATGGAGCTTTATTGATTTTACTGATAATCAGCCCTGTATTGATCTAATTGAAAAGAAGTTAGGAATCATTGATCTGTTGGATGAGCAGTGTAGAGTAAGTATTTAGTGCAGTAGTATAGTATATAGTATATAGTATATAGTATATAGTATATAGTATATATGTAGTATAGTGTAGTAGCACTTTCTAGAGAATAGTTGACATTCTGAATGTTGCATGTGATATATTTTCCAGTTAGATTGCAAGTTCGAGATTCGTACCAGTTACCTTTCGGCCTATTAGATTGAAATGTGTGAATAAAAATGTATTTCTTTCAGATGAACCGTGGTACAGATGAGAACTGGGTACAGATTTTATACAAAGAATTGACAGATAGCGAACATTTTCAGAAACCTAAAACAGGTGAACGTAAACTCTAATATATACTAATTTTATCATTGAATTATACTTGTGTGTTCTAAGCAAGTAATGATGATATTTTATAGCCCATTTTACAGACAGACTCGCCCTTTCAGGTACTGATCAGTTTGTGATAGTGCACTACGCTGACAAAGTATCGTATCTTTGTCACGGTTTTATTGCTAAAAACCTGGACTCTGTTAATGAGTCCCATATTAACCTCTTGAAGAACAGCTCAGTAAGTTGATTTAATTAATAGCTTACTTCTTTATCTTATTATTTAGGATTAAGTTAGTACTTAATGGGTAACTCCTAGAATCTAGCTCAATTCGTAACAACTTGTTAAGAATTTAGTAATAATAGAATGGCAGTTCTTGAATTATTACCATAATAGCTGTTACTTTAAATGTAGAAATGGAATGGCAGTTCTTCTTCGAACAGTATTTGCTCTTTTCTGTCTTGGCTCAAACTTCTATAGCTGCTTACAACAATTTTAATAATTACCGCTGACGAAAATGTAATCTAACATAACTTTCAGTTTCAATTCTTTACGGACGTTTTAAATGCCAAAATAGATTTGGATAAGAGAAACGCAAAGAAGGTTCCTATATGTCGTGATTTATGTGCATGTGATTCATGTTAATTGTTTAAATGTGCCCATTATTGTGGTTATAATTCACTAATTTATGCATGGATCCCAATTAACGCTGAAGTGATCAGTACATTCCCGCTTATAATCACGAGCTAAAAAAATGAAGCTGATTATTTACAGATTTATAATTTCTTTGCATGTAAATGTTGATCCCTATTGTAATCTAGATCATGTTGCCTTAGCACCCAATTATCAAGTTCGTATTGTCAGAGATGGGAGTTAAAAAGTTAAAACTGTAAAATATAATCACCTGTTGAAACAGCCACGGAAATTCCCAAATTTTCAACCTCCTCTTTCGTGATATTTATTTTCAGATTTTGTCGTAAATGTATATATAAATTTGTATTTTCATGTCTATGTTACAACCAATAATTGAGAAAATAGAGAAATAACAACACCATTGTCCCCATAACAGTTGGAACTAGCGAACGAGGCACTGGGAGGTTCGGACCTCGGCAGCATTACATCCCCTAAAAGGGTGGCCACAAAGTCCCTGTCTCGCCGCGGCACAACACAAACCCTTTCTAAAACCAGGACTGTTGGAGCTCAGTTCAAATCATCCCTTAATCTTCTCATGGACGCTTTAACCACTACTGTGCCCCATTTCATCAGATGTATTAAACCCAACGATGATAAGGAACCTTTTGGGTGAGTAACGGTCAAAAATTTAAGGCTGTTGATTTATTCGTCTAAACTCACTTTAAATATCGCACTACGACACAATTTCCAATAAATTTAGGCAAAGATTCTCGAATGTTATCTCCGATAATATCTTATCACTGGATTACCCAGGTTTGTACCAACACGAGTTGTACAGCAGCTACGAGCCTGTGGTGTTATAGAAACAGTCCGTATCTCCGCTGCTGGATACCCCTCTCGGTGGAGCTACAAGGAGTTTGAGTCCAGGTATAGTCTCCTGGTCCACTCTCGGAGGGTACGCAAGGGGGAGACTATGGATAATTGTAGGGTTGTCATCAGCTCCATTGTCAGTGACAAGGACAAGTATCAGTTCGGAAAGACTAAGATTTTCTTCAGAGCCGGTCAAGTGGCGTACTTTGAGAAGCTCAGGTCAGAGAGGCTGTTCAGTGCGTGTGTCATGGTGCAGGCCCGAGTGCGGGGCTGGCTGGCTGCCAAACGGTACAATTCAGTCAGAGTAGCCACTATCGCAGTGCAGTGTATGGTGAGGAGAACCCTGGCCAGAAGGAAGGTACAGAAAATGAGAGAAAACAGAGCAAGTATTGTGATACAGAAACATGTCCGAGGCTGGGTACAGAGGATTAAATACAGGAGACTCCTCGTGTCTATCCTCTTCATACAGTCTGCTCATCGTGCTCAAGTCGCTTATAAGAACTTCCTCACTGTTAAATATGAACACAATGCTAAAATTATTCAGGTTTGTTTAAGTTCACGACATCAATTATTTTCTAAATATTTTAAACCCATTTAAGAATTGAAAAACTTGAGTTAAGATTATAAATCTGAATTTCTCATTTCTTTGAATATGTAAGATATTCTTTGATGACGGATTAATCCAGAAACACGTGCGTGGATGGTTGGCACGCTGCGCGTACAAACAGCACATGCGGAAGATTATCCAGATCCAGAGCTGTGTCAGACGGCACCTTGCCAAGAAGAAACTCAAAGCACTCAAGGTCGGTGTATGCTAAATTTACAAATTTAGAATGATAAAAATAAAAATACTTGAAAATATTATGGTCTTAAAAACTTTTAAGTCGTTAGTTCTTACTCCTTAACAACTTAATTGTAGCTTGATGATGTACAGAGCGAGCTAGATTCACCTTCGGACACACAAACAGACTCACAAACAAACAGATTTCCTACTTCATACAATGACAAACTTGACGGTCACATAAAAGTTTTTAAAGACAAACAAATACTGTTGTCCCAAATATCGCAAAGTAGTCTTGGGTCAGATTCAGATTACAGTTCAGAAACATTATCACGCCCGAGCACATGTGATCAAATTGTTCAGACAGACATGGATTTGCTTTTACCCTTTCTGCATGGATCAAGTGTATGTCTTGTCCTAAAATCGGAGGCCTATAGATGTGGATACTGGTGGGGAGGTGAAACACATTTGTTTACTTTAATAGTAAGCACATGTTCAGCGGGTTGAGGAGGTGAAACACATTTGTTTACATTTTTAGGGTAAGCACATGTTCAGCGGGTTGAAGAGATGATACACATTTTGTATTATGGAAGGCTTGTAACACTTGTAACGCTTTCTTGTTACCCCCCTTTGAAGGCCCCGAATTATTTTCTGAACGAAAGCTCAAAAATAACCGAGAAATCGACCTTCTTATTAACTCATTTTGATGACTGTTTCTGACCTAAAATTGCACGAAAAATCGATTTAGCTAGGTTTCAGAACCTATAAACACTTCCTTATCCCTCAAAATTGATGTTTTATAGTTGATACGAGCAACAAGCAACATATGTTTTGATCCTTCGGTTCTACTCATGACCTAGGCAGTTAAGCTGAACCCGACAGATCGAGGCAATCCTCACCTTAACTGATCAAACTGGTACTAACACAATTTTCAGATATAAATGTTCTTTGCGATATGTTTATTGCAGCTTTGCAACTTGAGTGAAGACCAGAGTACGAAAACACACAGCAGGTAAGCAACTCACTTTTGGTGACTGTTCCTCACGAACATTCTGATCCTGTAACAATTTAGTATACGGTAGCTTAGAAGTGAAACCCACTTATTGTAGTACCAACTATGGTCATACGAGACTAAGGAATAATATACATAAATAAGTTACATAATAAATTACCATATATAACAAACATATCGAACAGGTACTATCACAATTTCCAGAGCAGGTACTACTACTATCACAATTTCCAGAGCGTAATTTTCACAATTTCCAGAGCATAACAAAGTCAAAAGAAACACAACGAAGGTAGGTTACCAACACCACAATATAACAATTATACTAACAACTGAATTAAATTTATTCTGACGACGGGCAGCCCTGATGTGCTCCGTCATCCTCAACGAGCGACCACTAATTGTAATAGAGGTGTTATGTCATGTGACACCGATCCGTCCAATCACAAACAGGACGAGTCAGCAGATCGATATCGTGTGTTTACTTTCCTTATCTTTATTTGACCCTCTGTTCACATTGTTATCTCTACCACATCTCGGCTCGGCAAGGTCCACGTGCAATATCTGCACCGCGGTAAACACGCCATGATTACGTCATAAACTTGAAATAGTGTGATTGTTGTACTTATATAACCGTGCCCATTGCCCACGTACAATACAAACTGTTGGGGGGGGGGGGGGGGGGATTGTAGGAACTTATCGTCCAGTCATGAACAGAATATTAACATAATTTTCTAGTTATTTAAGCAGACCTGGTCATTTTTAAAAAAATCACTGTCCACTTCCCTCAAAAAAACAGGGTTCAAATTAACAAGTTGGGCACACACGAATGCGATGTTGCTCAGATAAGGCAACATCTTCGCCACAACTTTGTTTCCCAAAATCTTGTACCGCTTCAGATAGCCAATTGAGCGTTCCACGTGGATGCGGGCGATGCTGACTTTTCTGCTGGCTGCTACTTCTTCCGGCGTGAACTGAGTCTTGCCCCACATCCCCGCTGGGATGTTTAGTGTAACTCCTGAAATTTAATTCGCTTTTTATGCCGCTTATTCTTAACTAACCGGACGTTGATTCATCACTCTACACTTAATAGCGTACAGCAAAGCTCTAACCCATGATCCGAAACCACTGAACCATTTCAACAGCGCACCTATTACCTGTTATCTATTTTATCAATACTTGAACTTCCGTGTTATCTCATCTAAAATAAACACCCCGCACACAAAATGAATTCCATTGACTTTGAGGGCAAGTGCTGCATTTAAAATTACACAAACTCTTATTACAATTGTGAAAAGGATTCCAAGTTTACATATTTAAAACGGCAATGACTAATTACACAGCACAAATTGAAATTTTGAGTGTCTAACCTGGTAAAAATGAACTGCACCATGGTGAACTAGTACTTCAACTCTGTCAGGTATAACCATGCTTGGCCTCCCGTATACTGCCTCCTCCTGGAACATACAGTTCTTGTCAGTGAAGTCGTGTCCTAGATTCTGTTTTTAAACACTTACTGTCAAAGTTAAACAAAGCAGCACTCATGGATATATGCATTATTCCTTTGCTTCCAGTTGGTGTAAACTTAAAGCACAGTTCATCATTTGGATCTCACTCAGTTCACAATCGCGACCTCATATTAGAGTAAATGTTTTTAATAATACGCAATTGGACAACTAAACCGAAACATGCTATAACTAAACAATCCTTCCTGATTGAACAGTTTTTTTTTTTTTTTTTTTTTTTTAGTAAAACAAAATTTAAATTTTATTGCCATTACAATGAATAATGATATCATAATAAATATAAGTAGACATCCGATAATAAACTTGTTACATCCAGTACAACCCAAGATGTCAGCCGACGCGACTTACAAAAATAAAGAAAGCTAGCATGTTATGTTCATTGTTCATAGTTTTTCTAACGAGCATGCTTAGCACTTAGGCTGTACGGAAATAGCTTTAATTCTACGTCATATTAAAAACTTTACACCATTTTTTGAGATACAAAAATAAATTTTAAAATAAATAACTCTTTTGCTGCTTAGGCGCGGCACCGCGCTTGACCCACATGCTATACAGTGTGTAGCAACACATCGCTGAAAACAGAAGCTGAATGAGCTATAACAGTTAGCATCATATCACAGTCAGTTGGAGGAGCGACCAACACACTATCAAGATCGGTTGTTTATCTTAACCCCCCCCCCTCCAACAGTTTGTATTGTACGTGGGCAATGGGCACGGTTATATAAGTACAACAATCACACTATTTCAAGTTCATGACGTAATCATGGCGTGTTTACCGCGGTGCAGATATTGCACGCTGACCTTGCCGAGCCGAGATGTGGTAGAGATAACAATGTGAACAGAGGGTCAAATAAAGATAAGGAAAGTAAACACACGATATCGATCTGCTGACTCGTCCTGTTTGTGATTGGACGGATCGGTGTCACATGACATAACACCTCTATTACAAGTGGTCGCTCGTTGAGGATGACGGAGCATATCAGGGCTGCCCGTCGTCAGAATAAATTTAATTCAGTTGTTAGTATAATTGTTATATTGTGGTGTTGGTAACCTACCTTCGTTGTGTTTCTTTTGACTTTGTTATCATGCTGTGCCCTGGAAATTGTGATAGTACCTGTCCGATTTGTTAAGGAGACGATCTCCCAGCTCCCTAGCTGTTCATATGTTGCAGGATCAGAATGTTTGTGAGGAACAGTCACCAAAAGTGAGTTGCTTACCTGCTGTGTGTTTTCTTACTCTGGTCTTCACTCAAGTTGCAAAGCTGCAATAAACGTATCGCAAAGAACATTTATATCTGAAAATTGTGTTAGTACCAGTTTGATCAGTTAAGGTGAGGATTGCCTCGATCTGTCGGGTTCAGCTTAACTGCCTAGGTCATGAGTAGAACCGAAGGATCAAAACATATGTTGCTTGTTGCTCGTATCAACTATAAAACATCAATTTTGAGGGATAAGGAAGTGTTTATAGGTTCTGAAACCTAGCTAAATCGATTTTTCGTGCAATTTTAGGTCAGAAACAGTCATCAAAATGAGTTAATAAGAAGGTCGATTTCTCGGTTATTTTTGAGCTTTCGTTCAGAAAATAATTCGAGGCCTTCAAAGGGGGGTAACAAGAAAGCGTTACAAGTGTTACAAGCCTTCCATAATACAAAATGTGTATCATCTCTTCAACCCGCTGAACATGTGCTTACCCTAAAAATGTAAACAAATGTGTTTCACCTCCTCAACCCGCTGAACATGTGCTTACTATTAAAGTAAACAAATGTGTTTCACCTCCCCACCAGTATCCACATCTATAGCTATGCTACTTAAAACTTCGGCTCAAAACTCAAACATTGAAAAGAACTTTTAGAATTCTAACATCATTCTCAAACTGTTATTCTTTCCACTTTCCAGGTTGAAGCGAGATCAATTGGGCACTTCAAGAAACTCAACGTCAAACTGGAAAAGAGGATATTTGAAATGCAGGTAAATCTGGTGCTGGTTAACCAGGCTTTTAACATTAAATTGTCGCTTCTCATATTAAAATCACGCCAAGATCAGATTATGATTAACTAATTCCCAGACTGTTACCAAGGTAACCACACCAGAGAAGGTTAGCGAGAGTTTCCCTTTATTTCTTTAACTGACCCAGTTTATCAAGCATACCTCCTTATAAGTACCTTTCCGTGGCACTCCTTTATAACATTTCCTCGCCGTCTTATTTGTCTAGTTTCAACATCTGTTGTCTTGACACAGAACGGCCCTGGCCCGTTGCCATCCTCTTCAAGATTTAGATACCACCACCTTTTGTTAACTTTTAAACAGCTGTTTTCTTGAAACTCTATCGTAAAACTATCACCTCTACTCGGTGATATTCACATCTCACATGCTCTAACTTGAAGATGGCTAACAGTTCCACATTATAGTTCCACATGGAGCGTGAACACTGAACAGGTGGTGTCACTAACTACTACTAGTCTACCAGTGATCAGTTACCAGATTTACTTACTTGTCACCCATACAGTGCAGGTTTCAATGTTTCGTAACTTAAAGGGCACTCTAGTTTCAGTGTTTCTCAACTTTGAGGGTACATCATTTACACCATTTGTTTGTAGTTTACCTTAAATATTATACTGGATTTGTTAATGTCACAAGGCCCACGCTATTTACCAGCGTTTAGATATCTTTTAGAAACAACTTACCAACTCTGTCCTGCATATATCATCATAATAACAAAGTAAAACTGCAAGCATTTGGTTTATTAAACAGTCTAATTAATGAGACGCCAAGAGAGTTGGGGTTTTCCACCTTTTGTTTCGCTGCCTAAGACTGTCTCTAACCATTCTCATACATATTAGCGCGCATCTACCTCGCTAACTCTAACCTACAGAGTACTGGTCATGTTTACTGCATTCTAACTTTCTGAACCACCTGGCTCTGTTTTTATCATGATCTTTAATTAGAGTGACCCTGTCTCTTACGACAGCTCTGTCACATATTTGGTTGACATTATTCTGAATTTGTTCCCTCTAATAAATTACAAACCAGAAATCTTCAAAGTTTTTAAATATGGAAATTGTCGATATACTGATAATATTCGTCCTGTGAATTTCATGATCATTAAATGTAGACCATAAAAATGAAGCTAATTGATCCAACTAATTAACTAATTGACCCAACTAATTAAACAACGTAATACTCTCAGATGAAGAGTAAGGATATGGTAAAGGAACGAAATTCCGTCCTGGAGGAAACCAAGCAGAACCTCGAGGAACTTGCAGCTGTTAAGAAGAAACTCGGCGAGGAATCGAGGTATAAAAAGTGGGGAAAGTCTTGTTACAAGACTGGATTAAGTTTAAGTATCAAATAGTGGTTTTATTGAAAGTTACGTTTTTATCATCACCTAAGTATGTAGAATGAACGTAACTTATTAGTACGTACTAGTTAGAACTATGTTCTCGTTTAATTGTAAGTATTTTGCAGATCAAGAGAAGAGCTTGAGAAGGAACTGTCCACCACCACAGACGAGTTGAAGGATATTCGACAGAACTATCTGGCTATGAAACTTGAAATAGCAAGGAGAACTCGAGAGGAAGAGGTTGGTTGTTACTACCATGGTTCATATTTTTATTTTTCGTATTAAGTTGACATTCTGATGGTATTCAAGAGTAATTGCTACCATTGACATAATATAAGGTTTGGCGTTGAATTAATATAAACGTTTTAAGTGCTCGATAATGTAACAGAAACAGACCTGGATGTGCGATCAGATTGTTGTTCTTCTTAACAGAAAAAATAACGACTTACAGACACATCAGATATAATTTAGCGACAGACAAAACTCTTTTCAATTCATCTTTCATTTTTCAATCAAACTTGTGAAATGTGAATGGTCCTTAATTTATTACATCGGAGACAGTTTTTTGAATTACGTTTTTGAATATGGTACACATTCAATGAGGCAAAGCATTGACATTTTTTAACAAACACTTGAAATTTAGCAATGAACATGTTTTACATTACATGGGTCAATTGGTACATTATATTTTGATATGATTCTAAGTTTGTTGTTAAAAGAGTTTTTCATCTATGACTAAAACACTTCAAGTGAACACCAAAATATCAGAAGAAAACTTTGTTAAATTGCATATTTCGCAAATGAGCATAAACTGATGACTTTCTCAAAGGATATTGAAGAGTTGAAGGCTCGAATACAAGAACTAGAGACTGAAGTCAAGCAATCCAAGGAGGAGACTGTGTCCGAGAGGAACAATGGAGAAGGTTTGTTGATTGTTCCGCAGCAAACGTTTACAAGGCAAAATATGTATATGGCGGTTTTTCTTATAAGCAATTACCCGTTTATTAAACTTCGTTTTCCCCACATTTTTAAAAATATCTTCAAAAATGGGACCGTTATTGAAATGCCTCATTGCCCAGAGAGGTACGCGGCACTAGAACGCAGTATGAACGCCCAGATAGAAGTAGAGAGAGAGCACCACCAGAACATGCTGATAGAGAACGGTAACCTTCAGAGACAGCTCCAGGAACTTCAGGTACTCTTCCTCAACTGTATTCTGTGGTTTTACCCTCGTAAACCCTACTGTACCTCATTTTGTACCTCATATTGTACCTCATATTGTACCTCACTTGAATGTGCGTCACTCCTACCGCATGTTTTCCATGCATCCGTCTCATATTTCCGTCGCACTATGTTGTAAGATATAAAAACCTTTGCCTTCGGGCTCAACATCAAAAAAGTGCCATCCCATTTACCTGTATAAACTATACAGTATACATATTTGCATGAAGTCTCAAGTCTGAAGATTTATCTGTCTATACGAGCAAGCTCATTGCCCTCAGCTATCACTATCACAATGTTTCGAGGATTCTAGAACTAATCCAGATTTGTCAGTACACGGCCTAGTTTATACATCAGTGCACCAACTGTGCCGCTACTGACACTCGTATAGTTTTGTCATATTGCACAACAATATGATATTTTGATGTTGTAGTCCCTACTCGTCGTGAGTAGTTGAGATCTCTAGTGCACGGACTCTATATTATTTACACATTACTCTATTGTTGGTTATTTGACTGATGATTCCTTTACTTTTGCCGCTATTTTCTTGTGATCATGGAAGGTGAATCTTCTAGCTCGGTAAGTTTGCGTTACTTTTGCATGGTGTGACGTTTATGTGAACTCAGTGCAGTAAACTGATAGATATAATCTTTTTGGTTATTCCTCGCGGATTTCGAAGGATGCTGGATGGGAATTTGGTAATCTAGCTAGGCACACCTGGGGCACACCTGGGGCACAAAATTGAAATTCCTTGGGCACAGTGTGCCTAGCTAGATTACCAACTGCCCGAAAGATACCTCTGTGACATATGCATATGCTTGGTTACCAATACTTGGTAACTTGTGATAGCTGAGATTTTAGCTGGTTACAGTTAGTGAGTTAGTTACCAATATAGTTACTAGGATAGTAACCTAGTGCGTGTTTCCAAGGAGTTGACGCACGGACAATGGCAAGACTCATCAGATGACCGGGATGATTTGAGTAGTGTGATGAGTGATGTTCCGCCGGACAGTGGGGTCCTCTCCTCTGGCATCACCTCCCCAGCTGTAGGGTTCCCACCACATGACCCCAGGGCTAGGGTAGCTGACTTAGAGAATATCAGAGAGAAGTTAGAGGAGCAACTTGCCACTGCCAATAAGGTAGCGATATTGTGTGTTGCTATGGTGATGTGTGCTGGTTGCTATGGTGATGTGTGCTAGTTTTTCTATGGCGATGTGTGCTAGTTTTGCTATGGTGATGTGTGCTGTTTGCTATGGTGATGTGAGTTAGTTCCTATGGTAAAGCCTGCTAGTTGCTATGGTGATGTTTGCTAGTTGCCATGGTGAAGTCTGCTAGTTGCTATGGTGATATTTGCTAGTTGCTCGGATTGTAATTACATTGATATTTACACCGAGTTACGCTCTTGTCATGAGTTCCCACTTTGCGTTATAAATTGGTTATGCTAATCAGCTGATACTCCTCTAATAACAGCTATCTAATGGAATGTAACAGCTATCTAATGGAATGTCGTTTGTAAAATTGTTAAACTGCCCACTTCAATATTGTTAACGGGGTTTACCGAGCAATCTCCAGCATTACTTGTGGACTATCAACCATTAGTTCTAATCAGTTCGCATGGTTGTTAAATTTTACATATTATTAGTTTTACAATCACGTTTTTTATTCAAATTAAAGCTGAGCCTAGCAAAATGTTTCGGTATTTATTCTATCAATATTTTTTTTCATAGCACAGTTGTTATTGATTATGATTAATATCATCTTAAGATATGACATCTTATAACGCTATCATTGGCTGTGATCAGCAGTATTATTATAAAATTAAAGCACCCCATTTTCCCAAAACAGTGCATGAACTGGACTCTATCTCTCTGACACGCGCATGTGTAATGTTGAAAACTCACTATTCTGATTCGTATCTAAATTCCAAAAACAACATTCCATTCCATACAATCTGTAAACAAATTTGGTGGAGGTGTGCAACTGGAGAGAGCCGCGTGAAGGAGAGACAGAAGCCAGGACTGTTGCAGCAGCGCATAGGACAGCCATTATTTCAGGATAAACGGTATAAAGAGCAGGGAGTCCAAGCAGCTGTGTTAGCTAAAGATTCCCCCGCCCAATGCACGGTAGAGATGAAAGAAAGCATCTCCCAGTACACCAGACTCACTCAATCAGACGCGTCGACTCAGGCCTCACGCGTGAGACATCACGTTGCCACGCAACACTACCCCGAGGCCCGTGACAACCACACTGAAACATGTTATTTGTTTGAGAACGAGATGATGGACGCGAGTGATGACAGTGCGATCGACGTGGACTCTGATCACGGACTTAGTTTCTCAGAGGTAGCGATCCAGCACGAACAAGACACTGTCTCCAAACAATCCCAGATACAGCCTGAAACACAAGACAACGACGCTCAAGCGGAGATAGAAGATCCTGAACTACCAGCTCTACAAGATCACATCTCAGAACTTGAGACACAACGCCGAGATATAGACAAGATACTGTCTCAATTCTACATTCCAGTCCAGTACACAGACTTCAACCCAGATGTGGATATGTTACGAAACTATCTGAACAACATGATATCTGTAGAGGGAACAAGAAACGTGGCCCTTTATCCAGGAGATGAGAAGTTAGCTGAGGATAACGGGTATATGACGGCCGCTAACAACAGCCCAGTATCCATGATGACACGAAGTGACACTGCCTGCAATGATGATGAGACTGACAACTTCTCCAGTTTCGAGACTGAGTCCCTAGGTCGGAATATTACCTCCGAGAAGATGGGCCAGGAGGAACTCAGGATTAAGCTTGACCTTGCGTACAAGGTAGGAGCGCCGCGTTGTGCGAATTTGGCTCCGTTTCATTCAAGTCGCCAGATCCAATATTTGATGGTTTTCGTTAAATGCATTCGATGTATAGCCATATAACCGTCCAGTTTACATACATTTGCATCTTAAAAACGCTTTGATTGGCATGCTACAATCCTTTTCCTTCGCTGAAGCCGTGTTGTGCGAATGTAAAAAGCAGGATTTCCTGAGAATGTCCATGTTTGCTGAAGGCGATGTTACTTAATTGTTTTTTCCTCATCTTTTGATATCATATCTCAATTTACACGTTGAACAATACCTTGTTACTATTAAATGTTTTTGCCAACAAAAAAAGGTCATTAATCTGCAAACGTTGCTTTTTCAATGTTCCTTCTCCTGGCTATATCTACGTGTGAGGTCCCTACTAAACCAAACATCTCCCCAGACTATAGCAGAGCTGAAGGAGACAGGAGCTTCAACTGGAGCGCCTATTGTGGTGAATGGTGGTGATAAGATCTTCCCTGTGGATGTAAGTTATTGTTACCCATTACCCAGTACAAATCATGTTCATTTTCATGTAATTTTTACCTACTACTCAATATAGATCTTGCTTAACACTTAGATAAACTAAGCCTAAGTTAAAGTAATAAGTTACTCATTCCCTTCAGGAAAACGAAAGAGCGCGACTTGAGGAGATAATAATAGAGAATGTTGAGCTGAAGGAAAACCTCGACAGAATGACAGACGATTTGATGGATGCTATAGACGAGCAGACCTTGATGAGAACGAAATACGAGCAGATGGAACTAAAGTTATCTAATGTTAAGGATTCTCTTTTGAGAGAAATCGTCAATACTCGGAATCCTAGGGTACACATTTCATCATTTTTGATTTTGCGAATTCGCTCAGATATGCTCTCTGACAAGTTTGGAGTGACGTAGTTGACTCTGCCGTCCTGCTACAGGATAAATGTTAAAATACGGATGATTTAAAACCATCTTCCATGACGGATTGTTATTTCAGCAAGCACAAGACAAGATTAGATCTCATCTAGATTCTCTGAGAGTTGAGCTCTTTAGTGATGTTGCCAAATTCAATAAGGTTTGTCCCCGAGTTATTTGTATAACTTTGCAGGAGAAAAATAGTAATGTGATCAGTTTATAGTTTTTGTACCAGGAATCGTTACAATTATATTTTTCGCACAATTTATAACTTTTAGATTTCCACACATTTATATGTATCTTTTAAGTAATTTAAGTAGACAGTGAAATGCTGTTAAGTAAAAGTTAATCAGATTTACACTGACACGTGAAGCATATTGAATACCGAAACTTTGTTTGTTTCCATTAAAATCCGCATTCCAAGTATTTCGTGACCATGCCGACAATCATGTTGATGATGCCCAATTGTTGACCTGTCCATCCCATCAACTCTCCTCTCTTTTGAACTTGAAGCTGGATTTGCAATGGTTTAAACTTAAAGCAACGCATCAAGGGATTTCGAAATCAATTTGGTAAAAAAGAAATACCCCAGGCCTAGTATCTATAGGGCTTGTGAGTCACCAAAATATTGTCATCGATATCTCTATGGACAACGATTCAATTTATGGAAGTTTTATCAAAATTTGGCAATCTGTCCAAATCACTGACTTACCCAGTAGTTGCGATCGCAGATCATGAACTTGTAATCATCGAGCCATTTGAGGATTTCACCATCATCCCTTTCCTCAATCTCCACGGGGGAGGTCATGCTTTCATTATGAATCCGAGAAATCATATATAATATCTAAACCCGATGATGAGTGATGAATCACTGATGATGACATCAGGACATCAGGACATCAGGACATCAGGACATCAGGACATCAGGACATCAGGACATCAGGACATCAGGACATCAGGACATCAGGACATCAGGACTTCAGGACATCAGGACATCAGGACATCAGAACATCAGGACATCAGGACATCAGGACATCAGGACAATGCTAAACTTCGCTACCCATCAATTGTCCACAGATCAACTATATATGGTCTTGGGGACTGAATTCACTTTTTAATGCCCACGTTTTCAGAATAACATCAAGACTGAAGAAGACGCTGTGCTGCAAAGCAAAGTGGAGACTTTGGCAGGAGAAAACATCAAACTTCTTGACGATATAAACAGACTTCAGAACGCCATACCTTTCATATCCGGTAAAGATTTCCGCCAGAATGGCAGTTTAATTTTAAAATTAAAACCGATTATTTTATTATTTTTAATAAATTGATGGATATAGACTTACTATGTACACATGAACTTACATTTGAAATGACCGACTGACATATATTCTTGTTTGTAGACGAACAAACAGCTAGTACTAGTAGAACGACAATGATTGACCACAAGAATGACTTTTTCATTGCATATGGTTCCTCCCTAATCAGGGCAGAAGGAGGTCAGTTTTTCCTTAAATTAATCTGCAAAATATCCGATTAACAGTTCAAATTTTGCCTTTTTTAGTCTAAAAACAAACCTTCTTCTGCCCTTCAACATTCTAATTTCTAGTATACTTATCGTTGAACAGACCCTGTTACTTGCCACTGACTTAAAACTTGTCTCAACCAATTCTACCAAATTTACCAGGAAATACGGAGAAGAAGTTGGAGAAGAAGTTAACTCGTCAGGAGTCTCTCTCCACAATCCGATCAAGGAAACAGGAGTTCAAGGGCATGTTTGCCTGCAAGAAGGGAGACGATAGCAAGCTGGTCAAACGGCTCATAACACAACTCAAAACAGAACATGTCACAGGTACTTCTTAGTTTATGGCGCAAAGTTAAAAGTTTTTAGAACTTTAAAGAGACTGATTGACTTGTGTTTTATCAAGGAAACGTTTTAAAAACTAGCGACTAGAGGAAATTTTGCTTCAATGTATGTTGGCAATGTGTCATGTTCTTTGCTATTTAAGCTGTAAAGTGATCGATTTCCTAAGTTTAAACCCGGTAAATTCCATACTTGTTACCTCAAAGTGTACACATACCACGTGATTTACACATGCCACGTGATTTACACGTGATTTACACGTGATTTACACGTGACTACCTCCGCAGGACCAGGCTGCATGTCGGGGCTAACTGCACACATCATGTTCATGTGTGTCAGATACGCGGATCATTGTAATGATGAGGGCAGGATACAGGAACTCCTTACTGCTATTATATCAGGTTCATTTTCAGGATTAGTGTATCATCAGGGTTGCCCCTGATGGCCTAATCTGATTTAGAGCGAACCATGTAATTTAAAGAAATGGCGAATTTTACCTGAAAGCAAACTTGGAACAGCGAAGATAACCATGAAACTATAATATAAAATATATCTAAAAATTGTACTGTAGCAAGCTTATGTCAGACCACACGATCTACTTCTATTTAGTTTTACTAATATGCGATTTTTTCCTCCTCAGGTATAACGTCAGTAACGAGAAAACAGAGTAGAGACCCTGTTATATCTACGTTCTGGTTAACTAACTGTCTCACTTTGCTTCACGATCTAACTCAGTTCTCGGGCGAGGAGGTCAGTCGAGCTGGTTATCCCAGATATAACTTGGCAATGGCATTGTGTTATTCACTATTAATTAGTGGTCGATTTTATCGAAATATAGGATAATTCGGCCCGGTCAGTGACACCACCGTAAGGAGATATAATGTAACCTCAAATTGACGACCTTCCCCACCAGTTGTACCACAACCGTCTGAGCCCTGCAATGAGAGACTTTGCTCTGAAGAACTACGACCTGTCCGACTACAGGCCCCTCCTCTCGGACCAATGTATCAACATCTACCACACCATTGTGAAGACGGCTCAGGATGAGCTGCAGCCCATGTTGATACCGGGCATGTTGGAGCACGACTCTATCCCTGGCATGAACAGTAGCTTCTCTGGGGGTGAGTCAGCTGGTTAGGCTAGGAGTCTCATTATTTAATGATGTTGCTTAGATCTCAATTATAGATTCTTAGATTTTGGTTGTTCTCTCTTTGACCAACCTGGTCAGATGTAATGCCCTTTATCGTTATGTTAAGATCAAAACCGCTAATAATTGTCATTAAGTCACAGTGTCTACAACTATTTCAGGTCGAAAACAAACAGACAAGGGGTGCGACACCGGAGTGATAGTGAACAGGCTCCAATTCTACCTACAGTTATTAAGTTCTCAGAGCATCAGCATCAACATCGTCCGGCAGTTCATCGGCCAACTCCTCTACTTTATCAACGCTACTCTTCTTAATAATTTGATACTTAGGAAGGATCTCTGCCATTGGAGCAAAGGAATTCAGATCAGGTACTGATTCAACGATTTTTTGCTGATTTCTATTTTATTTCTCTTTCACTTCGTGCTTGCAATCATTTTGTTTTATCATAAATAGCAGTATAAATGAGTCTCATCACCCCAGTAACAAGTTAATAATTAGTCCGTAGTACTAGTAATTCACTCCAGATACAACAAACAAACATCATCTCCAGGTACAATCTATCTCAAGTAGAGCAGTGGGTCCGAGAACAAGGGTTAGATCTGGACGACAGTGGGGTCCTGACCTACCTCTCGGAGATCCGTCAAGCGTCCCAGCTCCTCCAGATGAACAAGTCAAGCGGAGACAACGCGGCCGCCATCGTGGAGACCTGCTACTCCCTCAACACCATGCAGCTACAGAAACTGTTGATGCTCTACTCACCTAGATCTGAGTTTGAGGAGAGAGTCCCTCAGGATGTTATCAAGTCAGTCCAAAAACAGGCTCAATAATAACAGCAAATTATTTCATATCTGATATTCGTTGTGCATATACAGTTTTGTTTGATTGTACTTTTCCTTGTTAAAGCCATAACTGTCGTAATTCTACGAGGTGTACCCGTCCAGGCCACATGGTAATGTTTCATTCCATGACTAGGTTTTCATTGCATAGATGATATTACGCAATTTTTTGAACTGCCATGTTTTTAGAACTAATTGTACCTATAGTCAAATTTAAACATTTATTTCTCCAGGTACATATTGAACCACAAGCCGATAGAAAAGAGCCAGAAACTAATGATGGATCCAAACAAACTGCACGCGTTGAAGTTCTCATACGAAACACGTGACATAGACTTCACCATAGTAACCTTACCCTCCGGGCTCAAAGTGGACTTTTTAGAGAAGTATTGACGAGATGGTTCTGTCGAGTGGTTTTAATAGCTCTTCTATGAGGGATTTTGTTGTCGTGATAGAGAGTATTTGAGCGGGTTAATGTTTCTACAAAAGTGACGAATCGAAAGAATTGCGTTTACGATCAGACCGAGGTGTTGCCTGACTTTTAAGGAATTCTGATCTCAGCCCCAAAAGAAGTTTTTTGACCTTTTCAGTAGGAACTTTTGTTTGCTAATACCGATACCACGCAAACATTTATTTGTTAATAAGTTGAATGGGTGGGTAGAATGATAATGTACTCATAACTGGTTTATGCGTATAACGATTAACGAATTGTAGTGAAGATTGTAAAATAAACTTTTATTTAGATTATTTGTACATTTAGGTGACTGTAAATGATGATTTAAGTTTGGCAATTTGATAATAAATGTTGCTGTTGAAGTATTGAATATTGTATTTCAAACGATTGTGTTAAGCTCAAACTTTGAACTACCCCTTTTTCGCCATATATAAGCTTATAAGCGTATACCGATACAACAACGAAATACTTTCGATTTATTTTTAGAGCCTGAAACTAAAATCATGGACAGATGTATAATGTGATTTCAGTCAAATCTTCAAAAGTCGTCTCACTTTTTTTACGAAAAAATTTGATATTTCTAAGATTTTAGGTTGAACTGATGTTTTATATTTTTTGGTTCGCCTACAAATAAGTTGTAAGTTTTCAATTACTAAATATTTCGAATAGAGTTTTCTAATGAGTAAATTAGATCTAGAATTTCTTGTAATCTTGAATCTTGAGTGAAATTGTATCGCTTTAAATGACCATTTTTATCACATTTTATTTGCAGAATGGCTTTTTTTATTGCTCAGATATCATTACTCAATTGTGAAATCCGTGCGTTAACTTTTCAATTTTACTCAACAAAAAGGAATAAAATTAGTTGGATACATTATCGACCCTAAGTTTTCTCGTATGAATATGATCGTTTCATGATGTTCCAGCAAATTAAACCGATGATTATACTGAATCGCTAAACTTAAATTAATTATATTCCTCGCACGATTGATAATTTTAGATTTTACTTAAAATAGTAAACACTTGAATATGTAAAATTATTTGAAATTCATCAAGACTACAAATATTGAACACCGTCACTAAGTTGGTTCCTTTAGGATTTGCAAAGGAACATCTTGACGTACATCGTGATCGTACTGACCATTGATATCTCCTGAAGCTCAACCTGGGATTTTGACAATATAATTATTAAATAAACAAGGTTGTCACGATTTTATATTTTTCTAAATATGATACACTCTTGTGTTTAATGTTACTATTTAATGAAAGGAATGGGTTGTATGTATGTATGAAACTGAAAGGAATGTATACCGATCATTATCAAGTATTGATTGTAAAATTATCTATAACTCGCCGATTCACCTCAGCCTCGCCACCATCACAGATCGTTTCTGTGAGCATGTCGATCATCATGTCTATGACATATAGAAAACGGAGTTCTCTAGGTATTTAGTGTATGCTAGTCAAGCTCTAGTCACGAAGCACGAACGGCAGGGCGTACCGTAAGGTAGAAATGAAACGAGTATATTAAAAGGGATAATTAATTAAAAGGAAAAGTAATACAAAGTGAACGTCAACAGATAAAAACCTCCAAGTGTTCGCTCAAATCGATTAACGTGATTATAGATCACACGACGTGTCTAATCACAACTGGTAGTGCTCAGTAAAACTGGCTACCGTTAATTCGAATCCCTTAAAGTGATTAAGGGGCAACTAAGAAGTGAGCTCTCCACATCCGGCTCTCCGGGTATGCTCCCAAAACTTACGTCACGCCACAACGCGTGTCGGCCTAACGCAGCCAGCCTGCACCAGCGTCTAGACACCGTCTAGACGCTGAGCACTCCACTGACAGTCATCCTGTGGTCGCGAGGACCAATCACAGGCCTAGCTGTAAGTCAGGTGCAAAAGCGCGGCCAACTAAAATATGGCAGTTTGTCTGACAGCAGGTTTGCCAGTCAACCAAATACAGTCAACCCGTGTAAAATGAAATACAAACCAAAACTTTCTAAATAAATTCAAAACCAACTGTTAAACAGTTAAACTATTACACGAAATGTCGCACTACCCGGAAATGTGTAACGGTCCCTTTACTACCAAACATTTCACAAATAAAGTGCTCCTAAATACTTTAAACGCAACCCTCCTAATATTACATATTCCGCTGTAAACAAAGTTAATTTATCCGAGAACCTAACAATACTACTTTACAACATCCAGGTCCTAGCTGTGAGTACTCCCTTTCCTCGATCTCCACGGGGGAGGCCATGCTTAGAATCATAACGGCAGCAAATACAACGGCTCTTACTAATTCGCTCGCCCAAAAATTTAACGTGACTTTGGTTTTTATGGTTTTGCAGCCGTACAAAACGGTTGTACATAAACCCTAATCCCAACCCTAACCCTAAGGGCCTAACCATAACCCCGAAGCTAAGCATAACCCTTACCACAACCCTAACCCTAACCCGAGTCCTAAACAATCGAATTCGTATTTTACTAGCCTGACACGTGACCAAAACGGTTTTTTGCCCATAATCATATCCCTCCAGGGAAGCATTTTAACCCTACGTCATGGGGGTTATTCGGAATCTCAATCAGCGTCCAAAAATACATGCCGATCATATACTTATAGATCACTTCATGCCCAAAGGGCCTTTTCACAAGAATTTTGTTAAAATTTGGGCGAGCGATTATACGATTTAGTAGGAGCGAAATACAACAGCGAAATATTGCATAGTGTCAGTGAGGAGATTGAGATGAGTCTTAAACTTTTAGAATAAGAAATTTGATAGATCCGATACTGAGATAAGACATATTTTAATATAGTAATCAGAATCCTGATCGTAGAGTTAGACGGTAGAGAAAAGAAAAGTAGAGAATTTTGCCAACATGAAAGGGGACTCCTGGATGGGTAAGTAAAAACGCGATCTTCACCCTCAAAATCTACTT
This sequence comes from Bolinopsis microptera, assembly GCF_026151205.1. Lineage (NCBI taxonomy): Eukaryota > Metazoa > Ctenophora > Tentaculata > Lobata > Bolinopsidae > Bolinopsis > Bolinopsis microptera. Next base: position 20,683,969 of record NC_087073.1, read on the forward strand.
TTAAAACTTCATACATTTTCCGCCGAAATTATAATTCTTATATTATATCGCAAAACATCCCCCTACCTCCTTGCACCCCCCCCCCCCCCCCCCCCCCCCTTAACGGGTGATACTCGGCGCGCGCGTCCTGGTAGGTTGTAAACCTACAACCCCCCCCCCCCCCCCGGGCCCCCCTTCCTTCTGGCTCTGCTTTCTTCTGCAGCTGAACTATGAACTCTCAGCTCTTTCGCCCACCCAGAAAACCTTACCGTCTGCTGGGCTCGCTAGAGATGATAGATTTTCAACAGCACGTTTCACGTTTGTCGTCGCGCGTCACATCAAGTTAACCTTTCGCACGCTGCATTTAGCCTAGTAGTCATGACAACGACATTACTTTGCAAAGTTTAAAAGCTGTGATCTTTTATTTAGGCCAAAATCAAACTTTTCGGTTTAATTCAGAATCTAAGTTGTCCCAAATTTTGCTCCTGGGGAGTTAAGTTTAAATTTACGAGGCGGAAATTTTGTTGAAACATGAAAACCGGAAGGTTCTATTTATTTTACTTTTCGAGATATACCCCAGCCGGTAGGGTTCGCTGGGTAGCCTGTCACGTGACCATAACTCTATGTTTTACTAGCCTGTCTCGTAGCCCATAACCAGGGGTGTAGGAAGCGGGGGCAGGGGGGGGGCCATCGCCCCCCATGAAATCTGGGCAAGGGGCCAACTTTTTAATTTAGGTTTCTAAAAATTTTTTGGAAATTTTTTTTTGGAAACTACTTTTGTTCATGTTTCATGCTACCCTACCTTACTCGGAAATATTATAGCGGGTTAATTAATGACTGGGAAAATTAATGACCGGGAAAAATATGGCGGACTTTCCCAAAACCCGCCAAATTATCCCGGTCATGAATTTACCGGTGGCCGACCTTTCAAGTTTTTTTTCAGAGGTCAACAAATTTTCAACCGAAATTTCTGTTTTTTGTTACTATACTTGTTTAAAGAAGTTATGGTTCTTTTGCGATAGTCAAAACGCGACAAATAGCGCTGGATGGCGACAACTAGCGCTATCCAGCGCTAGTTGTCGCCATCCAGCGCTAGTTGTCGCTATCCAGCGCTGGATCGATAACGCTATCCAGCGCAAAATATAAATGTTCGATAATTGTCGCTATCCAGCGCTAGTTGTCGCCATCCAGCGCTAGTTGTCGCCATCCAGCGCTAGTTGTAGCCATCCAGCGCTAGTTGTCGCTATCCAGCGCTAGTTGTCGCTGGCTATGCGACACTGTCGCACCCGATACTTTGCGATGGCAAGCGCAACTGGCCATCGCAGAAAACAGTTCGATAACTAGCGCTGGATAGCGACAACTAGCGCTGGATAGCGACAACTAGCGCTAAGCGATAGCCATCGATAGCCAGCGCAAAATGTTTGCGATATTACTCGTCAGCTAGCGCTGGCCAGCGCTATCCAGCGCAAAATGTTTGCGATATTACTCGTCAGCTAGCGCTGGCCAGCGCTATCCAGCGCAAAATGTTTGCGATATTACTCGTCAGCTAGCGCTGGCCAGCGCTATCCAGCGCTAGTTGTCGCTATCCAGTTCGATAACTAGCGCTGGATAGCGACAACTAGCGCTGGATGGCGACAACTAGCGTTGTATAGCGACAACTAGCGCTGTATAGCGACAATTATCGAACATTTATATTTTGCGCTGGATAGCGTTATCCAGCGCAAAATGTTTGCGATATTACTCGTCAGCTAGCGCTGGCCAGCGCTATCCAGCGCAAAATGTTTGCGATATTACTCGTCAGCTAGCGCTGGCCAGCGCTATCCAGCGCTAGTTGTCGCTATCCAGTTCGATAACTAGCGCTGGATAGCGACAACTAGCGCTGGATGGCAACAACTAGCGCTGTATAGCGACAAATAGCGCTGTATAGCGACAATTATCGAACATTTATATTTTGCGCTGGATAGCGTTATCCAGCGCTAGTTGTTTTGACTATCGCAAAAGAACCCTGGGAATCTGCTAACTGGGTAAAACTTACGAGCGTACTAAATCACTCTACAGTCGATCTTCGAGATTGTTCTAAAAGGGCCCCCGACAGTTGAAACCAACTTCAATGGATGTATTTTCGGACGCTGATTCCGAATCACCCCCCACGACATAGGGTTAAAATGCTCCCCTGACGAGATATAGGCGAAAAACTGTTTCGATCACGTGATATGACCGTATAAGGAAGTTAGTCTAATTTCTAGTTAGGGTTAGGGTTTCAGCATATGCTTTTGTTAAGGATTGGGTTAGGGTTAGGGTTGGGATCAGATAATTGAGGGACGAGGGTTAGGGTTTCGAAAAGTCGTTCAGGACCAGCTATATAGAGAACGGGTTGAAAAAGTCACGTGACAGTCGAGTGTAGAGTGATTAATTATCATCCTAAAACTTATGTGCTGAAAATTTCTGAATTGGCTATATACAATATATACTATATACATTGGGGGAAGGTTTTCAATTATCAAGCCAAATGTGTGCAAAAAATTTGGAGTTCTTAGCTAAAAGCGTTCTCATTTTATGAAGACAATAGTGAAAAAGAGGGAGTGTCACGCCACGCCCACTGTAATTGGGCGTGGCTTACGAAACTTTCAGGAAATCTAAGTTTGACCCATATCTATAATCTCTGAAATTTTGGTGCAATTTGGAGACGAATTACGTGAGTTATTAAGAGGTTGCGTGTGGGTAGTCACTTATGGGCCACCCTGTATTAGAACTGCTGCTCTTGGTACTGACAATAAAGAACTAAGACTTCTACAACTAGTAAGTTACTATACATGTATGTACTAAAATGTAGAATACTGACTACCTCCAGATCTATACAGCTCGCTTCACCCAAATTCACGTGAACATTATAGGGGGGGGGGGGGGTGTCATGTCCGTCTATGTCCGCCTATGTCCTGTCCTTTTTGGATTCTATGAGACAACGGACGTGTTTTTTGGGACATTGGCGGACACGGACGGACATTGGCGGACTCGGACGGACATTGGCGGACTCGGACGGACATTGGCGGACTCGGACGGACATTGGCGGACCTGGACGGACATTGGCAGACTTGGATGGACATTGTTGGACATTAGCGGACATTGATGGACATTAGCGGACAAACATTTTGAGGACTGAAGAGTACTGAAGAGTACTGAAGAGTACTGAGGAGGATGGCTGAGAAGGATGGCTGAGGAAGATGGCTGAGGAGGATGACTGAGGAGGATGACTGAGGAGGATGACTGAGGAGGATGACTGAGAGGGAGGAGAAGGATCAGGAAGACCCAGGAGGAGGAGGACCCAGAAGGAGGACCTAGGAGGAGGAGGAGGAGAACTGAGGAGGATGAGGACTGAGGAGGAGGACTGAGAAGGGGGAGGACTGAGGAGGATGGCTGAGGAGGATGACTCAGAGGGAGGAGGAGGAGGAAGAGGAGGAAGAGGACTGAGGAGGAGGAGGAGAAGGACTGAGGAGGAGAAGGAGGACCCAGGAGGAGGAGGACCCAGGAGGAGGACCCAGGAAAAGGCCCCAGGAGGAGGAGGAGGACTGGGACTCCTCGAGGAGGAGAACTGTTGAGGACTGATTAGGAGGACTGAGGACGAGGAGGAGGAGTAGGAGGAGGACTGAGGAGGGGAGGAGGAAGGGGACTGGGGAGGATCAAGAAGACCCAGGAGGACCCAGGAGGAGGAGGAGGACCCAGGAGGAGGAGGAGGACTAAGGAGGAGGACTGACGATGACTGAGAAGGAGGAGGACTGAGGAGTACTGAGGAGGATGGCTGAGGAGGATGGCTGGGGAGGATGGCTGAGGAGGATGACTGAGGAGGATGACTGAGAGGGGGGCTAGGAGGAGGACTCAGGAGGAGGACTCAGAAGGAAGAGGAGGAGGACTCAGGAGGAGGACTCAGGAGGAGGAATTAGGAGAAATGAGAAGGAGGACTGAGGAGAACTGAGGAGGAGGAGGAGGAGGACTGAATAGGAGGAGGAGAAGGAGGGGGACTGGGAGAGGACTGGGGAGGAGGAGGACTGAGGACCGAGGAGGAAGAGGAGGATGAAGAGGAGGAGGAGGACCCAGGAGGAGGAGGACTGAGGAGGAGGACTGAGGAGGATGGCTGAGGAGGATGACTGAGAGGGAAGAGGAGGAGGAGGAGGAGGACTCAGGAGGAGGAGGAGGAGGACTGAGAAGGAGGAGGAGGAGGAGGACTGAATAGGAGGAGGGACTGGGGGAGGACTGAGGAGGAGGATGGAGGACTGAGGAAAGGATGAGGAGGAGGACTGAGGAGGACTGAGGAGGAAGAGGAGGAGGATGAAGAGGAGGAGGAGGACCCAGGAGGAGGAGGACTGAGCACCGAGGAGGAAGAGGAGGAGGATGAAGAGGAGGAGGAGGACCCAGGAGGAGGAGGACTGAGGAGGATGACTGAGAGGGAAGAGGAGGAGGAGGAGGAGGAGGAGGAGGACTGAGAAGGAGGAGGAGGACTGAATAGGAGGAGGAGGAGGGGGACTGGGGGAGGACTGAGGAGGAGGATGGAGGACTGAGGAAAGGATGAGGAGGAGGACTGAGGACTGAGGAGGAAGAGGAGGAGGATGAAGAGGAGGAGGAGGACCCAGGAGGAGGACTCAGGAGGAGGAGGAGGACTGGGGAGGAGAAGGACTGTCGAGGACTGATGAGGAGGACTGAGGATGAGGAGGAGGAGTAGGAGGAGGACTGAGGAGGGGAGGAGGAAGAGGACTGAGGAAGATCAGGAAGACCCAGGGGGAGGAGGAGGAAGAGTAGGAGGAGGAAGCATCTAAATGTTATTTCCATTTTTGTCCGTTTTTGTCCGTTTATGTCCGTTTTTGTCCGTTTTTGTCGCTATATTTTTGTCCGTTTTGAAAATATAGGGTACCGAACGGACAAAAAACATGATCCCCCCTATGACAGCAAAAATTGAACATTTTATTTAGCAATTTAGGTGTCCATTAATGTCCGCCTATGTCCGCCTATGTCCGTCTATGTCCGCCTATGTCCGTCTATGTCCGCCTATGTCCGCCTATGTCCGCCTATGTCCGTCTATGTCCGCCTATGTCCGCCTATGTCCTGTCCTTTTTGGATTCTATGAGACAAGCGGACATAGACGGACGTGACACCCCCCCCCCCCCCCCCCCCCCATTATAGGTTCGACACAGCTGACGGCTTTAACCATGGAGACAAATTAAACAAAAAGTTGAAATTTACAAAAATGAAATATGATCATAATTCATAATCACAATTGAAATTCTTAGTTACACAACTTGACAACCTGCTTGATTTTGGACATTGTTCGCGTAACGTACCGAATATGGAATACTGTTGTCATACGTTGTAGACCTGCCGCACACGAGTGCACGGCTGTATCGTGGCCACGATACTAGTGACACTTAGTGAAACGACAATGGGGGTCACGACGTGATACAACCGAATAGTAAGCTTCACTAATGTAGCTATATTTGCGATCATATTCTCAGTTTCACCGGTATACCCCTAGATTTGCCAAGGTATAAGGTCGCAAGTGTAGTAAACTTGCTCTGAAGCAAACGGCAAACTTAAAATATATTTTGTAAGAACAAGTATGCCACTCCTCTATCATCACTTACAATATTTCAATTTGCGATAATAATCAATTAATCAACTAAAATAGCGAGTGGATAACATTTAACTAAAATCGGCAATGTATTCTAAATCTAACGATTTGACTGAAAATCAAATGTCACACATTTCTCCACTTAAAAAGATAACCTGACTCATTCGATCGATCCACGATTGCTGATTTTGTCATGCCATAGGTTTTGGCGCAAATTTCGGTTCCAACTTGTAACATGACGACCAGATACAACAATAAAATTTGATTTATACATGATTCATCTCTTACCATCTAAACGAACAGATTTACTCAGCGAAGTAATACTGAAAATATTTTTACTTTACAAATCAGGCAAAAAAAAACATAATTTAATTGGAAGAAATCAAAGAAATTAAAAATATCTTAAAACCTTTAACCAATTTAAGATGAGATACGCAGCAAAAAGAGTGTTGAACAGGGAAATATATTGCACAAATAACAAGAACTTTCTTACAAAACAAGAAAAAATAGCCAGCAAATTTCGAATTCAAAATGTCGGCTCTTTGATTTGTTCAAAACAAGATACAATACTGATAGATGCTTCAAGTTCCGATGTTTCACTGCCAATCTTTGACTTACCAAAACAACTTGAACAGTCAGAAAGATTAACATTGAACTTGGACTAGAACAAACTTCAGATGGACCAGCCAAGATTTCGAACAAAAGAAATAATAGCTCATATATATAATAGTTCGACTACGTTAACACTTATTCTGAAAAAAAAATCAATAGCCCAAAAGAATATTCATGTCCTGGGCAAACGACAAAATTTCACTATTATATTCTGAATAGGAAAACCAATTTCACACGCTGGAGTTTCAACAAAAATGGAGCATATTCGTTGACTGATAACTGCCAGAGTTTTAAGCTGGAAAGGAAGGGAGGGTAGGGTTTTACAAGGGTAGGAGATGTTCTTCATCATCATCTATCAGCTCATTGGGGTCGTTTTGATCATTTTGTGTGTAATTAAACCTGAAGTTGAACAATGTTAATGAGCAGAAATTAATAGTATACCTAGTTAAATAAACCTAGTTGAATCTCAAAACACCCCCACTCAGAGATTACAGTAAACTTGCTGAATCATTTGACCTAGGTAAACTATAGGTAAAAATATAATATTAATCATAAGCTAAAATGTACTAATCTTTGTATTCTAAATGGGGAAAAAGAAGAAACATTGTCAGTCAGTCGAGAAAATTGTCAGTCAGGCTATATGGCAGCTTTGTAGATGTTGTGACTATGCTAGTAGTGGTCCCAGGCTTGCGACTGGAATTGCGGTGTTAAATCGATTTAATGGTATACCAACGATCCACCTCCCACTTGTTGTTTGGTACTTAGCATTAATAGTGTTAGCTGTAGCCATTTATAGCAAGAATCTTAAAACTTAAGGGGATGACAAGGAAAAAAAGGAACACAACGTTCAACGTTGCAACCTTTTCGCTCCGGCCACAAAAGGCTTTCTCTCCGACCGGCCGGCCGGAGTGCACGCTACGCGTGCACGAGAGAGGTATACAACGTGTAGCAATGAATCATCAAAACAAAATGTTTGAATTATCTCACCTCTCAAAGAAGTTCTTGATCCCCCTGGGTCTCTGTACAGAGTCCTCGCTGGAAATAGCGAGGGCACCTCTACCCAGATCACTACTTGAGATACCCTCCTGCTCGTCGGCACATTCTATCATGTTAACGTCATCATTGTCATCATTAGCGTACCTGCTCCGGAAGGAGTACCTCCGGAGGAGCTGCTGATATCTGTTACGGTAGTAGAGGAGACCAGCTACTAGGACTACTATGAGGAGACCGCAGATACCGGGGATTACTATCTCCGCTACGTCGTGGTGAGAGCCTGTTGCTGCTGCTACATGGTCAACTCTGAAGAGTGGGGAGAGATCTGACTAACAGTTCAAATAATTTAACAGTTACTACCAGTTCAAACAATTTAGGGATGTTTACAAAAACATTTTTTTCCGGTCAAACTAAAAAAGAACACAAGTCAGTTCAGTTAGCAGAAATGTATATTAATTTCACTTACCCTCCACTGAGAGCCTTGCTAACACCCACCACAAACTCCATTTTCTTAACCTTACCATCCAGTGCTGCAACAACAGCCTCACTTGACGGCTGTACGCTGTCATCAGGGGTGTCACGTGGGGAGATCCAGACTGATACTTTAGTGTCGGAGGCATCTGAGTGTGTTATACCCACACCTGATAGTCTGTCTCTGGTGGGACAGTGTTAGCGGTGTAGTGATTTGTGGCACTTGGTTTAAGAAAGTAAATAAAGTAAATTTAGGCGACATTTTTAAACAATTTTCGGTGATTTTGTTTCTAACATTTTCAATGAAATACCTTGAGATTTTGGTGACTTGAACAATTTCCTCTTTTAGACCGTTGGCGAAATTCTCAAATTTAACTTTGTCAACATCTGCTGCCCGGAACTTAAACTCGTATTCAATACTGCCAATAGGGGCTGAAGATGAGATAAAAGTCAGTTTTATATGCGAGTGTAACAACAAGCATACAAAACCAAGCATAAAGTCTACACAACCAAGTTGACGTATCTTTACATCAATACTGCATGATGAAGGATCATATTGTGAGACTTACGGGTGAGGGTGACAGCAAAGATAGGCTGGGACGGAGTCCCGAGACCCTTGTTGTTTTTACCGGTAACAGTGATACCGTAGAGGGTGGATGGAGACACATTGTCTCCTATTGTGATGGCCGTTGTGTCTGTTGTCAGCACGTGTTCTGTTCCGATCCTTACTTCTCCGTCGTACTTTCCGTACTGAAACAGTCGGGTTGAAGTGAGGACTACCGACATTAAGTGGAGAAGTTCATCCGCCTTTTTCATTTTTGTGTTATTGAGAAATGAGGATTAAGAAAATAAACATAGTGGTGCTGATTTTGGCAAATGGCCAGACGCTAGATCTGCAAATAGGAAGGGGTATATTTTAGTTCGTTCCATTATGGTTGTTATTGAGAAACCCATCTTTGTGGAATATGGCACTAATTATCAGGGCATCCCATGACTACAATTTAACCATACCTGGCAACTTCCAATCCGATTATCCAATTCGAGGACAAAATAATAAATAAATGAACCAGATTTCATTGCACTGTTTTGAAAAAGAAGACCCAAAAACCTGTTGAAAAACAGGTTTCAATACGCACTTAATTGAATTTCTCGATAACAGTTGACCATGCAAAGCCGAAGCCTATTTTCTAAACAAGACTCGTCTAACACAATTAGAGGGAATGTTAGCCCTCAGCTTATTGTTGAACACAATCTCACGTGCAAGAGTGAGACTATGTTGAGTAGGTGAAACGCGGGTACTGGGACGGTAGCCGTGGTGTGTGTGGTGGATCGGATAAACACCTGCAGACAGGATGACGTCATCAAAGAACTGAAGTAGATAAAAAGTAGATAAGAAACTTACCCTGACTTCATATTGGATGGCGGAGTTAGTGTCAATAGGGGGCCTCCACATGATGTCGAGAGAGGCAATGTGACGCTCTTTCACATACAACCCTGTTACAGGGCCTGGTGCACCTGGGATAAACAATCAGTGGTTAGATTATGTTTCAGGATTTATAGATTGTTGGCTTTTTGACAATTTTCTCTCCTATCCTGATAAAAAATTGGTGATTTTATATTTCTGTCGTGGCGTGTGCTGTAGATTAAAGCACTAGCCAGAATAAAGGGAAATTGTTATACCTGACATAGATTCGACGGTACAAGCAGTGTAGGATTGTGTGGAGATGTACTTGGGTCCTTGTACTGCAACTGAGAACTTGTACGCCTTGAACTTGGGCAGCTGAAAATTATTATATTTAGTTGAAAGTTCAATGACAAAACAGTGTGTCGATAAAAAATTGTATGGTAATTGCATTGTTTAGACGAAGATTTTAATCAAGAAATAAGAAATTTGTGAAGCCATAGCAGGGTACCTGGCGAGTTTCCGCATCTATAGATAAAACCAGTTGTGTTAAAATTAAAGATATTTATTTCATGATGTTCTCATGTTTAGCACACTTAATCTTTAGAGATAGTCTCATCAATCCACGTTTAGGCCCACTAATATAATAACTGTTATAATTTGTATCTTTCCAAGTTTCAACGAAATTTAATTATCAAGTTATAAATATAAAATCAAGATAAAATTTAGATTAGATCTCGCCGACGTACGTGATTAATTTGGTTCAACTACCGGGATATAAGTTGCCACTTAATTTCCGGGAATGAACTAGATGAATTTCTGAATTGTGTACACTGTAGTGACTGTACAGTTATTGTCACCTTCCTTTTTTAGATAAAGGTTAAACTTCGATTTAAATGGCGATTGATATCATTGTGTATTATTCACAAAACTCAAACTGAAATTCAAACACTGTATGAATTTCGGTTTGTGTATCGTGAATTGTAGAAAATAATTCAAAGAATGCACCTTTTCTTTTTTTCTAAACATGAATATTGATAGAGTATATATTATACTATAGTACATTTTAAAATATTAAAACCTTATTCTTGTTTATTTATGTTTACATCTAAAGTATTTCTTATCTTTAAAAACCTCAAGGCGAACGTAAGTATTCCGTAAAAAAGTAAGAAAAATGTAATCAGACAGAAGCTGTGAAAGTAGAGTAGAAAATAATTCAAAAAATGCACATTTTCTTTTTTTCTAAACATGAATATTGATAGAGTATATATTATACTATAGTACATTTTAAAATATTAAAACCTGCTCAGTCTGACTATTTGGGAATTTAAACTCTTAATATTAAAACCTTATTCTTGTTTATTTATGTTTACATCTAAAGTATTTCTTATCTTTAAAAACCTCAAGGCGAACGTAAGTATTCCGTAAAAAAGTAAGAAAAATGTAATCAGACAGAAGCTGTGAAAGTAGAGTAGAAAATAATTCAAAAAATGCACCTTTTCTTTTTTTCTAAACATGAATATTGATAGAGTATATATTATACTATAGTACATTTTAAAATATTAAAACCTTATTCTTGTTTATTTATGTTTACATCTAAAGTATTTCTTATCTTTAAAAACCTCAAGGCGAAGGTAAGTATTCCGTAAAAAAGTAAGAAAAATGTAATCAGACAGAAGCTGTGAAAGTAGAGTTATGGTGGATAAAATCTTCGACTGATAACAATTCTAAAAACAGTTGCCAAGTATTTTTCAAGATTTATCTTTGCGGTCATATCAACGTTTCTGGCAGGAGACCAGAGATTTGCTTTATGGGATCCGCATTCGACGTATTTAGCAATTAAGCCCAGCCATGACCTTACGGAACTAGTCTGAAGAGACTCGTTTTCTAAACTTGCAGAATATTGTGACATGAAATAGGAATCAGGGTACTCGGTACAAACATACCGGTTTAGCGAGTTTTCATTTATCATAATCCGGTAATTAGGATCAGAATGTTTAGGTTTCTGCAGATCTATATTTCCGTAGGTTATTTAATTAAAATAACTTCATTCGTAAAAATAACCTCATCGGGACAAATTTACGAATGATAAGCCCCCATGGCCCACGTACCCCAGGTATGTGGTATGTGGGAAGGGAGGGAGAGAAGGAGGGAGAATGTTTTTTATCATCCGACATGTCGGATGATAAAAAGTTATAAGACAGTTAGGATTACGTTATTTAAGTTTCTGCGAATCTAAATTTCTTCAGATTATTAAAAATTAACCTTAGGTATGGGGGAGGGAGGGAGGGAGGGAGGGAGGGATGGAGGGAGGGAGGGAGGGAGGGAGGAAGGGAGGGAGGGAGGGAGGGAGGGAGGGATGGAGGGAGGGAGGGAGGGATGGAGGGAGGGATGGAGGGAGGGAGGGAGGAAGGGAGGAAGGGAGGGAGGGAGGGAGGGAGGGAGGGAGGGAGGGAGGGAGGGAGGGAGGGAGGGAGGGATGGAGGGAGGGATGGAGGGAGGGAGGGAGGGAGGGAGGGAGGGATGGAGGGATGGAGGGATGGAGGGATGGAGGGAGGGAGGGAGGGAGGGAGGGAGGGAGGGAGGGAGGGAGGGAGGGAGGGAGGGAGGGAGGGAGGGAGGGAGGAAGGGAGGGAGGGAGGGAGGGAGGGAGGGAGGGAGGGAGGGAGGGAGGGAACACGATTATCTCCTGTGAGAAAAAAGCTAAAAATAGCTTCTCAGTGCATAGAAAATGGTATTAGTTAAATTTACATTATCACACCAAACATCCAAACTCACACCGTACTATCAATTGTATTTCTGTTAGATAAGGCGAGCGGTTAAGTCATACATTAAACTTGTTACTTATCAGAATCAACAAAACTTCCACACAGATAAATCTTATATAATATTCAGTTGATAATTATCTCTGTGTTGTTGGTTGGTACTATTTCGTGGATGTTTTGAGCTGTTCAGATTAGCAGTCAAGCAGTCATAACTTTGAGTGAACTACTCCAAACTGCCTAGTCATGCTCAAAACTCTATTAATTTATCCCAGCCCTTTTGGAAGCAACAGCCTTTAAAACTGACAATTAAACCAGGTTTGTTTAAGCTTTAAACATATTTCTCAGAATTTATTAGTTTATTGCGCGTGACTAAAATTATTAGCTATTTCTCTGAATTCACAAACATCCAACTGGTCACGCTTTAAATATAAACCTAAATCGATCATTGACGTTTTCACCGAGCTGAGTCCCGTGAGAACCACTTATAAAGTAAGCAGCTCAGAAAGGTTTAAAAATGAAGTGGTTTATTTTTCTGGCATCAAATCAAGAAATAATCGTTTTTACTTTGAGTATTTTGAGTAAAAAGGTATTTGAGTATCAAGGTTAGCAGTCAGAATAATATCGGGCCTTTATAGTTTATAGTAATTACAAAGCCATAAGGGGTCGTTCACATAATATGACGTTATCACTTTTAGGACAATTTTTAAACCGCGGCCTCCCCTCCCCTCCGTAATCAGTTTTACACATAGCTATTGTGTCAAAATTACACTAGCGTAATCATTTGGAAACCCCCTCCCCCTCGGCTGATTACGTAATATGGGAACGGCCCCTAACACGGCCTCTACGAGGACTAGGGTGGAAAAGAAGATTCGCTGTAGTTCGGCAATTAAAGTGTGTCAGATTTTCCTTATGAAAGTTTGACTGGAAATTCGTAACCGAGACTTCAGTCTCCTTTTCACTATTCCGAGGAGGAAGTTGTGCGAGACCTACTAAGCTCCAGTACGTGCAGTACGTGCACCTTTCAATTAACAAGAATCAGTGAATTAGATTTTGGTTAGCTCTACATTATATCTGAAATAAGATTTCCGCTGGAATTTAACTACAGTAAACAGCTTATCCTCAAGATGATCTGAAGTCTGAAAAAAATAATAAATTCTGCAAAAACGATAATTTATTATTATTTTTCCTCTCGCCCTGCCTTTGATAGCTAGTTGCCCAAAAGTGGCAGTATAGAAGTCGTATATGGTGGCCATATAAAGGAAGTATGGTAGCCATACAGATGCTGTGTAGAGGAGGCCTTACCCAGTCGCCCAATTTCCCCCAAATCTATAATGCCTATAGTTTTAGCAACCAAGTTTTACGGACATGAGCTATAATTAGCTTTTACCGGTAAAGATAATTGCAGCTAATCAGTCCGGCAAGAATCCGGAACTCAAACAATTTTTCACAACTGCGTTGACAGCAGAGGTATAACGAGAAGAATTTCTCAAGAAATCCTCTATTTTTAGAGTTTGTAAAGTTTTGACACAAACTAACACAGTCAAACATGTCGACAAATACCAAAGTTGTGCTTAAAGTGCACGTTTTTAAATATCTTTTAAATCAAAGTAATTTTAAAGTTTTATATTTTGTTAAGCAGCTGTTGAACTAGGTGCCTTATTATAAGGGTACATCGTATTGCAAACGGAAGCTAGGAAATTGTTTAGGAGTTGTTGGAAATTGAAATTATTAAAAAAGTTTATTTCATCCCGGAAATTAAAATAATTAAGATAACTCTTTTTATGGTTTCTCAACAAGATGCAATTCAATTTTTGCGGTCTTTATCACTAGGATTATCTTAATACATGGCCAACGAGACCATTTTCTGTCTTGGCTCTTGAACCTTTATTCAGGATGTAACTGAATGCATCATAATTTTAAGTTCACTAAATCATCTACCATGTAAGTTTCCAGGTAGGTTACCAGTTACCACTACCACTTACTTAAAAATGAAGGTTGCGTGATTTTATTTACATATTTACCTCTATGTTCACATTAATCAACTTCCTATAATACCCAGCACAACTTCCTCTGTAGTAAAATTCTGAGAAATACTATTCCAGCTCTGTACCAATCAGGACAAAAGGAACAAGAAGTCAAACTACCGTCCCGGCTTTTAGTCCTTGGTCATCTACCATTACAATAATATGCAGTTCCTTTATAAACTGATTGAGTTATAGCTGCTATGATGGTGTGAGTTAAGGATATAAAGGCAGTATGGCAAGTGCTGGCAAGTACCCAAGTGAATGTTTTCTTACTCTATTATGATAATTATGCAATAACATTAGTATCAAAATCCCATCGCTTAGTGACGCATGCCGCTTTCTTAGTAGGTGACCATAACCCGAGTAATTATTTCCAAGAATCAGAGAAGAGATTCAGTGAACCGCTTACAAAGATCGGAACTACATCAGAAATACTTACTGGTTTTTATGACCAATTCATCATGACGGATGCTAACTGGCTGGAAATGAACAAGTCACACGGTGTGACACTTCCGTCACACGGCGTGACACTTCCGTCAGATGCTCAACCCTCCAACTCAACCCACCAGCTTAAAAATAGCATCTGTCGTCGTAAAACTGTTCACTTTGTCGACCCATTACAAAGAATTTGCAGCCTTTCCTGACAACGTGTTAGATTCCGAGTAATAGTTATGAGAGCAAATAGTTGAATACCAACATGTTTTAACTCCGCCACCTCGACCCTAGTACATTTAGCATTCCGGAAAATCCCTTTTTGCATTTCAACGAGCTCACAGGAATAAACCCTTATAACGCCCGTTTGTGCTTGCATTTCTCACTTTCCTACATTTCTTCTCGTTGCTGTTGCGTGTGTGTGTGACCGTGAAACCTACCTTCGTTAACAATCTAGTGAGACCTAGCTCTTTGTTTTTTGAAGACTCTCTTTTGTTATAACCCGTTAACTGGAGAAGACTACTAAAGACTAATCACCAAGTAAAGGTATTATTATATTATATTGAATACATCTAGCTCTAACACACTAACAGATCGTGCTGTAGATCTAAACCACGGCACTTTATTTAACTGTGTGTAAGACACAACACCAGCTTAGTTATCCGCCCAGCAATAAGCCATTTATTTTCACAGATCAATAGTTTGATAATTTGTCAAGTAGCTTGAGCCAGTAAAATGCGGTGAAAACCACTGTTTATCGCGAGGTTTAAAATTCTTTTGTGTTTTTCTTTTCGCACTGTGCTCGAAAGTTTCGAATACAATGCCTCAAGCTTGCTTTGGAATGTGGCAAGGTGAGTTAACTTTGCTTGTAGTGGTGACTTTCATTCCATTTTAACCAGAAAACTGTTCCCAGGATAATTCTTATCTTTGCATTTTTCTATTTTTGTGCGGTCATATTATTCCACTAGATATTACTGTTCGTGTTGAATAGTCGAATATTTTATCTTGAATGACTGGTATTTCCGAGATGCGTGAGACTCAAGCAATTATCTTATCGCAAAGCTTTCAGCCCAACATTCTTATCATAAAGCTTTCAGTTCAATAGAAGTCACGTGGCGATTAAAATCACTATGAAACATGTTCTCCACTGACCTGGGGCAGCGTCAGTGAGACTTGATCTGAGTTAACGTAGCTTGGTATTCCTAATCCAGACAGATCGTCGTCGTCATAGTATATCAAATATTTAGAGATGGGACCGTTGGGACTGTCAGGCTTGTGCCATGTCAGCACTGCCAGACCACTCTTCTGGAAACATTCTAGCTGCTTCACTGCTCCTGGTACTGAAAAACAATATCATGGGTTATAATCGAGTTAACGTTTAATAGCCATGACGTTTTCGTTGCTCTGTTTCTTGCAGTTTCCTTTGCAAGCTCCAACTGTATTAACTGTAGATATTCAATTGACTCAAGACGAGTAAACGATAATTTTTGGTCAAGATAAGCAAGCTTCTTGTGAAGCCTAGAACTCTTGAAACAGCTGAGGATTTTGTTGAGTACTGATTTGATTTAGTTTACTTGAGAACTTTTAAACGGATTATTCCCTCTTCCTGCTAAGACATCCAAATACACACATACAACCTAAGAAGTGCACATACAATTAAATTTGGGGAATTTAGATAAAGAGTCCTGGCTTTCTCAAACCTGATCAGATTGTTAACCAGCCGAGGCTTATCGTTTATCTACCGAGTTATGATATTATTGTTTAGGATCTAAGTTACAATTAGATGGAATTCAAACCAGTTTCTTGAGGCCAGTCCTGCACGTACGGCGTACCCAGCTTCTTTTTCATCCAATTAGAGAAATATAATCAGGTACAAGTAATACACGATACCGGAAGACACGAGCAACTGAAATTTGAGATAAGATTCTGGGTACAGCTGGTTTAAATATTCTGGTAGAATTTCTATGAAACCATTATTTCTCATCCTGCTGCGATAGGATACGTTTTTCTCTCTCTCTCTCTCCCGATGTACGAATATTCTACCATATGTCTCTATCACTCATCTGCTTTCTTCATATGACAGTGCTTACTTGAAGTTCATTAGAGGAAATTCGTTATTCGACTTAGATTTATGGTACGTTTTTTTTACTCAGTTTTAATCATTCTTACTTAGGAAAAGTTGAAGGCATATCAGCTGCCGCTTGACCAACTGATCTGAGGACAGAGTATGTCAGGTGCTACTTCTTGTAGTTGACAATATCACTATCTTTTTGTTCGCCATCATAAAATATCCAACCACCAAAGTTCAAATACCATTGCAAAGATATAAAAAGTTCCTTTTAAGCTGATTGTGTTATAGGTGCAAACAATCTTCTCTTTAAAAAGTTCTCTATAAGACCCGAATTGGATCGCTTAAACACATTTCAGATTTACAGCCACTAACCATTTAATTATTTCAGAAACCAAGATGCTAGAGACAGTAGCCCAATACTTATCATCCAACTGCTTCTCGTGGAGAGCCGACAAGATCAGGAAGCAACTTCCCAGAGGACCCGCCGAGAACACCTTCTACCACAAGTACTATGTAGTCCGCAAGTTGGGGTCCGGAGGATACGGTACAGTGTTCCTGGTGGCACGCAGAGCCGACAACAAGAGGTTCGCTGCTAAGATAGTACCACAAGCAAGATGCAGGAGAACAACCTGGTGCACTGCAAGACAGGTAACTTCAGGGCTGAATCTTAGAGAGTAATGTATTCTGGCCTATCATCTTATAATCTATATTTACCGTGATATCGGTTTATAAGGAAGTAGCACCCCACTCTCCAACAATTACTGACCCCAAATATCTTCAGATGTGGGTACCGGACGAGGTAACAATCTGGGAGGCCCTTCAACCCCACGACAACATAGTGCAACTAGTGGAGTCGTACCTGGAACGAGGACACTGGATCCTGGTTACGGAGTACCTGACGGGATACCTCGACCTCTTCGACTACAACATCGCAATCAAGAAGCTGCCTCTGACGGAAGTGCGAGCGATCCTAAGACAGGTGATCAGGACGTGTCAAAACCTTATTGAGCTGGGAGTGGATCACAGGGACATCAAGGACGAGAATCTGCTCTACAACCCAGAGACGCAACATGTCAAGCTTCTCGACTTTGGGTCCGCTTCAAGGATTACTCCTGAGCAAACTTACAATCACATTCAAGGTGGGCACATAACACGTAATTTAACAGTCCTTTTTTATCGCAAAGTGCTTTTAAAAGTTTAATCGTGATTGGAGTCGTGAACGTAATTAGAACGAGACTGATAAGGGCCAGGGTTTTGAATTTCTAACGAAAATCTAATTCCCAGGTACAGACATCTACATTCCCTACGAGTTCTACTCAAGTAGCTGCTACACACCGGACGGAGGGACCGTTTGGTCAATAGGGTGTCTGGCTTACATTCTTCTGAACAGGAGACCCCCCTTCGTTAACAGGGAACATGTCAAAACACACGACACCATTAACTGGCTCAACCCAGACGATGGTGGACTGAAGGAGTTTGTGGAGAAGTGTTTGGTGAAAGACCCTGAACAAAGGTGGAAGTTGGACGAGATCGCAGAGTTTGAGTGGTTACATGTGGACTGAGAGAGACAACTAATTTATCCGTGACTGTGAAGAGGATTAAATAAGATATTGAAGATGTGTCAGCAGAAGAAATTATACCATTCAGGAGTAATGAAGTGCAACGTTGTTGTTTGTAAGACTGTGAATGTCCAACAAGTTGCTTTTTAAATTGTCGATTTAATCGAAGATTGAGAGATACTGAAAAGAAGTTAAAGTTAAAGACTTTATTTGAGGGAAATAATTTGTTGTGTTTTATCTCATTTCGTGAAAGTGAGATACGATAATTAAACATGATATTATCATGGAAATGTATATTAATGGTGTTATTATCATTATTCGTAAAGGCTTCATAACGAGCAGTTTCATATCTAGGTCATCTTTTTTTGTGGCTTAAAACTGTGAATCTTAATGAAGTCAAATTGTATCAGACAACTTAAACAACATCAGAGAACTTCCTTAATATTTTAAATCATTGATATATGCAAAACATATATAATAATGCTGTTTCAAACTTAAATGGTGCAGTGAGATCACTTATAAATACTAATTATTGTAAATTAAATGTTCCGTTATTTCTGGATCTCATATTTATTATTATTTTCGTTCTATCGAGATTCTGGATTCTGATAAAAATGCTTTATTTATGTGCTTTGACACATAACCTACTGAATATACCTGTATTTTTGACTCTCCAAACATTAATAAATGTAAAATAATCTACGAATAGCAATTCAAATAATATATAGCGAGTTCAAGAATTCTTGACATTCATGGATTTTTTACATTCACGAATTTTTGCATAATTGATTACACCCACGTGCAAATCAATCAGAGCGGTAAAAAGACAACCAAAGGAGATAGGAAGCCATTAATAAACCCCTGCTAATACAAATTCCGACTTCAACAATTACAAAACTGCTTCTGGAATTCCCAAATTTTTATCCCGAGAAACAACTCAAAGAACTGAATAATTAGCGGCTTACCTCCAACGTCAGTAGTGATGCCCAGCGGGTCACTCTTCTTGCCTCTATTTCCCTTGGAGTAAGGCTGCACCTGGAAGGAGTATGCTGTGTAGGGTTGAAGACCCCCTATCTTAACCTGGTCCTCTGTAACTGTCGTAACCAGGGTGTTACTGGTCGCATTATACACGTTGTAGCCCTGAGAGTGAGTGAAGTTAGAGAGAACTAGGAGTGTAGGAAGTTATTGTACACATTTCAACAGACGGAGTTAGAAAAATGTGTGTTGCTTAAACAGGTCAGGGTAACGTCATGATATGATCACAGTATTCACAGGAAATAGTTCAGCTCCGGAAGGTCATAAAATCCTAATTCATAACACGACACGTAACAAACTGAGAGGTGTGTGTTAAAAGCTTGTGCTGTTTAACCGTCCAGTTGACGCAACAAAACAACCCCAAGATTCCAATGCAACTATTCAGTTTGTTTTCAGGAAACAGCCAAATACTATCTAAAGACACAACGTCAGAAATTGACGCACCGAAACTCAGACTGACGTCAGGCAAGCCTTTACTGTGTTTGTTATTGTGATAAGTGGGAATGCTGTGGAGACGAAGCCGTGCGTTGACTGGGATGGCACGTAGCTGGCCACCTTGGGCTTCCCTGACGGTGGCCATTTGGCATTTTAGGCTGATAGCCATATTTTGGGTGGCCCTTTAATTTTTATTACCATAGACTCAGACACTCATGTGTTTATTGTGCTGAACTTATAAATAGATAATGTTTATAATATAAATATTGTGTATCCTTACATCGACTGGAATGGCAGGTCTGTCCCACACGATAACAACAGATGTGCTATTAACAGAGTAGCCTCGGACCTCCTTTAGTTCCTCCATATCCCGCCCCTCCACTTGGAAGTTAACCGGCTCCGAGTAGGACTCAACTTTGTTGGGATATTGTGTCAAGACCTGAGAGAGAGAGGGGTGGGGTGTTATTGCACACCATCTGAGTAGTCGAGGTGTGAGTCTGGGTGTGATCGGAGTGTGACCAAGGTGTGAGCAGGTGTGAGCAGGGCGCGAGCCGTGAACATAAATTCATATCATAGATGGCATTTTTGAAGTGTTGATTGTTAACGGCCTTTTTCTTGTTATCAAGCCCGACAGAGGCTACGGTGAGCTTATTATAGCAGCCTAACCCATGTTTTATCATCATTACACGGACGAGGGAGATACTATGGTATTGAACTGAAAGAGATAAGAAATTAGGAAATTTTGAAATTACCCTGACGGTGTAGGGAGCTCCTGGCACAAGACTTTTTAGAGAAACTGTGGTAACTGAAGGGTCACCAGTTGCACTGATCTTCATCTCATTAAACCTATCACTCATCCAATACTGCACTACAAAGTTCTTAACAGTTCCCCCGGGGGAGGTCCAGGTAATAGTTGCTTTGTTTCCGGAGGGAATGGCGCTCACTTGGGTCGCTGGATTCAGGCTATCTGAGTAGGGGAATGATTTTAGAAAATATCACGACGTACTGTATGTGATTTATTAATGAAACATTTTGTTGTACACGGTTTTTTTGAAGGGTCAGGGGCTGAAAAGAGAGGATGTAGAATGTAGATAAGAAAAATAGGATCAAATTGAATAATTGGGGACATAAAAACTGTATATTTTATGTCTTCGATTACAATTATCCTTATCTAAATCACAGAATAAGGATGGTTGATTAACTGCAGTTTTTTTGTTGTTGCAGAAACGCAGTATATTCTAGAGTACGCAAATTTCCAGCTATCCCGATCGACTAATAATCGGCTTGGTGAATATTGCAGGAAGTCGTCAGTGGGACTCAGAGGCTAAGATAAAACCTTGCCTACGTCTAATAATTTACCCAAATATTTCAAGATTAGAATTCATCACCAAATGCACTTCATTCCATTCCTTATATGGACATTTATTTCCTAAATATCTGTGCGAGGATTTGAGGTGTACAGATCGAGTCCGATAATCACTGATCAGTAGGTTTCTCTTATTTGCAAGTATTGATAGTAGGAGGAGGCGTGTACACGAATGTATTAACATCTGTGTTTCATGATATATGATATAATAGGCTTTACACGCTTCGCGCTATTTCTCTTACCTACCCACAATAGTTCTGACAATAATAAATTAACGAAACTTTCAATTAGATATAGAAAAAATGTCACACCACAGAGTTTGAGGGAAAGGAAGAGGCCCGGTATATCGAGGTACCCGGTATAGAGAGGTACCCGGTATAGAGAGGTTTTACTGTATAGATAAAATGTCACATATTACAGAAGGGTGGAACTTACTGAGAGGCAAGGTAGTGGCAGACTGGACTCTACTCTCCTCGCTGGAAGCTCCGCCAGCACTGGTAGTAACCACTAGAAACTGGTATTGAGCCCCATCCTCCAGACCGTTTACTTGGTAGTTGGTCTGGGTTACGTTGTAACCTCCAACTGATACCCTGTGCCACTGGTCATCATTGACCCTGAGATAAGAGTGGTTAATATTTGATGTCATTAAAAATGTGATTAATCAGGAGTGTGAGTACTTCAGTACTTTGTATGTGTGTGAGTATATGTGACTCACCCTCTGTATTTGAGTGTGTAAGCGGAGACGAGGCCAGGTCGGAGTACTGGCGGGTCCCACAACACTTGTATACTGGAATGACTGACTGGTATCGCTTGTATATTGCTCACCGTCAAATCTGATGAAAGCACAAATATTAGATCAGACTTCCAGGTGATTATCAAAATGTTTCTCGGATATGTTTAACTAAACGTTGAATTTTCCAGGGACATTGCAAAACTTCAGATCACAGACGAGAAAAATATTCTTCACGGAACGAATATCGGGCGATACAAAAATGATACGAACCGTTAACCACGAAATTGACAGTAAAGTTTTTGGAGCTGATAGAATTGGAAACGGTTACAGTAACGCTCTGCCGGCCCGGATCATTGAAGGTTGTGAGGAGGATGGGAAGGTAAGAGTCTGTCCCGGTACTCCAGTGGTAGTTCAGTCTGCTTATCTGAAAGGGACCCACTTATTTAGAGGGGGAGCCAAGTAGATATTTGTAGATTAATGTAGAATGGATAATCCACGAAAAAAGTGGATGACATTCTACAAATTTAAACATTTATCTCCAAAAATTCAGTAGAATTTCTGGGCACATATTTGAGATTACATTTTTTGTAGATAAATGTAGATATTTGTAGATTATTGTCAATGGATAATTCACGAAAATTCTACAAATTCTACAAATTTATACATTTATCTCCAAAAATTCAGTAGAATTTCTGGGCACATATTTGAGATATACATTTTTTGTAGATAAATTTAGATATTCGTAGATTATTGTCAATGGATAATTCACGAAAAAAGTGGATGACATTATCCAAATATCTACAAAAATATACTTGGCTCCCCCCCTATTTAGCTCTAAATATTATAGAAAAAAAAACCGTTAAAATTGAGCGGCTTAACCTACGTGGTTTATAGAATCACCCATGATTTTAGAAGACTTTTTCGCGTAGTTGTTGCCGTAGTAATTATTAATTCCAGAGGGATTCTAATTTCTGTCGTTTTTGAAGGCCGAGAATATCTAATTAGTTGATTCATTCTTAATGAATGCACAATTTACATTGTGCAATGCAAGTATATTCGCCGTTTTTAAAAATTTTATTGTGCTACTGAAATACATAATAACTAATAAGTCGTGTTGTCACATATATTAATAAACCAACATTGGGATCATGTAGGAAAACTACTGATTTCCTAGTTTGACGCTTCTAGAATAGTAGGAAGATGGTTTGGTGGCCAGACCATCTATTAGTAAACGGTTAAAAATAATGAATAAACAAAAATATTGTTTTATGGACACTCTGGCTCTACAACAATATCTTTTTAATCATTGTGTTTTTAACCGTTTAATTCAGCAGGGAAATTTGAAATATTGCTCTGCAATAGGGCGACTTTTTCAAATTAAAAGAATTCCAGGACCTTGAAGTTTTTAATTCTTTATTATAATGCCAAGAATCACGGAATTTGAGTTGAGTATCCGGCCAGGTAAATCCGTGATTGTGATAAAACCTAAGAGCGTGCAATATGAAACAACAAAAAGTCTAAATTTTGCCAAATTCTATGTTTCCTACAAGCATTTCCGGATTCTTCTGCCTTTCAAAAGGAAGCTCAAATAAGTATAGTATGGAAGCAACATGTAAATAGAGACTTACGTCAATTCCCTTGGAGTCATCGTCAGTAGTTACAATAAATATCATGCCCTCCCCAATGGCAGGATCCACCGGTTCGTACTGCAATTGCAGACTAGTAATAGGATCGTCCACTTGAATAGTTTCCATGGCTACTACAGGTCCAGCGCCATTGTTAGCTGTTAATGTTATTACAAACACACCGGACCTAGAAAAAAGGGGCAGGTTAATAACTTATGTGAGAAACAAGCATATCTTCCAAGAAGGGGTTACAGGGGGTCACATATCAATTTTATATAAAATGTGAGCGGTCACCCACTTTGATGTGTTGTGTGAGATGGATGTGGAATGTGAGGTGTTTCACTCACTTTCATGTGAATGAGATCAATCTTATTGTACAGAAAATAATAAACTTTGAAAAGATATTTCACCGAATCTCGTGCTGTAAAACTCTTATCTTAAACCCTAACCCTACCGGGGCACGAGGCTTTGGAGCAAAACGTACTAGGGCTAGAAGAAGGTTACCGCCGCTGGGAAAGAATTAGACTTACTTTAGGAAAGTGTTGGTGAATGTCTGCCCGCTTGTTCCAATGCCGGAGAAAGAAGTGTTATCGCTTATGTACCAGAGGAAGTAAACGTCCTCCATAAAGTCGTCCGAAACAGCGGTGAATGTAACTGCAGTTCCTTTCTTTACAGCTTTAGCCGGGGAGACGGCTATGATAACTGTCAAATCTGGAAAATTCATCAGATTAATGGATGGCTTGGGACATAACTAATAATTCTTATTAACATAATCATATCATCAACATGAAACTACACGAAAACAAGTTTGATCGTGTTCCTATAGAACACCGGCCTCTAAATCACTTTCAGAGGAGCTGCCATTTATGAGTGACATCACAAACTGCACCTCTCCAAATGGATCAGTCATAGAAAGAAGCCCACTAGTGTGTGACCTAGGAGTCAACATGTCTGATGATTACTCTTGGACACCACATATCAATATCATGGTTGACAAGGCACGTCAGATGGCATCTTGGAGCATTCAAAGACAGGACAACACCTGTTATGCTCCAGCTCTACAAATCCCTGATAAGGTCCAGAGTGGAGTACTGCTTTCCGCTTTGGAATCTGAACAAGATCTATGATATCCAGTCTATCGAGAGCATACAACGCCAGTTCACTAGACGGATTATAGGGCTCAAAGACACCGACTATTGGAATATACTGAAGGAACTGAAACTTACATCCCTGAAAAAGACGCAGAGAACGCTCCACCATCATACATCTGTAGAAAGTTCTTCAGGGTATGTCCAAATGACCTAGATGTACAGTTCAGAGAGAATGCCACACTGGGAGTTAAAGTTATACTCCCTTCTCTCACAAAAAAAAGCATTAGCCACTGCACGCTCCACCTACGACCACTCATTTGTAGTGAGAGCTGGAAGACTCTGGAATGTTCACCCCAAAATTGTCAATACTCAAGACTTTGGTAAGCTTCAAGACATCTCTTGGAAACTTCCTAGACACCCTTCCAGACAAGCCCCCTACTCCTGGATACAGTGCAGAAAACTCTAACTCGATAATAGACTGGTGCAGTCAAGGAGATGTCCCGCAGATTGCGTGATGGCCGTGAAGATGCCCACTTCTAAACCTCTCAATAGGTTCAATACGTAGGATATGATGAATTCTTCAGCCCTCATGATTGATGACGCGTGTGAGACCGATGCCAAGGACCATGCACAACACTGTTTACTTGTTTGTGTAGTCGGAACTTGATTAATGAAAATGAATTCTACAAATGCGCGTTTTATTGCTGCGTGATGATTACACCAGTGCAGCGCGCTACGTTAGCACAACATTTTAGTTGTGACGGATCTTTTGTCCCTCAATGAATTGTAACTGTTCAGTTTCGTCGCTTAAATATGCTTAAATACCCATTTAGTACGATTCACCGATCATTATCGAGGGTGGCACCATAATTTCGTAGAATCCGACCACTTAATTATCCGTAAAGAAAGGAACTCACTAGAGTCAGGACACTTTGTCTTCTTGTAAGAGAATATCGCCTCCTCCCCACCAGTACACATATCTCCCTCAATCTTAATGTACCCCATACTTCTATTGTAGAAGGTACCAGGGTCACAATCACCCGGTATGAACCAATCCTCCTGGACGCCATCCATCATGACACATGGGTCACCTGCGTTCTCTCTGTAGTACAGGAAATCGCTGAAGTAGTTGTGTAAATTGAGGGGTAAATGATTTCGAAAGTTACAGCTTTTGGAATCAATGACCGGTATTTTGCGAACAACACCTGTTCTATAGCAACTACCAAGCTTTATTGTTTGTCATATTTATATTGGCATAGCCAGCTGTTCACTCAACAAACAAATACTCCACAATGTTAAATAGATCTAGAACAACTTGAAAGTGCTGTAAGTGTCGCATGATCTCTCTAGATAATGTAAGGAATCTAAAGCACACCTGTTCATCAAATCCATATAATATATTTATATTCTCGCATCTCTTACCACTCGAAATCGCTAGCTTGACAGGGACAAGGTTTATCCTCAGTAAACCTCACGTAATCCGAGCCAATGTAACAGTGAGAGGTAGGTTTCTTCCTCTCATACTTGGTATCTTTACCCAAAACACATTCCGTACTTTTCAGTTCGTCCCGAATTGACCAAGTGGTAAAGTCTTCACTCATACATTTGGGACCTGGGGTAGGTTTAGGGGTTGAGGGCAAAGATAAAGTAATTGTGGAAATTCTGGAAAGTTTTCACTTAAATTTCAAGCATGGATTTGAATTTAATCAACAAAATTCGGTTAAAGACTCCAGCTGGGTTATATGTGGCGTGATGACCGTGAAGACCGTGAAGACTCTTACTTCTGAACTGTTAAATAAGCTAAAGAGATAGTTCGCGGAGTACGAGGAAAGTGCAAAGCCGATCAATAACACCTTGTGGAGTATCTAAATAAGGTATAAGTGACAAGTGTTACCATCAACGTTACATATCATTAATTTTACTAGAATGGTCTACAGAGGTCAAGAAGTTACGCAAAGGACATACTTTAAGATTATTATATAAATCTGGGTATAACGATTTGTTCTAAGCAATTATTTAGTACTACGATCTGACAAGGTGTTAATACTGTAGATCTTAAAAATTGGTTTGATAAAGTTTTACATTGTAGTAATCTGAATATTGCATATCATAATTCATAATAGCTTGTGCAGCTGTCATACAACTTTTCTGTAAAGTCTGTCAAACTCTGGAACACTTAACTCTCCAAAAAGAAGTGAATATCAGACCTCGATAGCCCCACCCGGTTTAGCCCCATGGGATACAGAACAAGAAATGGCAATACTACTATAGACTGGCCCAACCAAGGAAGTGGTCCCCTCTCCCAATATGGCGTGATGAATGTGAAGATACACGCTTCTAAAGTGTTCAATAGGTTCAATATGACGAGGATAGATTTTATTCTGGTCCTAGCATGAGATAAAATGAATAAATATGTAAATAAATAAAATAAATAAAATGCTAAAGTTATAAATATGTAATGCTGATGTTTGATTCGAAAAACATCAAAAATGTCAAACAAAAGCATCTTGATTACTACTAAACCTTCTACTACTGAGAGAGTTTGTATTACACGAAACTTTCCCTGGTCACATACTGGGGGGGGGGGGCGGACTTCCAATAGGAGAAGCAGTTATAATTTTGTCATTCAGGCTGGCATAAAAACGGAGCCGATTTAAATTTTCAGGTGACAGTAGGTGAGTTACTGTCACGTCTGACGACAAGAAAAACCCCAACTGAGGGCTGCGATTTAGAGCGGTGATATAAAGCGGAACACTACATCTCTCTACATAACTGAGACAATCCACTTTGGCATGCAGCCAATTAGTCAAATGTGCTATTTATTGAGTATTATAAAGTGGTACTCAACCGTTGAGAAGCACATTACGACATCAAGATCAGCTCCTTGTTATAGAGAATATACATATAAAGGGCGCGTGTTATGTCTATTGTACATACAATTTTGAGTTTTGAATCTACTAAATATTTATAAGATACACACTGCACATGATATAATATACGCTCATAACCATTATTACAGATAGCAGTATTAATGGAAAGCGCGGAACACTGTACCAGGTGTTGTTTTAAACAACTGTTTAGAAGATAAGGGCCGGTCATTTGATCAACCATTTACCACTTAGAACGAAAAAAACAGAATCCAATTTCCATTACAAGTTACAACCCAAATAAGTCTAATTCAGATATAAACGGTCCCTCAAAAGTGGAAACTTGTACAAGAAAGGTAGAAGCTGTAATGTAATTTGTGTTTGATTCCCTTGGGAGGTACAATCTGCCTGGGCCCCTGTTACGAGTTATTAATATTATAATATGACAGCTGGACGTGACCACCTCTCTTTTAATACGCCCCCCCTCCTTTAATAAGTTACTGATAACCATCTGTAGAGCGTCATTAATTCATTCACCAAACATTGCTAGATAACTATGCTCTATTGTTGAGGTTATTTAAACGTCTGGCAGAGCGCCAAGTCATTGCAACACGTAATACTCTATCCGTCTATAATAACTCCATTACAGGACATGCTGCTCCGTCTAGCCTCTCTGTAATCCGTATATAAAGCTCTAATGTGCTAAAGTATGTATAAGATAATGGGATGTTAAGTGGATAATGACACAACGTTTGGGTTGAGCTGCCGTACTACAGATGTGATCTGTGTAGGAACATGAGATGCGTGTGTCATCATGTGTGTTGCTGATCAATGGCATCATTCATCGTTTTATGTAACATGAGTGTAACATTATGTATTATACACGTGCAATGTGCATTACGCTGATAACAAGGAAATCAGTTTGACTCGGTTCCAACTTCCATATAAATTATAATTGGTATTGTTGACAAATGTTGATATTAAATAGACTAGATCTATATTAATGTTATATGTAATCTAGATATGAGGGTGGGTGCCGTGTGCGGTGCCGAGCTGAATCAGGCTAAAGCCTTACTACCACAGTACTATTATTAATTATAAAATATTATTAATTATATCGACAAACGAAGTTATTATTACACATTTCATCATTTGGGACTGTTACATTGCCGGACTTAGCGAGAATACCGGATATATGGAAGTTAAGAATCTTAGCACGGGTCTATAACACGGGTGTATGAGTATAATTGAGTATGAGTATGAGATCATCCTTAAATTAAAAGTAAACTACTGCACCTGGAACATGGATACATATGTATTGTACATACATATTAGTAACAGTATTATGGTATATGTACTACAGACTGCAAATGATTAATATGGACTGATAATAACTAAAGTTACACTTGCACTACACTTGCACTACACTTGCACTACACTTGCACTACACTTGCACTACACTTGCACTACACGTGCACTACACGTGCACTACACTTGCACTACACTTGCACTACACTTGCACTACACTTGCACAACACTTGCACTACACTTGCACTACACGTGCACTACACCTACACTACACTTGCACTACACTTGCACTACACTTGCACTACACTTGCACTACACTTGCACTACACTTGCACTACACTTGCACTAGACTTGCACTACACGTGCACTACACGTGCACTACACTGTATACGTGTGCAGTACACTAAACTATTCCACCAATAAGGCTCACCACTGTATACATTACTCAAAGCTAGCACTATCATCATATTGTACAGTGTAGTCGCAATGTACACAATGCCATTGTAGTTATATAATACTGCAGCTACGTATCATTAAACCATATTGAGCTTTTGAAACAGAAAACTTGACTCAGCATATAACAACCAGTTACCAGTGAATATTCAGGGAGATGTTCAATACTTAGCTTTCTAAGTATTTCTAAAGTTCTAACATTGCACAATTGATTTTCTTGTACTACTACTGGCAGCATTCATTATCCTAGTTGTAAAATTAATTACCAAGAAAATCTAATATTTCGCAGAAAAATAGCACGTAATTCTCAAGAACTTCACTTACCTAGGAAATCCTTAAAGTCTATAGTGAATATGATCCATTCCATTCCCCCAGGCCCTATAGCGTAAATGTTGATCACCGAGGTGATCTCCCCTGGTTCCGTGATCAGGCCATATATGGTAACAAGTTGTTGGGAGATGGTCTTGTTGGACCACGTGACTCCTTCGTTGTGAGAGTACCTGGAGGGGAAGGCGTGATAATTAGTGACACGTGATTAGTGACACGTGATTAGTGACACGTGATTAGTGACACATGATTAGTAATTAGTGACACTTATTATATAAGGGTTAGTGCAAGTAAGCTGTAGTGTTTTAGTTAACATATTCAAAATGTAGTAATATATAACCTAATATTATATCTTGAAATGTAATTATATGATTTGATTTTACACTGAGTTGACGTGTAAGCATGGTAGTCACAAGAAGCAGGGTAGTATCGGGGGAACAACGTAATCTAACATTATATTGAGAGGGCCATGGAGATCAATTCGATTATACTTTCACTAAGAAGTCGATAGGATATCTTATTGAATCAGGCCCAACGGCCAACAAGGTGTTTACTGTATAGATGTAACGAGATTCCAGCAGTAAACCTATTTCATGATCGATGAATTAGTTTTTATTGAGTTACCACGCACGGTGGAAAATTTTTAGATTCTATTCGTGCATAAAATTATAATCGACGATAAATTGATAAACGTTTGTTGTTGTGTTACCGATTATCAAGCGATAAAACGATGTCGATAATCGCAAATATAACAGTCAAATATTGAGTTAAATTACATTAAATTGCATTATAGTTATTACATTAGGGACATTATACTGAAACTTTGGAATACCAATTTGTAAGATGTTGGATGATACATTTTACATTCTTGTAACTGTATACGGCGGATGATAATTTATAATACACAAAAGTAACTACTAAACTACAACTTTCAACTTTCTCGGTAAAATGTACACACATAAAATAACCAACTAAAATTCTACACTCATGTACAATGTACACATGTACATTGTACTCATGTATAGTACATTGTACTCATGTACAATTGTATATGTACATGTACATTGTACTCATGTATAATCCCACTTGCTGACTCAGTACTCACGTGAGCGACATGGTGGGTTCCCCCTTCCTAGCTGCCACTATCACTCCACCGTGGTCGAGGATCTGGAAGTGGTACTGTCCGTCCAGTACCTGGTCCCACTCAACTCCACCATCATTTGACATGAACACATCGTTATAGGTAGAGTGAGACGATCCCAAATTACCTGGATATTATCGGGGTCATGTGATGGTAATCATCTGCTAACATGACTACAGTTTAGAAGGAAGTTGAGTTATAGCTGGGATAAGTTAAATTCTCTATCACACAATATTACACATTCAATAGGTCTAAAATATGTGTCACACAGATAAGATCTTCTGAATGGTTACTAGATAGTTACTGAATAGTAACTGAGTGGTTACTGGTTGAGAATGGTTACTGAATAGTTGCTGAATAGTAACAGACCTGAAGCTATGATGATACCCGGAGCATTAGCTCGGGACATGAGAGGAGTGTGCTTAGCGTTGGGATAGTTCACACCAAACATCAGGGAGATATGTAGAGCACAGTCAGGCTGTGAGGGGGATAATACGTGGGTTAGTTTACACCTGATCAGATCTAGATATAATGTTCAAGGTCATGTCATGATTTCTCACTGTTAATCACATCTCACAGTGAGGGATAAAACTGCTGAAATCGAATGCAAAAGCGGTATATTTATGTTAAAAGCAGTCCCAGTGTAATGTCGCTAAAAGCAGGGGGGGGGGGAGGAGCAGTCCCAGTGTAATGTCGCTAAAAGCAGGGGGCACTAACCAAGAAACACTCAGTAGGATAGCCATTCTGATCATATTTAGGGGGTTGAACATACTGCCAGGTGCCACCCTTATTATACGTCATTACTGTGTGTATCCGCCTGTGGCCCACAGTGCCAATATCCAGCTGCGAGGCTAAGAATACTCCTGGTAGCCCTTCTACTGCTTGGAAATCAGCAAACGGCTCAATTCCACTGAAAATACACAATTATTTAAAGACAGTTGATTTTATGAGGTTTCAGGGGACCACTGGATTCTAACTTCTGGTGGAATGTGAATGGTATGTTCATTGTTCACGGAGTGCCAAGTGTAAGCAAGGAATGTGATTGCTTGTTTCTTTTGTATTGTTACATCTGTTTCTTTTTGAACTCATTACAATTGTTTTTCTCTGAAGAGTAAACTTCAGTGATGTTAACAACATGTACAAATATGTAATAATAATATTAATTTACAGAATCAACGTTACAAAGGAGTCTGTAATTATATATTAATTATACCTTTTGGGGCGCCAGGATTATTATTGGTTTGTCATGATAATAGTGGTGGCACTCCAGTACAGTAGAACATTGAGTTTGAGGCTCAATGTTTATGACTGCTGGATACAGTTAAAATAACTGTGGATGCGACTTTAAATGTGACAAAGTGAAGTGACAAATTAAAGTAAAAGTGACAAAGTAAAGTGAAAGAGCTAAGAAGTAAATGGGAGACTATAACGGTGTTCATCAACAAAGAACAAAAACAAAAACATCTAAAAAATGTGTAAGAAAAGAAAGACTAACTCCATCCAGCTTATGGTATCGTAGCTAGCCTTGTTGGTGAATAGTATCCTCTCCAGTGACAACACCATGTTACCAGCCTTGTGTTCCGACACGTAGAGGTTGGTCATGTTGTCACGGTGTGACACCGCTACAAACGCTTGTCCCTCTCCTGCGTCTGCTATGTAGAACTCCTGTCAAGGCAGTAGCGGTGTAAGTTATATTATATTAGTTAGTTATATAAGTTATATTATATTAGTTAGTTATTATTTATTTATTTATAAGTATTATTTATAAGTAATTAGTATCTATAGATAGTTGTTACTTATAGTATCACTAGTATGATGTTACAGTCTAGATAATAAACTATGTTGTCTGGTACAGATATGATGATGATAATATCTGCTCCTGTGAACATAACGATACGTTGTAATAATGTATGACTTGTTAATTATAGAGTGCCTACTGTCTATTTATATAATATATTTTATACACTATTGATTTATTATATTTTAGATATTATGTGGTATTTAGGGTATCTGCTTCTGGTTTGGTGTGTTAGATTGTTTGTTGATATACGTATTGTTATAAAAACAATATCAACTTACAATAATACATTGTTCAATACATTGTTCAACAAAAGTTACATGAGAAATTTCAAGGTTGAAGTTGTGTTCCCAATAATTAACTAACAATATATTTAATAATTAAATAACAACTGTGTAAGTAATAACTAACGGTGGTTGGGTTTTCAGCCACAAATTCTGGAAACTTCGCTTTGACAGGTTGACCTCGGTCGAAGGAAATGAACAAATCCATGTCATTGTCCCCGTGGTTCAAGTGGGTAGACTGAAGGAGGAAGAGCAACGTTATCAGTCAGAAAATTGAAAAGTGGGAGTGACAACTTCTTAATTCTTCAACTGCATTGAGTTTATTTTAATAAATGAGACCATGAGGTCATATTGTAGCAACAATGTACCTTTTTGACGTAGAAGTAAAATTCATCGACAACAGCAAACTGGTTAGCTGCAACATCGATTATGGTTTTAGGGCTTTTGAAGAAATCTTCACTTGTGTATATTGCTTGTGTTCGATCTGAAAATGATCATTATATTAAATATTTGATGACTTAAATCATTTGAACATATAAGCAGATTTTGGAGATCATATATTACTTATATTACAAAAACTGATGGTTGGATTTATTGTGTTATTCAATTATATTGATTGTAGCATTTCCGTTATTTTTGCTAATCACACTGTTGCAATGGATTACTAATCACACTACTGAGTTACTAATCACACTATTGAGTTACTAATCACACTACTGAGTTACTAATCACACTATTGAGTTACTAATCACACTATTGAGTTACTAATCACACTACTGAGTTACTAATCACACTATTGAGTTACTAATCACACTACTGAGTTACTAATCACACTACTGAGTTACTAATCACACTACTGAGTTACTAATCACACTATTGAGTTACTAATCACACTACCGAATTATTAATCGCACTACTGAGTTACTAATCACACTATTGAGTTACTAATCACACAATTGAGTTACTAATCACACTACTGAGTTACTAATCACACTATTGAGTTACTAATCACACTACTGAGTTACTAATCACACTACTGAGTTACTAATCACACTACTGAGTTACTAATCACACTATTGAGTTACTAATCACTACCGAATTATTAATCGCACTACTGAGTTACTAATCACACTATTGAGTTACTAATCACACTACTGAGTTACTAATCACACTACTGAGTTACTAATCACACTACTGAGTTACTAATCACACTATTGAGTTACTAATCACACTACCGAATTATTAATCGCACTACTGAGTTACTAATCACACTATTGAGTTACTAATCACACTACTGAGTTACTAATCACACTACTGAGTTACTAATCACACTACTGAGTTACTAATCACACTATTGAGTTACTAATCACACTACCGAATTATTAATCGCACTACTGAGTTACTAATCTTATGCTTGGATACTTATTAGATCACATATCATGACAATTGTTTTATCCCAAACTGACACAATATATATAATATATGTGCAAGCTGGGCGAGCAATTTATGTCGAGAGATCTGCTGCACCAGAACAGCTCAATTAGAGTTAAATTAGCATATTAAAAAATTACCTTCGTTCTGAGCAACTGCAAACATCGTGTGTTCCCCGTCATAATCTGGACTTGTGCCCCTGAGATGATAATAATACGGTATAATAACATTGTACAAAGTGAATATCATAATGCAGCGAGTTATGTATCATAATTTGATGAATTATTGTGAAATATAATCTTTGGACTATTACACAATAATGTACATCTATTAGGTGTGAGATCGATAATTTCTAAGCTCGTCGTGAGCAGAACATCAAGCGAGTTTCACCTACAAAGTCAGCTCCTTACAAACTTTTAGAGCAGAACTATGTCGCCATAAAACTATTGGATACACTAACACTGTTGGTCATTCATTAATTTAGCAGCTATTACCCGCATGTAATTTGAGCTAAGTTACGTTCTGGTATGAATGAATTAACGTTATGACATCACAACGGTTATTACACAGCATTTTGTGGGTAATGAATTTAAATACAGAAATAAATACATTATTTTCGAAGTACCCAAATTCTAGATAACGGTCTATGATCTCACCAGTAGAAGTCCACGATATTCAAATCAGTGAGAAGCGGTGTGAAGGTTTGACCAAAGTCTTGAGAAAGGTACAACTTTTGCTGAGAAGTATCGTGAGCAAGGAGCAGGTTTTCAATGCTAGGATGATGGTCGATGATAGAGGGGGTAAAGTCTACCGTGGACACTTGCCAGGTAACACCCTCATCCTTTGACACTATCACTGCTTTGTTCGTCAGGTCATTCAACATAAACTGAAATTTAGCAATTTAGGGTACATTTTCGGGGCACTGTGAATACCTATAATCTATATATTAGTATATCATATTATATATCATATCAAGAGGTATGGTAGATCAACTAGGGCAAAGAGAATTAAAGATTGCGTGAACTTTGTACCTGCTGATGATTTGTAGGGCTTTGATAGATGTAATTCAAGATGGCTGCTTTTCCACCAATCGTGATCACTTTAGTATTGAACGTTTTACCATAGTCTGTGCTGATGTAAAGTGTACTGTCGCTGAAACACATGTCAAAGTTAATCGATACAACTAACTAAAACTTCACATTGCATTATATTACAATCAGTCGATTGGAAAGATTTGACAATTTTCAGTACAATTAACGTTGTCGAGTAAGATGATTTAAAGGACCAAATAGTCTCCAATTTGGCTAAGATTTAAATCAGCTGTGACAAACTGGTAAAGAATCGTATCGCCGAAAGAACCAATTCTCTAGCGTACGTGTAACGCGTGTTATTGCAATAATAAGCTGTGGCCTCGTGACGTCATAAAGTCCCTCAGTGCGCGCTTGCATAGCGTAATACATTGCAAATGTTTATCATCGTCAATAAAACACGTGTAACTCACTCAAATTTTAGAATTATGACTATTACCCTAGTTCTCCAAAATCCTTATAGTTTTGGCTATCATCCTAACTAAATGAATAGCTGATTGGACGTACAGTGCTAACGTCATGATTTTAAACAGTGGTATAGGTTCTTGAACAGTGGCGGGTGAATGTACGGTTAGAAAGTTTCTGCTATTACAACTTATGTCATATGTGATAATTTTGGATTGTTTTCATTGCTTAATTACACAAGCAGGGAGACTGTACCGATTATTTTTCCCCAGTCCATGAAACTCTAATGAATTTAGAAAGGATCTAGATAAGTAGGAGTTTGTTAAATCCCGAGAGCAATTATATTTATATCATAGCGAAATTTCTAACTTTAATCCGTATGTGTCAGCCAGTACAGGAGACAAGAAGTCTGGCTACTTTACGGCCGTTCCTCTGGGACCATTAGTAGAAGTAGCTTCTATCATAACACTGCCGTGGGAACAGAATTCCCGCCAAAATACCCGGTCTACCAAATAGTAATACTGATCGGAGTGTACGGTGTGCGGTGTGTTTTGAATTAGACTTACGGCTTACCTAGTTGTTATCCTAATTGCATTATCATCGGTACATAACATAAATAAACTACTGGCAAGTTTAAATACCAAGTGCAAACGTGTTCAGTCAATCGACCCACTGAAAAACTATAGAATTTCCAAGACCCTATTATTCTCTGGCCATATATTACGGCACGATCGACTGTTAGATGGCTAAACGACCAACGTTAATCTATACAATTCTAAAACTATGAGCTAGCACTTTAATCTAAAAATACACTTTTTATATTACTACTGATTTTTACATTTCACGTAAAACATTGTCGCCACAGGTTGATTATGGACACTAACAGCTTAATTTGAGATAAATGACTTATGAGTTTCTCTAAAGTTAACTCTAAAGTTGTGTAGTCCAGTCATTTATGGACATTTATGGAAATGAACCTGCAAATGTTCAAATACTCACGAAACTTTGCACAGACCTTCCTGAAGGTATGAATAAACGATTTTCGTTTGGAGACATTTTTTGACCGTGGAGAAAACCCAGGAGGGCCACGCCCATATTGACCCAATAACGTAACCGACCCCTTGCTTCTGAAGGTCATAGAGACTTTAAAATAGGCTTAAACGAAGCGGCATATGCATGTTTATATAGGAGTTACTGAGCAACACATGGCCTAAAATCCTTACTTTCCGAGAACTTTGCCAAAAACCATTTTGGGCGTGGTGCTGAGCCCATTTTCGATAGGATCGTGATAGAGTCTTTAGACAGGGTGCAAAAGAACCGCAATTAGCATATTAATATATGACTTACGAACAAACATATGCCTTGAAGTGCATACTTTTTCAGTTATTGGCGAAAAACTGATTTCCGGTTCCAGAAATCATGCAAAAATATGGGTAGCTCGTTACTTGGGCTATGAAGGCCCTACAGATTTTTGAATGAGTGCAAATCGTGCAGAATGGCCATGTTTATATACAACTTATGAAGCAACATGTACCCTAAAATACTTACCTTTCGAGTTATTTGGGGGAGAAACATTGTATTATGTCCATTTTCTACCTGTAAAATACAGTCTCACGAGCTCATCTGTGCGCGCAAGGGAGTTTATGACGTCATCGCCAAAATAATACAAACGCTAATTACACGCGTTAGAGAGCAGTTAGAGATTTAGGAATTTCGACTCGTTGCTTAGTTTGCTATTTGTCACAATCTGTCAAAATATGAGGATAACTTTTTTTTCAGTTAACTGGTCCTTTAACTCACCTGGGTACTAGCGATGTATCTTTTGTAAGGATTATTATCACATCACTATTCTTATTTGTTCCACCCCATTCAACATAGGCGGTCCCATGCATATCGCCATCAAGGATAGACTGCAATAAAATTATGTTACTGATTGGATCTAAAATAGCAAGTAATTCATATCAAAGACATCAACATTATTCGAGACAAATATTTAGTAGTTAACTATAAGCAAAGGTTTTAATACAAAATCAAACGAGATATAATGTCTCACCTGTGTAATGTTAATCTTATTCCCCCAATCATATCCATGATCAGGGTTCATAGACCTTTTTTGCCTCCCATGTGATGCTGTACGATTTAGTTGTATCTCTAGTGGTTTCTTGGTATTATTGTCTCTTGGGTGAACAGCGAGTCTTCTGGTCTCACCACAGCCAATCACAAGTAAGCAAAGCAGCTCCAAAATCATCTTACATTGCCATTTCTGAGCTAGACTATTATTCAATAAAGATGTGTACTATAATATATAATAGGCACCGTAAATATTCCAAAATCACTAGTAAACATGAAATCAACATCAATCTAAGAGATATACAAAGACGAAGTTTCCGATTGTATGATGACTAATTTAATGCCAAAGGGTGTATTGTGTAATAAGCGTTAGAATTTAACTGTTCATATATCATCATTAGTCAATAGTCAAACTGTACCACCATTATAAGATCGAATTTTCATTGTCAGTAAGAGGAATAAAATTGGAATGAAAACTGTTGCACGGATGTGTGCTCATCAGTCATCACAAATGACTTGTTTTATGTATAATTTTCTACTCAGATGTTAGTACCAAATTCTTGAGGGTAGCTTGATTTACAGTACTTTTCATACATCAGAACCCCAATTTGCTGTAAATTATACTCCGATTTAAAGTACTATTATCCTTTCCCTTAATGGTAGGGTTTATTCAATAGGGTTTAGTCAATAGTTCAAATGAATAAAGAATATATTGCGGTTAGATATTTCCGAATACTAATATTACTAATCACTATTTCTATTTTCAAGCACCAGCCGCCAGAAAATAATTTTAGCCGCCTCTGGAAAAAACATCAAAACTGATTTTATGTAAATGGTTCTTTAACATTCGCTTGAAACAGTTGGTATCAGTAATACATCTCAAGTAAAACAAAATTTTAAGTAAAACAAAATTTAAATTTTATTGCCATTACAATGAATAATGATATCATAATAAATATAAGTAGACATCCGATAATAAACTTGTTACATCCAGTACAAACCAAGATGTCTGCCGACGCGACTTACAAAAATAAAGAAAGCTAGCATGTTATGTTCATTGTTCATAGTTTTTCTAACGAGCATACTTAGCACTTAGGCTGTACGGAAATAGCTTTAATTCTACGTCATATTAAAAACTTTACATCATTTTTGAGATACAAAAATAAATTTTAAAATAAATAACTCTTTTGCTGCTTAGGCGCGGCACCGCGCTTGACCCACATGCTATACAGTGTGTAGCAACACATCGCTGAAAACAGAAGCTGAAGGAGCTATAACAGATAAGCGGTGCGCCGCGCCTAAACCTAAAACCATAAACTTTAAATATTGTCAAGATATTAAACGAGTTTTGCAAAATAATATAGCATGCTGACTTCGTAGGATATTACAATTATACCAGTGCCAACATCAGTGGAAAAGAGTTCCATGCAACCGGTGATGGCTTGAGAAGCGTCTGTCATCAACTTCTCGCATGTGTGAGAGTAGCAATTAGAGCCTTAGATTTAGTAAAACAAATTTTTTTTTTTTAGTAAAACAAATTTTATTTTATACCCACAATCAATTCATATTTAGTTCAAATATTTAAAGTCAAAATAACCATTTCACATAAGTGGTTATATTATAATAAAATAATTTGTGATGAATTAATAAATTAATTTACACTCAAAAATGAACAAAATATACACAATTTTTACCTAGTGCAACACTGGTTCAGCGCGCGGCTGATCAAAAAAGTTTGATTTGATTTACTAACTACAGTGTACAGCGTACATGAAAAAATTACTTACTGAATCTTTTAATACTAGACACATTTTAATTCAGATGTTGTTCAATGAGTTAGCCACAAAAATGTTCAAATTATGTAGGAGGGTAAAGGACACAATTGCTAGTAGTGCTTCTTTGTGCCCGTTGACTACAATGAACATTTTGCGGAGTTTCTCCAGACGGCTTTTATCGGAGTGCGTGTTATTTACTTGGTTATGCACAAGCCAGGCCAACATTTTGTTTTTGTGTCAGCCGTGCTACCAGGTTGCAGAGTATTATAAACACTAAACAATTATACACTATACAAATTTGCTAATACAATATCATGCAGAGTCCGATCTAGCTGCAAACGTCAGACACCACAGTTCAGCCGCCAAGTACCGTTTAAGTGAACACCGAAACACGAGGTTTAGGTGTCATTTTGTAAATCACTTTATGGATGGATAATTCAGTAATTGTTGAAGAAAATTACAGTCACTGCCACCTATAGCGTTATGTCATGGGTCTGATTAACGGCCAAGAATAAACGTACGTGCGCGCTTAAGAAACCCGCGCAAATGTTGAGGTAGGGAGTAGCTGCGGCGCGCTTTTAACATATATTACGTATAGCGCCGTACGGAAACGGCAATATATAAGTAATTAAGTATTTGTTTACATAAATTCCACGTTTTTATCAATAATCTAGCATGGTCCAAAACTGTTAAAGTTGTCATTATGCCACTCATTATCGAACCTGCTTTGGGCATCTAGAAGAGATCGGTTTAGCCTTGATTTGATTGAGTTACAGGATGTGTTCACAAAGTCAGGTTTATTCTGTGGATTGGAGTCCTTGAATTGATTCCAAAGCCAAGAAGATTTATAAATAAAGTTATGGCTTGGCTTTGGTGGTATTAGACGGTCATCCCTCAGTTCAGACATGTTAAGTAAAGAGTAGAGAGATATGGGTACCCTATATTTCACTATTTTAAAAAGTTCAGTTATAGTACGAAGTTTGTAAAGATTATGAACAGTAAGGAGTTTATGACTGTTAAATAATGGTTTGGTTGATTCCTTGGAATAGAATTCAGCTCCTAGTTTTTGACAACATAAGGGTCTAACAAGTTTATTATGAACTACCGATTTAGAGCGGACACACTTTGCACATGGTTTAATACGTGGATTAACAGAGTTATTAACATTAGACTCATATTTACCCAGTATTTTACATTGAATAGGTCTAGAACGAGCACATGTTTTGAATTTGTTTTGGTATGAGTTTGCATCTCCAAAAATTATTCTAATACATCTCTTCTGTGTTAAGAATACAGGGTTGATAACTTGGTTAGAGACACCACCCCATACTGAGATGGCGAACGTAAGGTGTGATTCAAATAGTGTGTGGTATATCTGCTTGTGCAGTTTTATAGGTAGACAGTTTTTTATGCGGTAAATACGTCCACAAGCACTTCTTAGTTTCTTATTTAGTGATTTGATGTGAGGTTTCCAGTTCAGTTTATCATCAATCAGCACACCTAGAAACTTAGTTGTTTTAACACGTATTATTATGGAGCCGTCTATGGAGAGATTTAAATCATCGGGTGTACTGCATGTAGACGATTCATTTACACGTTTGTTTGGGGAGAAATACATATAACAGCTCTTCTTAGCGTTAATATGTAGTAGATTACATTTCATGTATCTAGAAATAGACGAAAGAATATCGTTAGCTACATTATAAACGTCTTTTTTCGAGTCTGCAGAAACGAATAGGTTAGTGTCGTCAGCAAATAAGATAAACTTGCCTTTATTAGATACGTTGCATAGGTCATTTATATACAGGAGGAATAGTAAGGGACCAAGAACAGAGCCTTGGGGAACTCCCCACTCAACAGGAAGTTTATCGGAGTTTTCATTTAAGACGTGAACATATTGGCTCCGGTTTGACAGGTAACTTTTTATCAAATTCAGTGCGTTGCCCCTAATTCCGTAATTATTTAATTTGAATAAAAGCTTCTCGTGAGATATCGTGTCGAAAGCCTTACTTAAATCAATGAAAATGCCAAGAACGTGTTTCCTGTCTTTTAAGTGTGATTCGATATGGCTAACAGATAAGTTCAGTGCGTGGCTTGTTGAGTGACCCTTTCTAAATCCAAATTGGTTCTCATAAATGATTCTTTTAGCAATTAGGAAGCTGTACATACGTTTATAAATAAGTTTCTCTAAAATTTTTCCAAATACTGGTAAGGTTGATATTGGCCTATAGTTTTCAAATAGTTCCTGATTATCTTTTTTATAGATGGGACTTATCTTTCCTAATTTAAGTTCATCTGGGAATATCCCCTGTTGCATGCAATGGTTAAAGTGCTTGGCTAAAAAGGGAGATATTATTCTAGCAGACTTTTTTATAACGTGAATTGGAATGTCACTAGATTTACCATTTGTGAACTCATTAATAATATCTATAATTTCATACTGTGTACAATCACTTAGATATATACTTGACTCACAGGTTTTAGGTAAGAAGTTTGAGAATGAGGGAATTGCATCCAGGGTTATATAATCTTCAGAATAATTTTCATTTAGTTTGGATGCAATCGACTGAAAATATTTATTGAATTCATTAGCAATCATCCTACGATTTATTATTTTTTGATCGTTAAGGATAAAACATGGCTTTATTTCACGCCTGGATTTTCCACGAATAGTGTTTATGATTTCCCACGTTTTCTTACTATCACCAGAGCAGTCAGTTAATTTACCTGCATAATGATTCTTCTTGACACGGTCAATAAGTACCTTGAGATGCTTCCTGTAATCCTTATATTCAAGGTATCTTTTTGCTATATTCATACAAGTGAGGCAATTACACTCCTCGCGTTTAATATTATTATTATTAGTTAGCAATAAACATTTTTTCTTCTGAGACTTTTTCCACAAATCATAGAGCGAGTCTTTCGTTCGAATTGAGGTAACAATACCACTAGTAATCCATGGGTTGTTCAAAGCGTTACGTTTAGATAATTTCGGTTTGTCAAGTTTGAATGCCTCGTCTAGGTGCTTCTGAAAAGTAGTGCAGAAACTACTGAAGTTTTCAGGAGGATTGGTATGTAGTTCATTATCAATTGATGTGAGAAAGGCGTCTACATTTGAGGTGCTATAGTCGTAATATTGTGCGTGTTTAAGTTTAGGTTCATCAGCTACAAAATTAAGACAACTATTGATTTGAAAGATGGCATGGTGGTGAGAAACATTGAGTTGCAACGTTCCTGTAAACAACGTGCTTTCGATTTCATTAGTGAAAATATTATCAATACAGGATGGTTTACATCCAGGCTTTTCGTGTGTTTGGATAGATATCGTTGGTGAGTACCCTAATCCGAGCATTATGTTTTCTAATTCTTGTGTGCATCTTCTATTGCCGTTATGGAGGTTAATATTAAAATCACCCATTACATGTACATTTAACTTTGGGAGTTTACCCATAATTACTTGTAGCTCAGCGAGAAACTCGTCAATGTCTCCACTAGGGGGTCTATAGATTACTCCTACGTTTATAGTTTTAGATTCTTGATGAATAGTCACAAAGAGGCTTTCTAAATTACTGGTGACGTTTGATACATCTACATTAACGACTGCATTAAAAGCATTGTGAACATAAACTGCAACGCCCGTTCCTTTCGATTTGTTATGCATTGTAGTCTGGTAGAAACTATTGAATCCATTAATAGGGTAAACGGAACTCTCTTCTGGGCTAATATTGGTTTCGGCAAGGCCTATGATAGGGAAATTGTGTTTGAGGCACTCTAATTCAGATATGAGATGGTCGAAGTTGCTTTTATTGCCGTCGATATTCAGGAAGAAAGAGCCACCATTTTTATGAAGATTGGCACTAAGTTCGTTATTAAATTTGTTGGTGGAGTAAGGCTTACAATATTCTAGAACTTGTGACATTTTCAGAATCAAGGGGTCGTTGTTATTGTTATCCGACTTACTAATCATATCTTTAAACGGGTTGTACTGTTTAAGGATTAGCGCTTTGCACTGACTACAAAAGTAATTTGAGTTGATCACGGTTGCTTCAGAGTTTTTGAAACATTTTTCATGTATAATGCAATTACATTTAAAACATTCAACAAATTTTTGACCTAAACATAAGCTCTTAAGGCAGTGACTGCATTTTTCCTTATTTGAGAAAGTTACCATACCTGGTAACTGTACCCGCCTCCTCCTCTGGCAACTGAACTGAAGGGTCTCCCGTCAACTCTGCTAGTCGGTCCTCTTCGTTTATCAACTCCTCGGTGGAGCCTGGAAAATATGGTTTGTTTAATTAGGCCAGCAAGGACCCTAGCACCTAGTTCGTTAAGGTGAAGCGTGTCAGGCCTGTTTTGTCGATCAACTGTCTTGGACAATTGATGGACCAACATGCCATAATGATCAGCAAAGCCATTAAAACCTTGCACACTCTGAACACCAGAAC
The DNA here is from genome assembly GCF_026151205.1 of Bolinopsis microptera. Taxonomy (NCBI): domain Eukaryota; kingdom Metazoa; phylum Ctenophora; class Tentaculata; order Lobata; family Bolinopsidae; genus Bolinopsis; species Bolinopsis microptera. The sequence goes on from NC_087073.1 coordinate 20,727,571, forward strand.
TCATAGATGTAAGACCGTTCGTCAGCAGTTCATTAAACAAGTTAACTTTTCTATTCAAATCAGCAATTTTAGTAGGAAGCAGCGGGCAAACATAAACAAAACATTTAGGGTTCAGCAGCTTAATTTCTTTTATTTTTGTTAACAGCGAACTACATACACTTCTGACGTTACTTTGAGGTTGCTTTATATCATTTATCCCGCACATGATAACAACATTGCTGTAGGATTGACAGCTGTAAGGGTCAATGTTGTTGATTATAGGCGCCCATTCTTTAAGGCCAGGCATGAGTTCACCAAATGTATTACGTTTATTAGTCCCAAACTTGAGCATTCCTGTATTTGAATCTCCTATCAAGATTGTAGAGTTTTTGTTCTTCCAGTTAACTGATCTGAACGTGAGGCTATATCTGATGTCCTGGGTGACGTTACCTTCTGGAATTGAATGAGTGAAAAAGTCTTGTGATTTTCTTGTCATATGATAGAGTGATCGGTGGGTGGATGTTAGGTCAGACTTGACACCAGACTTTTTGTCAAGGAACTGGATGGAGCATTCTTGGCCGAGGGACAGTGTGAAAATGGATGATTCGACATCTATAGTGGGCTCGTCGTCTGAGTGGCTGGGAAGTGAACTATTAGGGCCTTCGTACCTATTTATGAGACATGAATTGATGACAGGAGGTGAAGGATGCCTCTCAGGATGTGACTTGAAGGTGGGGTGCTGTTCGTAGAATAATTCCTTTTGTAGGACATTGATTTTCTCCAGTATCGGCTGAAGCACCAGGGGGATTGGGGTTGCATCGGCACCAGATTTGGAACCTGTATACGTGTAAGGAGCTCCGAATGCAACAGTTGAGCGGCCTGATTCAGACACAAATGACAATGACTCTAGTGATGTGGTGATATTTGAGGCTGTATCTTCATTGATGAATTCTAGTTTGAGGTCGGTGAAGCTTTTCTGATTGTGCTCTATGGTAGTTGTGGGTTCAGGGACAACTGTGGGTGGGTGGGTGAGTGGGTGGGTGGGTGGTGTGACACGACTAGGATGGACCCAGGGCTGAGAGCTTGATGGTGCTTGGGTGATTTGAGGGCTGCTTGAGGAGGCAGTTGATTTCTTAAGGTCATCCATACTAGACTGAAGCTCAGTGATCTGATTTTTCATAGTTTTAAGTTTCTCATTAACCTGACCTTCTTGGAGGGTCCGATGTTGAATATGTAGCTCAATGTCTCCTAGCTTGAGTATTCTCTCAGAAATGGTCTTGGTGGTAGCTCCGAGATCGTTTGTGTTGGATATCAGCGAAGTTAGTTTCTCCTCCATTTTCATGACAGTTTCTTCAAGATCCATGTTTTTATTCCTCAGATTAGACATATTGAGAAGTAAAGTCTCGATCTGTTGGTTGTTACGGATGGTCACGCCAGGGGCACTGAAACAAAGCGGACAGAGCCAATCCTCTATCTGTGTAACAAACTGTTCGGAAATACCTTTTAGATTACAACAATTGCTGTGCCAGGTTTGAGGGCAAGAGGTACAATCAATAATCCATGAGGTTTTATCACTAGTTCCACAGGGACATTTATCATACCTGATGTCCGGTTTCGAGGTTTCTCCTGATTTGGTGGCTTTCTTCGGGGCCTTTTTGGCTGGGTCCTTTGCTATATCCTTTGCTGTACGGTTGGGGGTTGCTGCGGTCTTGGTGTTGGTGTCTTTCTTTAATACCATATTCACGGAAAACAAGATCATGGGGGTGTGCCAGGTGCCTCCGAGGTGCCACTTTCATCGAGTCAGCTTCGCCTGAAATATATAGATCATGGGTGGTGGTCTGGTGGTAATGAGTTGAAGCCAGGGAATTGATGTTGAGAGACACTTGAAAATTTCATTGATTTGCATGTTGAAACTGAAAGGTAATTTAATGAAATAATTAATTAAATAATAAGACATATGGTGACATGATAGGGGGGGTGGGTGGGGGTGGTAGATGGATCTATTCATGCTTTGTTTGGGGAGGGTGGGTGGGGGTGGTGGATGGATCTATTCATGTTCTGTTTTGGGAGGGTGGGTGGGGGTGGTGGAGGGTTCCTTTTGGATTATTTATTATGTTCGGGGAGGGATGCAGATGAACTACAGGCTTCAGAGTGAAGACAGTAGAGATAAATGGGGGTTCATTTGAACAGGAAACATTGAGGCAGGCATGTCTGTTTGACAAACCTGCCACAAAAGGCTAGGAGTCAAGGTACAATAAACTTGAATAGTTCAATAAGTAAGTCAATTTAGAGAATAATTCATATTCATACTAAATTCAAGTAAATAAATATATAAAATCTAATCAATCCTAAAGAATAACTCATACTCAAATTAATCAATATCATTATCATTATCATAATATAGACACTCTCCAATATCATAACAATAGTGTAAGAACTTTCCGATAAATCAATATCAAGTAGATCATACTCTCCAAAACTACAGAAAATACAAATAATTCAAGGATGTGTCCAACCAGAAGCCGGCAGTCCATGTGTTACATAGACTTTAAGGGATGGGGTAAGGGAGGGGATTTGGATGATCTGATGATTTATGAGGTTGTGTTCCATGATCTACTCATCTTCGGTTAGAGCTTCATCTCCGACAGTGGCACCTCTTCACACACCCTGCAACACCCCCACAGATCTTTGATCTTTAGCAACACATGGACATTGGGCTCCTGGCCTCACTTGACATCCTCAAATTATTTGTTATATAGTAGTGTTGAAAGTATTAAAACTAGGTTATCAAATGTCGGACCAAAAAATGTTTTCTGTCATCTTAATCAGATCAGTTTCAGCAAAAAATAATTGTATGCATGAAAAGGACATTTCAAAATCAAAATTAAAACAAGCAATATAAAATTAAGACAAGAGACATATGAATACAATACATTACAATGTAGTGAGTAATCATGGCGTTACAATTTACTCTATTACGTTAACTTAAAACGCTAAAATTGATAAGGTTTTATGATGAAAAAACCAACAAATTTAGCGCTCGATTTTCATATACTCTAGTAGCAGGGTGTAGTTGAGTGTGCACTTCGATGTGTACTATTTCTGACAACACAGGGTTGTTTGTTAGGTCATTCTAAACCAAAATCGTTTAGGTGGACAATTTGTTTCGCTAGAGACAACCCTACAGGGCAAATTTTCTAAATTACCCTCAGTCGCGTATACGGGATTTTCGTATTTCGGCTCTTGAAGGTCATAGAGACTTAATTTTTAGCTTAAAATCGCCGCAATGGCCACATTTATATACAACTTACTAATCAATATATGGTCTAAAATTGTTTGTTTCCGAGATATCTGCAAAAAACTAATTTTAAGTTCAGGCGTAGGCACAAATTTCATCAAATTTGTATCTCCGCTTCTGAAGGTCTTAGAGACTCAAACTTTGGCTTAAAATTACCGCAATGCTCATGTTTATATTGACACTATAAAGGTCATAAAGGCCCAAAATGCTTACTTTTGGAAAAAATCCAGAAAAACTGATTTTCACTGTACTGGGGAAGTGAAAAAAATCTACTCTAGAAGCTAATCGAAATCGAGTATGCAGTTTGGTGTCTACAACTTTTCTAGAAACCAGGTCCTTTGTAAGGTCATTCTGGATCAGAATTGATAAGGTACGCAATTTCTATCAGTAGTTCCAACCCTAGGGGGGAAATTTCTAAATTACCCTCAGGCGCAAATATATGACTTTTGTATCTCGGCTTCTGAACGTTGTAGGGGCCTCTCTTTTAGGGGCCTCTCTTTTAGCTCAAACTAACTGCAAAGGCCACATTTACATACAAGCTATAAAGCAAGATAGGGTTTATAGTGCTTAGTTTTGGAGATATTCATTAAAAACTGTTTTAACTTTCGTGCATCCTAAAATAGTAACATCAAACATGTACTTAATTTTGGTATCCCGGGCTAAAAAAGTCTTACAGGCACTTTACTTGCAGCACAGCAAAAGTTCAGCATGAACACATTCAGATAATATTTATGAAGCAACACAATTCAGTTTCAGAAGCTCCTTCCAGCTATCTTGTGTTATCCCCAAATGTATACGTCTAACCATCTCTCTGGTTACTTCGAACTACTTCAATCCCCAAATTTATACATGAACATCTAACTATCTCGTACTACCACAAGTTGGGCTCTCTCCAGTACTGTTTGACTATTATGGCTAATCAACTTCAATCCCACCTCATGAAGTAGAATCTACTTTTAGCTACCTTTAATTCTGCTACCACCAACACGTTATAATTGTAGCTCTTTCTAGCTCTTTCTAGCCCGAAGTAGCTAGAAGAAGCTAAAATTTGTGGGTACTGTTTGCTAGTGTTAGCTGGATCATAGAGCAGAAAGTAGTCTGAGGTTGCTGGAATTAGTGCTAGAATTTGAAGGTGCTGGTGATAGCTGAACAGAGTAGGAGTAAGTCTGAGGTTGCTGAATAGGGCTAGAATTTGCAGGTGCTAATACAGGTGTAATATAGTAGCATAACAAAAATTATTGGATGTTGGTGGAAGCTAGATAGAGCAGGAAGTACCATTCAGAGATTGCTACAAAGAGCTAGAGTGGAGATAGCTGAATTGAAGGAAACTAGAAGTAGATTCTACTACATGAGGTTGGATTGGAGTTGATTAGCTATAATAGCCAAAAAGTACTGGAGAGAGCCCAACTTATGTTAAGACCGGGATCTGGGCTTAATCCCGATCCTTCATTCCGGTCCCGGTCTTAATCCCGGTCCTGGCACTTTTTCCCAGTCCCAGTCCCGGCCAAAAAATCGGTCCCGGTCGAGCCTTGCCTTTAACGAGATGATAGTAACCAGAGAGATGGTTAGACGTATACATTTGGGGATAACACAAGATAGCTGGAAGGAGCTTCTGAAACTGAATTGTGTTGCTTCATAAATATTATCTGAATGTGTTCATGCTGAACTTTTGCTGTGCTGCAAGTAAAGTGCCTGTAAGACTTTTTTAGCCCGGGATACCAAAATTAGGTACATGTTTGATGTTACTATTTTAGGATGCACGAAAGTTAAAACAGTTTTTAATGAATATCTCCAAAACTAAGCACTATAAACCCTATCTTGCTTTATAGCTTGTATGTAAATGTGGCCTTTGCAGTTAGTTTGAGCTAAAAGAGAGGCCCCTAAAAGAGAGGCCCCTACAACGTTCAGAAGCCGAGATACAAAAGTCATATATTTGCGCCTGAGGGTAATTTAGAAATTTCCCCCCTAGGGTTGGAACTACTGATAGAAATTGCGTACCTTATCAATTCTGATCCAGAATGACCTTACAAAGGACCTGGTTTCTAGAAAAGTTGTAGACACCAAACTGCATACTCGATTTCGATTAGCTTCTAGAGTAGATTTTTTTCACTTCCCCATCTATAAAAAAGATAATCAGGAACTATTTGAAAACTATAGGCCAATATCAACCTTACCAGTATTTGGAAAAATTTTAGAGAAACTTATTTATAAACGTATGTACAGCTTCCTAATTGCTAAAAGAATCATTTATGAGAACCAATTTGGATTTAGAAAGGGTCACTCAACAAGCCACGCACTGAACTTATCTGTTAGCCATATCGAATCACACTTAAAAGACAGGAAACACGTTCTTGGCATTTTCATTGATTTAAGTAAGGCTTTCGACACGATATCTCACGAGAAGCTTTTATTCAAATTAAATAATTACGGAATTAGGGGCAACGCACTGAATTTGATAAAAAGTTACCTGTCAAACCGGAGCCAATATGTTCACGTCTTAAATGAAAACTCCGATAAACTTCCTGTTGAGTGGGGAGTTCCCCAAGGCTCTGTTCTTGGTCCCTTACTATTCCTCCTGTATATAAATGACCTATGCAACGTATCTAATAAAGGCAAGTTTATCTTATTTGCTGACGACACTAACCTATTCGTTTCTGCAGACTCGAAAAAAGACGTTTATAATGTAGCTAACGATATTCTTTCGTCTATTTCTAGATACATGAAATGTAATCTACTACATATTAACGCTAAGAAGAGCTGTTATATGTATTTCTCCCCAAACAAACGTGTAAATGAATCGTCTACATGCAGTACACCCGATGATTTAAATCTCTCCATAGACGGCTCCATAATAATACGTGTTAAAACAACTAAGTTTCTAGGTGTGCTGATTGATGATAAACTGAACTGGAAACCTCACATCGAATCACTAAATAAGAAACTAAGAAGTGCTTGTGGACGTATTTACCGCATAAAAAACTGTCTACCTATAAAACTGCACAAGCAGATATACCACACACTATTTGAATCACACCTTACGTTCGCCATCTCAGTATGGGGTGGTGTCTCTAACCAAGTTATCAACCCTGTATTCTTAACACAGAAGAGATGTATTAGAATAATTTTTGGAGATGCAAACTCATACCAAAACAAATTCAAAACATGTGCTCGTTCTAGACCTATTCAATGTAAAATACTGGGTAAATATGAGTCTAATGTTAATAACTCTGTTAATCCACGTATTAAACCATGTGCAAAGTGTGTCCGCTCTAAATCGGTAGTTCATAATAAACTTGTTAGACCCTTATGTTGTCAAAAACTAGGAGCTGAATTCTATTCCAAGGAATCAACCAAACCATTATTTAACAGTCATAAACTCCTTACTGTTCATAATCTTTACAAACTTCGTACTATAACTGAACTTTTTAAAATAGTGAAATATAGGGTACCCATATCTCTCTACTCTTTACTTAACATGTCTGAACTGAGGGATGACCGTCTAATACCACCAAAGCCAAGCCATAACTTTATTTATAAATCTTCTTGGCTTTGGAATCAATTCAAGGACTCCAATCCACAGAATAAACCTGACTTTGTGAACACATCCTGTAACTCAATCAAATCAAGGCTAAACCGATCTCTTCTAGATGCCCAAAGCAGGTTCGATAATGAGTGGCATAATGACAACTTTAACAGTTTTGGACCATGCTAGATTATTGATAAAAACGTGGAATTTATGTAAACAAATACTTAATTACTTAAATATTGCCGTTTCCGTACGGCGCTATACGTAATATATGTTAAAAGCGCGCCGCAGCTACTCCCTACCTCAACATTTGCGCGGGTTTCTTAAGCGCGCACGTACGTTTATTCTTGGCCGTTAATCAGACCCATGACATAACGCTATAGGTGGCAGTGACTGTAATTTTCTTCAACAATTACTGAATTATCCATCCATAAAGTGATTTACAAAATGACACCTAAACCTCGTGTTTCGGTGTTCACTTAAACGGTACTTGGCGGCTGAACTGTGGTGTCTGACGTTTGCAGCTAGATCGGACTCTGCATGATATTGTATTAGCAAATTTGTATAGTGTATAATTGTTTAGTGTTTATAATACTCTGCAACCTGGTAGCACGGCTGACACAAAAACAAAATGTTGGCCTGGCTTGTGCAGTGCATAACCAAGTAAATAACACGCACTCCGATAAAAGCCGTCTGGAGAAACTCCGCAAAATGTTCATTGTAGTCAACGGGCACAAAGAAGCACTACTAGCAATTGTGTCCTTTACCCTCCTACATAATTTGAACATTTTTGTGGCTAACTCATTGAACAACATCTGAATTAAAATGTGTCTAGTATTAAAAGATTCAGTAAGTAATTTTTTCATGTACGCTGTACACTGTAGTTAGTAAATCAAATCAAACTTTTTTGATCAGCCGCGCGCTGAACCAGTGTTGCACTAGGTAAAAATTGTGTATATTTTGTTCATTTTTGAGTGTAAATTAATTTATTAATTTATCACAAATTATTTTATTATAATATAACCACTTATGTAATATGGTTATTTTGACTTTAAATATTTGAACTAAATATGAATTGATTGTGGGTATAAAATAAAATTTGTTTTACTAATTTGTTTTACTAAATTCAATAAAGTTTCTAGTTTCTAGTACAGTGAAAATCAGTTTTTCTGGATTTTTTCCAAAAGTAAGCATTTTGGGCCTTTATGACCTTTATAGTGTCAATATAAACATGAGCATTAATTTTAAGCCAAAGTTTGAGTCTCTAAGACCTTCAGAAGCGGAGATACAAATTTGATGAAATTTGTGCCTACGCCTGAACTTAAAATTAGTTTTTTGCAGATATCTCGGAAACAAACAATTTTAGACCATATATTGATTAGTAAGTTGTATATAAATGTGGCCATTGCGGCGATTTTAAGCTAAAAATTAAGTCTCTATGACCTTCAAGAGCCGAAATACGAAAATCCCGTATACGCGACTGAGGGTAATTTAGAAAATTTGCCCTGTAGGGTTGTCTCTAGCGAAACAAATTGTCCACCTAAACGATTTTGGTTTAGAATGACCTAACAAACAACCCTGTGTTGTCAGAAATAGTACACATCGAAGTGCACACTCAACTACACCCTGCTACTAGAGTAATAGTACTTCTTAGGATGTAATCATAACAAAACACATGCGCGGCGCTTTTTGGATAATGATAATGAAATTTTTGGTAATATAATAATAGTAGTAAATCTTTCAAAGTACGAAATATCTCTTTAAAAGAGCATCCTAGGCACCTTATAGATATCAAAACGCATAAAAAAGAAAACAAAAACATCAACCATCTTCTAACTTCTTCCACTCCTCCCTATCTAAAGCTAAAAATCTAAGGTCTTCGAAATCAGTCAAATTCTTAAGTCTAATATCAAGATTTCTACTAGTCAAGTCTTTTCTAATAACATCTAATAAGTTTAAACATGGTCTACCCCGTCTCCCTTCCATAAAAATATCAGAATTTAAAGCAAATAACATAGAGGTGTATGCTGGTGAGTCTTCCTGTCCTTTTAAGATATGTTTGTTTTAAGATATGTCCTAACATTCTCCATCGAAACTTAGAGACTCTCACAGACAAGGGAGTGACATAACAACGAGCATAGAGTGCTTCATTAGAAATAACCCCAGTAGGCCATCTGATGTTGAGGATTCTTCGGAGAATATAATAATAAAATAAATTAAATGATTAATAAAATTTTGAATCCATATTTTATTGTCATACGTTGTATGACCCGCCGCGCACGAAGTGCGCGGCTCCCCCTGTATCGTCAGAACGATTAAGTGAAACGACCGTGGGTGTCACAACGTGATACAAATATTTTATTATTATTTAAAATGCATGAATGGTGCATTCATTTTTAATTTAAATATTTCAATATTGATTTAATTTGTCATATGTTGAATATGACCCGCCGCGCACGAGTGCGCGGCTCCCCTGTATCGGAAATACGATAAAGGTGGTATAAGTAAAACAACAATGGTGGTACGTCACAATGTGATACAAGATTTAATCATTTAAAAATGTTTGGTTTGATAACTTTGACAATAAGCAACAATTATAATATTTGTTTTATTCTGAATTAAAATTACAACAATAATTATTTAAAACTGAAAATATGATTTCTGTATAAAAAAATTACCTGGCATGCACTTCTCGCGCATGTAAGAGAAGCAATAAAAGTTTTAAATTTGCAAGCTAGGTTATCAAATTCCGGGCCCAGAATTATTTTTCAGCCTAGTATGTAGTAGCCGTTCATTTATGACGTGACTCGGCTCTTAAAGCAAATTAAATGAAGGCGAAGTTTATATCTCCGCCTAAAGCACATTCCCCAAATTGCATTGCACGCGCATTACTGTAATTTCTTTCAAATTTCGTAAATCGAGATAAATTATTTTGCAATGCATTCAGAGTTAATATATGCACTTATACAAATCACTTGCAATACTTTTGAGAGAGAATAACAAGCTCAAAAACTCTATTGACTTATTTCTCCATAAAAAGCACAATAGCGTTACAAGTAGATTTTGTCGAGGTGCCTCGAAAGTTTTCTAAAACGATTCCCTGTTCAATTTTGATCTGACAATGCCAACTTATATTAGTGCATAATCAAGGAAGTTTCGTACGTTGGATGTGCTTTTGGCGGAGATATAACGTGTGCCTTAAATGAAACACGCAGGTCATAAATTAAAAAAAACTTAAGTTATCTTTGATCTTGCAGCATAATGGCCTAGTCCCTAAAGTAAAAGTAAAGTAAAGTAAAATGTATGACATCACATCATCACACATGTCTACAAACTATCATCGCACTGTGTGAAAAAATATATAATAAATATTTCCCCACCAACATTAATTAATTATCAAATACAATATTTAAAAACAATTTCATCAAAAACATTATCCTATTTTAAAAACTTCCCAGTGGAATAAAGATTTATAAAACGCTTCTTTGCCACATAAGGATGGAACCAAAGATAATTGTTATGTTTCTCTTTATTACTGACATAACTGGCTCCCTCAATTCTCACTAAAACTTCATTAGAAACATTCCAAAAAAAGCAATCATTTGTGATACTTTTAGAAATCATATCTATCTTATATCCTTCTAATTTAATTTTAAAACCTAAAACTGTCACAGAGTTCTTGACGTCCGGAGGGAGTTTGTTCCAATATGGAATAACTCGCTCCGGGAGAAAAGACTTCTGGATATTCTTGACCTTTGTCACACTTTTACTACATCTATTGGATGAAACCAGATTAAGACCTGATCTGCTTGGTCTGAACAAGTCTGTACCATAATCAGTCATACCATTAATAACCTTAAAAGCTTCAATAAGGTCCCCACGTATTCGCCGCTCTGCCAGCGTTGTCAAATTGAGGATTTCCAGTCTACGGCTGTAAGGAAGAGTACCCACCTCATCAATCAGACGGGTAAACCGCCTCTGGACGCTCTCCAGCTCCAAAACAGTCCCCCAACTTCCATGAGCCGCAGGTGGATTCCACAATTGGACACAATACTCAAGATGAGGTCTTATTAAAGCTTTATATATAGCAATCATAACAGCCTTTTCTCTAATAACTAAATTCCTTACAATCCAACAAATCATACGATTTGCCTTAGCGATACATGCTTTGATCTGTTCGTTCCAAAGCAGGGAGCTATGGGTAATAACCCCCAAATCTTTTTCCTGTGCAGATACTTCAAGTTCTATACCATTTACCTTATAATTTAAATTAGGATTGTTGTTAAAATTAATGTGCACTACTTTGCACTTGGCAGGATTAAATTGTAAAAGCCAAATACTTTCCCAAACTTCTAATTCTTCGATATCTTCAGCAACACTACCGTGGTTAGCTGCATTACCAATTAATTTAAGATCATCAGCAAATAACTTTATCTTATTTTTTACAAGGTCAGGCAAATCATTAATATACAGAATGAATAGGAGAGGGCCTAGAACTGACCCCTGAGGAACACCAGTTAAAACATGTTTAACCTCGGACCATTGTCCTTCTACAGAAACCCTCATAGTCCTGTCTGTCAGAAAATCTTTAATAACATCTAAAACCTTTCCTTTGACACCAAAGCCTTCCAATTTAGACAGAAGTCTAAAGTGGGGGACTGTGTCGAATGCCTTACTAAAATCAAAGTATAGAAGATCAACCGGGGCACCTTCATCTAAAATGTCAAGAATGTCATCAAATGTCTCTAAAAGATTAGATAAACACGATTTACCCTTAACAAATCCATGCTGATGCTTCGAAATTCGATGTTCTAGAAAATGTAATACATGTGCTCTCACCAACTTTTCATACACTTTGCACAAAATACAAGTTAATGAAACTGGTCTATAATTTAAGGGGTCCGATTTAATACCCTTTTTAAACAATGCTACAACAGATGCAGATTTCCACACTGCAGGTAAAGATCCTGTATCTGAACACTTTTGAAATAATAAATAGTCAATGCTTCAACAAAATTGTTGTCATAAGCTAGCGATTTCAACAACTTCGGATGAACACCATCCGGACCAGAACTCTTAAAAATGTTAAGCTTTAAAAGTTGCTTTTTTATATCAGAACTACTGACTTCCATATCATCACTATCATCAATACTCTCATTGTCAGGTCTTAAATTCTCAGTTTTAGGGAGAGGGCCAGGTGGTTCACGCACAAAAACAGAGCTAAAGGCACTTGCGAGTACCTCAGCTGACTCAGTCGAACTATCTGTGCGTGTACCATCTCCTCTATCTAAAGAAACCACACTAGATTTAATTTGACGTTTATTTCGTAAATAAGAGTAAAAAGACTTACAATTCTGCTTCAGATTAGATGTAATTTTCTTTTCATAGCTAACTTTTGTCATATATCCTTTTCTCTAGATTTCCTATATTAGGATATAATATCTTTATGTAACCCCATGTTTTCCTTAAGCATGGTTGTTTTATATGACAGACTCTAGAGACCTACTAGAGCTTACGATCCTTGACGGAGCTTTCTTGGTGAGTTACTTTCTCTCCGTCAAGTGTTTATGGGTTTATCCCTTTTACTCTTTATAGAAGTATTGTGAGTTATTCAGATTGACTAAAGGTATTATTTACTATACATTGATATAGATCATTTCAGCTTGGTTATACGATTACTGGGTTTCATTGCTTATTACCTACAAACATTGGTAGCAGGAAGACAGCAGACTACACTCAACGATGAAGAACAAAGTTCCATCCTTCAGTGGGAAGGCCAGTGAGTACAGCAAATGGAAGAAGCTAGTCACCATGTGGGCGACAGTTTGTGAAGAGGATGACACTAAGAAACAGGGTGTCTTACTTATCATGAACATGGCTGACAAGGCGTCAGATTTACTAATTGATGAAGCAGACACTAGCGTAGCTGTAATCATTAAAAAATTGGACTGTATTTATGAAAGCGACAATGATCTTATGGACCAATTTGATCAATTTTACAGATTTAGACGCAGTAAAGATCAAACTATGAAAGAGTATATTCACTTTTACGAAAGCAAGGTTGCTAAACTGAAAACTGGTGGACTTGAAATTCCAGATTTAATTCTTTCATATCTAATTATTGAAGGAGCGCAGCTCAGTGAAAGTGACAAGCGCATCGCTAATGCAACATGTACTAATAAAACTATGAGTGACTCCAAAAAAGCACTGTTGCGATTAACTGATTCACATGTTAACACCCCCTTAATCACGTCTCTTCCAAGATTCAGATTAGACCCGTTGTTAAAGAGGAGCAAGAGATAAACTTCTATGGGAGTCATCAAGAAGAAGAGGAGGTACTGTACAACAGAGACAGAAGAAATCAAAGACCCCCATTTAACAGAGATCAAAGAAACACGACCTACAGCCGCGAGTGTTATGGATGTGGTGACCTGAACCATATGATTAGAGACTGCCCTCATGTACGTGAATTGCGGCAAAGAATGACTGGATCCAACAACAGATCCAACAATAATAGCAGATCCAACAATAGCAGATCCAACAACAATAGCAGAGGCTATAATAATTATTTATGTTCTGAAGAAGCTAGCTATGATGATCAGTTTTATGAGAGCCAACAGAGCTCATCTGATGTAAGTGGGATACCTATATTCTTCCAATCTAATATTGGAAGCGAGATTGAGACTATAATTTTAGTTGACGAAACAATCAATCAAGCAGTTCTTGATTGCGGAGCCAGTCGTACCGTATGTGGCACAGAATGGTACACAATTTACCTAGACTCACTCCCTGAAAAGGTTAGAGAACAAGTGACTGAATACCCTTCCGACACCATGTTCAGGTTTGGGGTCGGCACTATGAGAGCATCAAAGAGAGTTCTTATCCCAGTGACAATATGCAAACGTGACATCAGATTAGAAGTAGATGTGGTAGCCACGGATATTCCCCTCCTCATATCACTACAGACTATGAAAGCTTTAGGAATGAATATTGATTTTGAGACCGATGAAGCTAAGATTGATGGTAATTCATTCTCCTTAACAACAACAAGTACAGGACATTATGCCTTACCACTAGCAAAAGAGAGAGACCCATCCTATGTCAAAAATGTCACTTGTGAGATTATGATTGCCAATGAAGATCATACAGGCTTACTTGAAGCTAAGAAGAAAGCCCTTAAACTTCATAAGCGCTTTGCACATGCAGGTTCAGGGAGAGTAATTAAACTTCTGAAGAATGCAGATATGTCCAATAAAGAAGTTGAGAGAGAGCTGATAGTTTTAGATACCTCTTGTGACTACTGCCTTAAACATAAACGTGCTCATCTAAGACCCACAGTTGCTTTACCTCTTGCATACCAATTCAATGAATTAGTAACTATGGATCTCAAGCAGATAAATGGAACTTGGATCCTTCATTGCTGTGACTATGTAACCCGTTTCTCATCTGCACACGTCCTGATGAGCAAAGACTCAGATGAGGTGATGGAGAAACTTTTTGAATGTTGGATTTCAGTATTCGGGCCACCGGAAAAGATTCTTACAGACAACGGCGGAGAATTTGTCAATGACAAATGGCAGTCAATGTTTGCAGCTTTCAACATACTACACAAAGACACTGCTTCAGAAGCACCATTCCAGAACGGTATTTGCGAACGTCACAATGACTTGATTGGTCACATGACTCAAAAGGTAATGGAGGATGTTAAATGCAAGATTGAAATTGCTCTTATGTGGGCTATACACGCTAAAAATTCTCTTATTAGCGTACTAGGTTTCTCACCGTACCAGTTAGTCTTTGGGAAGAATCCAAACATTCCAGGAAATAGTACCAATAAATTACCAGCAATGTCATCGTACACATCCAGTCAAACTGTTGCAAATCACCTAAACAGCTTGAGAATGTCTAGAGAAGCTTACATCAAAGCAGAGAATGCAGAAAGAGTGGCTCGTGCGATGAGAGGACGAGTTTATGCTGGAACACACCAAAGGTTCTTCAGTGGGGATATTGTATATTACAAGAAGAGAGACTTAAAACAATGGCAAGGACCAGGAAAAGTACTTGGACAAGATGGAGCGCAGGTATTGGTCAAAACAGGAGCCAGAACCTTAATAAAAGTCCATCCTTGTAAGCTAATCTTAAAGCAAACTGCTGAAAAACAGATGAACTCACCAGATCAGACACAAGCAGAAGAAATTGAACAGACTAATAAGAGTCCTGAGAAACAGACAATCCCTGATAACACCGACAGTGATTCTGATGATGATGAACCTAGACCAGTCATTCCTCCATTAGAACAGGTAACAGAAGACACTGCTGCAAGCACAGAGCATAACAACATCGAAGTTGACGCAGAGAAAGAAAATGTGCAAAATGAGACACCAGAAATACAGCCTGAGTCTATGGAGATAGAAGCAACAGTCGAGGAACCAGTCAACACAGAGGAATTCTTTGATGCTGAGGATTCCATAGATGAGGCAAAGGACAATGGAATATCTTCCAGACTTAGATCACGCTCATCGACTCAAATGACAAAAGGAGATGTCATCTACATTAAGAACATTGAATTCAACACATGGGTGTCATGCAGCCTAATTGAAAAAGAAGGACTGGCAGGTGAACGATGGAAAGTTGTCAACAATTCAGGTGAACGCTTCATTGTTGACCTAGAATTGGTCGAATGGTTACGAACCAAAGAGATGCCTGCTAAAAATGATGATGCAGGATTATTTGCTGATGCAATTGGAGACGAAAAGATTTGGTTAAACATAGCTAGACCATCATCCAACGAAGAAGAAATTGCAATGGAAAAGGAAATGCAACAATGGCAGAAGTTCGACGTCTACGAAGAAGTTGATAAAATAAAATTTCCAAATCAAGAAGTGTTATCATGTCGTTGGGTTATAAATCAAAAGGAGAAACCAGAGGGTTTATGCACCAAAGCTCGCCTTGTGATAAGAGGATTCCAGGAGTCCAATCCTCAGGTAGCTGACTCACCTACAGCTGGTAAATGTGTCACAAGAACATTCATCATGCTAGCTAACATGATATGTTTGAGTACAAACTATTGTGCATTGACGTACGTGCTGCCTTTTTGCAGTCCAAGCCTTTGGATAGGTTGATATTGGTTAAACCCCCAAAGGAGAAGAGAACTGATAACAACATGGTTTGGAGACTCAAGAAGCCTGTATATGGCCTGAATGATGCTGCCAGGGCATGGTATATGACGGTGAAAGAAGAGCTTATTCTTTATGGTTGTGTTCAGATGCCACTTGACAAGTCAGTTTTTGTGTACCAACCCAATGAAGAATTCTCGGGTTTCCTAAATGTGCATGTGGACGATTTCTTAGCGGCGGGAAATAAGGACTTCCATGAAAAAGTTTTAAGGAGATTGAAAGAGAAGTTTCAGATTGGAACAGAGGAGTACGGTGACTTCACCTATGTTGGTTGGAACATAAAACAATCTGCTGTATCTAATAATACCGTGACTATTGATCAAATAGATTACCAAGAAACTAAAATTAGCCCTGTAAGTATAAGCTCAGGAAGGAGAAATCAACCTGATTATGAACTGAGCGATCTTGAGAAGACTGAGTTTCAACAACTACTAGGCAAGCTTCAGTGGATAACATCTCAAAGCCGCCCTGACCTACGCTACAAAGTCCTCGAAAGCAGTATGAAAGCAGCAAAGCCTAGAGTTTCTGATTTAATAAATCTAAATGCTATTGTCAAGAAATTAAAGAAGCAAACGGTAACCATAATGCTTCCATCCTTGTCTAAAGACATCTCTCAATTAAAGATCTATGCTTATGCTGATGCTTCGCTTAATATGCTCCCTGGTAGGACATCAAGTGCACGCGGGCACGCTATATTTCTCGTTAGTGGAGACAGTGCAGGAATTTTATCATGGTGCTCAAGAAAGATCAAAAAAGTTACCAAGACCATCAGTTATGCAGAAGCCATGGCTCTTGGTGAATGTTTGGATGAAGCTTATCTGATACGAGAGACTATCATCACCGCTCTATGTCTATCTCAAAATAAGACAAAAGACACTGTTCCTATCATTGGTTTAACTGACAATTTATCTGTAAAAGAGAACATCTACTCTACTAATCCATCTGTTGACTTAAAGATGAGAGTACAAGTTGCATATCTCAGAAAGATTATAGACGATGAGGAGATAAACAAGGTTGTATGGATTCCTGATCCTCAGCAACTAGCTGACTGTCTTACCAAAAGTCCAAAAAATAAAGATCCAGTGGAAAATTTACTGGCTGTTATTCAGACTGGGAAGCTGAATATTCATCCTATTCAACACTAATTCTTCCTGGTTATGCCTGGTCCTATTCTAAACCGGTGTTTTGACTGTTGGCGTGTTGAGTAGAGAGGGTGTTGTCTTTCCCAGAAAAAAACTTGAGTTAACCTTCTTATTGGACAGTTGGGCTTGTTTAAGGTGCCCGATGATCTGAAGTGAGTCATCTGGTGTGTATGATGGCTGAAGTGTCTTGCTCTTCTCTCCTGCTGTAAGTTTTCTTTGTGTATGCTTCTGGTGGATGATTCTCTCTACTCTACTACTCTGCTATCTTCAAAACTGAATTGGCCATGGACTTTTGTATTGTATTGTAAAAGACATTTATTGTAAGAGATGCTGTGTTTTAATTGGCATTGGTGACTACTTGAGATTTATTTATTATATTTGATGAACTTATAATTTGCGGGGTTTTTATTCTACTTATTTGATAATATTATGAGAGTGTACTTTTAATAATGCTTTTATATTTGTTAGAGTTTATAGTGAGAGATATTGAGTATCTCATTTTAATATTTTAATCAAGCAAGAATGCTTTGTCTTTCCTCTGGGTGATTTAATCGTTTCTAGTTTTCTAACTTTGTTAGGCGGGATATTGTTAGGCGGGATATTGTCATATATCCTTTTCTCTAGATTTCCTATATTAGGATATAATATCTTTATGTAACCCCATGTTTTCCTTAAGCATGGTTGTTTTATATGACAGACTCTAGAGACCTACTAGAGCTTACGATCCTTGACGGAGCTTTCTTGGTGAGTTACTTTCTCTCCGTCAAGTGTTTATGGGTTTATCCCTTTTACTCTTTATAGAAGTATTGTGAGTTATTCAGATTGACTAAAGGTATTATTTACTATACATTGATATAGATCATTTCAGCTTGGTTATACGATTACTGGGTTTCATTGCTTATTACCTACAAACAACTTTAGCTTTAATCTCTGCTACTTCATAAGTATGTTGTTTGCTACTTGCATAACTAAAATTAACATCAGATGGATTAATATCAAACTCAGCCCATGCTTTATCTTTATTCTTTCTCATTCGTTTAAGTGCAGATGTACTCCATGGCAACTTGACAGGTCTGTTGTCGAGATAAACCGAAGCAGTCGGAACAGCTGCAGCAACAGTCTCCAGTTTACCATGTAATTCAGCCCACATATCTTGAACATCATTGGTAGAACTATAATCCCAGTCGATATTTTTCAAACTAAAATTTAATAACTCTTCAGAGGAAATCTTACCCCATATAGGTTTGATAATCTTCTCTTTTAAACATTTGCTAGTATCCGGCGAAACAACTAGTTCGACAAGTATCCCAACATGATCACTCTTACCAAGCGGAGAAACGATCTTACAACCGTTGACAAGAGCATCATTTGTATACAGGACCTGATCAAGAAGACTCTCCTGGAGAGTATCCTTCACAAGCCGTCTTCTAGTTGTCTCGTTGGTGAAATACCAAGTTAAACCACTGTCATTGAAAACATCCATGAATTTCTGTTGAGTAACTAAAAACTGGTTCTTGCTAGCAATATTACTATTTATGCTACCAGTTTCCCATAAAACATTTGGTAAATTAAAATCTCCTAAAAGGAGTGTTTCAAAATCATTCCTTTCACTACAGATGCTCTTGATACAAGATATTAACGCATTATTCTGTTCTAAATTCAATGAAGTGGATCTGTAAATACAACAAATACTAATCAGTCCACCTGATGTGTTGATATTAACAGCTAAAGAATCCGGTGCCTTTAAAAAAGAGTTCAAGCAATTTTTGAACCGTTTAGCAAACATAACATTTGCATATGAAGGATTTTGTTAGTTCCAAAACTAAAAACGTGGTTGGTGGTGATCCTGGCTTTTACTATTATATTATATTTGCTCTATCCAGAGCCCCTGCGCTTGCAGTGGTGCGCGGTGCCTTCTGGCCGGCGCTTGTGAAACAAGCGAAAGCACATGGTTAGGTGAAATATTATATACAAGTTTATAATTTTTAAATAGTTTCATCATTACATCCAACTTCATCATTAGAAAATGTATCACCACTGGTAGTAGTCAGAATTTCACCTTGCACACTCACAAACCATTGTATTGGTGGCCCGAATCCTGCCACTTAAAGCATTTGGTGCGGACAGCTGTTCAACAGGCTTCACATTCCAGTAAGGATTGCCCAATGTTGATGGGCTTTGAGCATGGCGCACAGACCTGCTTAATCAATTCGTTATCATGATAATGTGTCAGTTAGGTCAGACCCGTAGATCCAACCCTCTGTGCTTACTCCTTGTAGGTTGATAACCTACCTAGACACGCACCGAGTAGGACTCGTCGATGGTCTTGTAACAAATAGTTTACAAGTATCACCTATTATCTTTCTCCTTACTAAAAACTTTTTCCCTTAATTATTTTCCCTCAAAAAAATACAGTTCTTCATGTGGCTTACAAATTCAGCTAAACCCTTGCTTCCTAAGTTAATGTTATCGTTACCTCTAGTTAATTTAACAGATAGTCAATTTTTTTTAACTGTACGAACCCTGAAACCAGATATTGGGAAAATATTTTGTCCTGAACTACCTTACTCGGGATTATTATGACCGGGATAAAGTGGTGGGTTTAGGGTAATTTCGCCATATTTTTCCCAAACCACATTTTCACCGGTCGTTAATAAACCCGCCTACTCAGCTTTTAGGGTTCCCAAGGGGTATGGGTGCTCATATTTTAATCGTTGTCTTATATTCACTGAAGAAGACTATTGGGACACTTGTTGTAGGTTTTTGATTTAAATAGGCCAATTTTTAATTTCTTAGGTATTGACTATCTCTACATAATGAAATAGGACTCAAAGTAAAAGTAACAGTTAAATTAAAACCTGAATTAATTAAAACTGATGAAAGGGATGATCCAGATGAAGATAACGAAGATGATTACAACTTATTGGGAGACTAAACAGCTCTCCCTTTATCTTAATATCGATCGGGTTGTTACGCTTCAAATGTTAAAAATTATTTTCCATCTAGTTTGATTAACCACGAGTCATTATTTCTGTCTACTTTCAACAATTATTGATAATTCGACTTGTTTCACAAGTTTTAGCAATGCGAAAATTTCTAAACTTGCTTATCTCTAATAAGGAAATTTACATCTGAGACAAAATTTTTGAATCTAAAATTGAAAGGTTGGACACCGGTAAAATGGCGACCGGGAAAATGTGGTGGGTTTTGAGCAATTTTGCCATATTTTCCCCGAACCATATTTTAACCGGTCGTTAATAAACCCGTCGTAATAATCCCGAGTAAGGTAGGTTAATAATAAGCATAATTTTTTCATTCATTTTAGGAAGTTTTCTTGCACACAGGTACAAGAAAACTTTTTGTTTGTGTTGACGTATTTCATGTACTTTATCATTCGGCTGAGACACAGTTTGATGAATATCCAAAACATTCTTTGCACTATCACAATGTAGATCATTAGTTCTATACATGTGACAAAAGCGTTTGAATAACCAGCACACAGGTGTCCAGTCACTCTGGCAGCCTTGTCTCGTTGAAACTAAAAACAGAACCATGAATTGCTTTTCCAGCATTTGTGTACCGTCTTTATCATTAAACTGACTGCTGAACTTACTTATTTGTTAGCATGGGAGAGCAGCCAGACAATGTGTCTGAAAGTGCAAATGAAGAAACCACCTCACCGGCAGCAATCAGTGTGGATACAATGGAAAGGCTGAAGACATGTCCTGGGTTTGTTGAAGTTGACCCAAGGTTATTGCAAGTTTTTGCTGACTCAATAACCATGAACAATGATGTTGGTTATTTCCTGAAGGATATAGCTTGCCAGACTGAGGAGAGTTCAATTACAGATTTGAATGACATGATCAAGATCATCCAGGTTACCACCAACTTAATTACACTATTTGTCCTCATTATTATATATATATTTTTGGATTCAGGTGGGGAGGTGAACCAACTTTTTTGGCAACATGATTGTGGTTCTTGAGTTTGATCAGACAATTCTGGAAGCTGATTAGTTAATTAATTGCTGTCACGTGTCAACAGAATTGTTTTGATGACTCCTCTTTGGTTTATATTATTATTACAGTTCTCACTTTTTGACTTACAGTAATAAGATTCAAAAAGCTCCACATTTACAGTATAAGTAACATCTTTCAGAATCTGCTCAAAGAGATAACTGTTGTCAAGCGCAACTTGCTATTTGCGAAACAGCTACTACATGCAGATTATGATGCAAAAGTTGGAGGTCGGGCAATGGATCTATACTGTTCAATCAATGATAGGTATTGTATTGTACTGTACTGGGGTTTTTTAGTAAAACAATTTTGGAAACAAAAATCTGGAGACGTTATATTTTTAGGCTTGGATAAAGTTCAAGGCACAACTGCAACTGCAGCTTATAGATGTATTTGTTGTATCATGCACAATAACTAATAAAAATGTTTTTGAAATTTTCAGATTAGCTGAGCTGGAAAAATTGTATGAGGAAAGGATGAGAGTAGCTAGAAGATCTTACAAAACTCAGATGGCAGATGCATGTAAGAAGATCGCAGGTGACTATAAACGTTACTACATGAAGATGCTAGAGTTAGAAACAGGTCAGAGTGGGTCTGTGCTGCAAGAGCTCAGAGACACTATCTCAAAACAAGGAAAGATGTTGAAGCTGCAGGAACAGAATATGTCAGCCCTGCGAACCCAGCTTCTTGAGGCAGAAAATAGGGTCCTGGATGAACATTTCTCAGTAGAGGACAGTGAGGCCAGCCTCAAGGCTGAGACTCCTCCACCTCCTCCTGAGCCTGACTTTCTTACCAACGCTATTGATCCTGATGAGCATAAAAAGGTAAACTTTACTGAGTCTTTTTAACTTTTGAAAATTAATTACTACAAATTTTTCTTTAAATTACATAATTTCGAATTTAAACTGTTAAAATAGCCAGAATAACAAGTGTTGTTCCTTACCAAGGTTGTTGAAGAAAAAGAAAAGTTAGAAAAACGATGCTCTAGACTAGCTGATGAGGTGACTGATGTGCAGAGCAAACACAAGAGAATTGAAGCCAGGCTGAAACTTGTCAGAACTGAAGCAGAGGAAGAGAAAACAGCTTTAGAGCATGAAATCAAAGGGCTGAAAGAAGAAACTAATACTTTGAAAGATGAGAATGAGAAATTGGTGCTGAAGAGCCAGCAAGTGAAGAAGGTGGCCTTTGTGGACAGTTCTGCGTCCCCCACTCCTCCTGTCTCGCCTGCTCCAGTAGTACCAGTAGTACAGGGCAACACTGCAACTTCTGCTGAGGTTAGTTTTCTTTACTTAGAAATATTTTACCGCATGAAAATTCATTGAGCATGTTCTTTGGCTGTGTCTCAACTCTTTGTGAATGATTGTTTAGGGCCCTCTGATAAAAATTTTGAGATTGTTTAGATCAAATTATTATTGAATTTCATTTGAAGGTTATGTCTAAAACGAGCAATGTTGAGGTTAGTTTTCTTACGGAATTTCGATAGTCATAGAAAGCATGTTTGATTGTATGGTTTCTTTCTGATTTGATAATATTGTATCTTGAGATAATTTCATTCAGTTCAATCGATTTGTTAACAATACATAATACTCTTTCGAAGTGTTGCTTTATTAACTTCAAGATTTACGAGTAATTACATCAGATCGAAGCCCGCATTAAAGATGAGGTCCAGAAAGCTCGAACCGAAATGATGATAAAATTCAAGAAGGAAAACGAGCTCATTGCTGCACAAAGCAAAGATAGCCTCAAGGTACACATATTTTTATATTTATTTAAATGAGCTATTTGAATTATTCGCTTAAAGTATAACATATTTGTCATACGGAAAGTCTGAAATAAAAAGCTTATAATATAAGCTATATTAATTAATCTCCAATTGATAGCAATCATTTATAAATACAGGCAGAGCAAGAGAAACGACAGTATGCAGAGCGTCTTCTTCAGTCCCAACAGGATCTCAGTTCTCGGGATAGTGGCAAACTTGCCCTCAGACATTTACAGCAACTCGAGGTTATTTAAACATGAATTTGTAAATATTTGAGACTTACGTGGTATGCAATTGGTCATTAGATTACAAGATATTTTAACCATTTAATTAAAGTTTCTACTGACTAACAATATCCAACTAAAATCAGGAAGAGCAGAGAACGGAAATAGCTCGGCTAAACAAGGAGCTGGACCGTACTACCTGTATCTACGAGAAGAAACTGTCAGTCCTGCACAGCACTATGATAAACCTGAAGAATGAAGTGTTCATGAGGAATTTGCTGCACCGCCAAGCTGCGCAGCTCCACCACGCAACTCTATCATACGCGTCAGATTCGCCCGCAATGACTGCGTACCTCGCACCTCACGAACACAGTCACAAGAAGTTTCCAGAGAGACTGGCTCCTTTTAAGTCTCATCCTCGTCCTCCAACCGCTTTCACAGAGGTTTGTCAGGAGTGAGGGGTGAGGGGTGAGGGTGAGGGTGAGGGTGAGGGGTGAGGGGTGAGGGGTGAGGGGTGAGGGGTGAGGGGTGAGGGGTGAGGGGTGAGGGTGAGGGGAGAGGGGTGAGGGGTGAGGGGTGAGGGGTGATTACAATCTGTTGACCAGTATTCGAAATTTAGTCCGTTTTAAACTATACAAACCAAAATCAGCGGATAATCTTATGGTCCTCCCTGTTCTGCTCAACTGATTCCTCATTTCTCCTTTCCTCCGGTTTTTTCATTTCCCATTTTTCCCTCTTCAGCCTAATCCTCTCCTATTTTTTCTGCAGTGGTGGCTTCACTGGGCTGAAACCCTCTTTGATATCGACACCAAGCTTACTAGCAATTTCCATCAATAATGCATCCGCCTGTTTCACAATCTTCTGCCTGTTTTTCTGTCCTTGGGTCTTCAGGCCTCTAAAGTCGATCCACAGTTTACCCGCAGTAAGGACCCCCAACCAACCACTCGCTTTATACTGACCCCCGTTCCTAGACTCATCCTGTAACATACAAGGAACTATAACAACTTGGCGATCTTTAGCGTAGTTCAGCTCTAACTCACAGGACTCGGAGCTCTCGTAGTCCTCTGTCATGAAGGGGCATATAACCATAGCACCCTCCACACCCTTAGCCATCGCTGCGTTAATGTTCCCTGTAACTCCTCCCTTGACGTCCATCCAAACAGGAACCCCCAGACTCTCCGCATATTCGTACGTGATCCTTACTAGATTCTTTTGTACATTCCAGCTGTATGACAACATTATGTGCTTTCCTTCCAGCTTTTTGATGAGTTTTGCGGTTATTTCTGGAGTCAGGTCCATGGTTATGTCGTCAATCCTGCACAAATATTCTATCATCACGCTGACACAATAATTTAGTTCATGATAATACATACATGCTAATAATCTATAACTGTACACCGAACATGTATAATCTGCAATAGCAAAACTGTATATTATATGAAATGCATTGCCGACAAACAGACAGCTTTAATTCTTTCAAACTGCAAATATAACATAAGTTGAAACATCTCGATTGGCTAACCGATATTCCTGCTGGGTTCCATGTATAATTATTTGAAAAAAGGGGGAATAGTGACAGGAAATCAGAAATTACCTTAAATATAAACTACTAAACATCTATAAATTCTTTTTATCCGGGGGGGGGGTGCCACGTCCGCTTGTCTCATAGAACCCAAAAAGGACCAGACCGGACAGGACAATACAGGACATAGGCGGACATAGGTGGACATAGGCGGACATTGGCGGACAAAAGTGGGCATTAGCGGACAAAAATGGACAGCAAAATTAGCTAAACTTTGTTACATTTGGTTAAATTTTGTTAAATTTTGTTAAATTTTGTTGAAATTTGCTAATGAGGCAGGGTGGTACTTTTTCAAAAAGTTTTATGTGGTTCACCCTATGGATCCTGTTTTAAATGTATTTTGAGGTGCGAAGTGAGATGTCAAGGACTGTTGTACTTGGATACAAGATCTAGAAATACATGCGCTACATCGGTATCACGTGATCTACAAACACATGGAGCGGTTCTGCGCTTGACAGGGCTGTTGGCAAGCAGCCACTGTCTGGACTCTGGAACAGTGATATTCACTGTCTATAACTGAGTCACTGTCTAGAGCCCAGTATGGAGCCACGTGACTTGATATCCGTCGCCCGTACATATTATATTTAATTGTACATATTTTTTATGAAAATCTTTTCAAAATTTACATACAATATAACATGTGGCGCAAAATAAAATCAAAATATAACTGATTGCGATCTCTAAAGGACAGATGTATGTAAATTTCAAAGGGAAACCAGAACGCAGTAAAATTGTAGTCGAAACCACACCGCACAAGCCTAGTCCCTGGTAAATGAAAATCAATCAAATAATATGTTGATAAAAAATCATATCCCATCAGTCCTTCTCGGAGCTTACGATCTTATTGTTCCTTATAACATGAACTCGCTGAGGCTCCAATTCCCGTTTCTGCTTAACTTCAAGAACTAACTTCCTGAAGGCAGCTCTCTGCTCGGCTGATCGGTCGGGGCTGATGTACACTGAGTCATACCCCTCCACTTCTCTTAGTTTTCTCGCTTTGCTCAACACTTGCCGCACATGATCTGAGCCGCTGAGAGTGAACTTGATAGGTTTAACGGCTGGTCCTCCATCTGATACAGTTCTCCCCATCCTACAGCAAGAAACGATTCGAGGTTTCTCATCTATGTTTTCTAGTACCTCAAGCACTCTCTTTTCCAGGATTTCTTCACTCTTTTCTGGTAGACCGTAGATGACCAGATTTTGACTACGATCCTATTCCTCAGAGGCACGTTTCAGAGCAGCTTTCATTTTCTTAGGCACTAGCGCCTTGCTGCATGAATTCTTCACAACTGACGACCAGGCTTTGAGTTCGCTTTTCACTGTCGTCTGAACAGAGGTCAAATCTTCACTTTTCTTCTCAAGCAATTGTCCTTGCAGTTTAATCACAGTGTTCTGATCTGCAATCTTTTCGTCCTTCAGTTGGTCGATTTCATCTTGTAGTTTGGTGGCTGAAAACAACAGCGGTGAACAATAACTGTCGAGAATGTCGATAAAAGTTTCCATCCAATCACACAGAATAGCCTTGGTGATCTGAGGCTTGTTGAGCGTTTCTTTACGTAACACATTGGATTTCTGAACACCTGCCGCTTTATATTTATATATTTAATTATATCTAAAAAATTGCTATTTTATGTGTTTTAAGTGTGTAAGTGGGGTAGTATAACTATAAAATGAGTAAATACTGTCATCGAGATCTACTCAGTGGTCAGACTGTAAAGACAATAAAATTGAAAAGGTTGAATAGAAGAAATATATTTGCTTGGCTGCAACTTGACACTTAAAACTAAACTATGTTGGCTTTGTTTAAGGTTAGGGTTAGTTAATACATACTACATAGGTTATTCTGAACAAAAGGTGATAAATTCCCTAAAAGGAATAAGAGCGATCATGCCCAACCTGTCTGTGAGATAAACGCGACATAACAGATGCTAAACAGATGCTGAACAAATGCTAAACTGAATAATAGATACAGAAATTAGTCAGTTGAGGCATAGAGGCGTGACGAATGAACAAGCACAATGCTGGTTGAAGAGGGAATAAGTTGCGAAGTTCAGGAATCAGGATCAAGTCAGGGGTGTAGGAAGCGGGGGAGGGGGGTATCGCCCCTATCCCCCCCCCCCCCCCCCCCCCCCCCTATTAAATCTGGACAAGAGGCCAAAAAGGGCCAACTTTTCTTATTTAGGTTTCTAAAAATTGAGGGAAAAAAACTCGAACCGAAGATTCTAAGATTAAAATGGTTTTTAGAAAAACTTTGAAAATTTTGACTTAAAAAATTTTCGGTCCGAGTCATTCTCGATACGTACCTCCCGTATCGAGAGCTCCCGATTCTACGCTCGTGTTGCAAAGGGGAGGCCTGCCTTCCGAGATCGCATTAGCAGGGGGAACCCTCGAGTCCAAAATTGTGTATCGAAGATAGGGTGCGGACTTCGAAAATCGAAAAACTAGTTTCGGCTAATAATAAACAGAGTTGCATGAAACGTGAACAAAATTAGTTTCCAGAAAAACTTTGAACAAATTTTGACTTAAAATAAATTTTCGGTCCGAGTTATATTCTTCGATTATCAAAGTTCGCACCTACCCCTCGATACACAATTTTGGACTCGATGCTTCCCTCTGGTAATGCGATCTCGGAAGGCATGCCTCCCATTTGCAACACGAGCTCGGAATCGGGAGCTCTCGATACGAGTGGTACGTATCGAGAATGACTCGGACCGAAAATTTTCTAAGTCAAAATTTTTCAAAGTTTTTCTGAAAACCACTTTTCTCCACCATCCACGTCTTATGGATTTACCCTGTTCATTATTAGCCGAAAATATTGTGTCTAAATCATGTGCGAAAAATTCTCAAAATTTTTGTCCGTCTATGTCCGTCCGAGCCCACCGATGTCCGTCAATGTCCGCTAATGTCCCAAAAACATGTCCGTTGTCTCATAGAATCGAAAAAGGACAGGACATTGGCGGACATGTCACCCCTTCCTATATCTACCTTAAATATAAACTACTAAACATCTCTATCGAGGATTGTATTAGCTGCTGAAGCTATAAAGATAACTGTTAAAAGCTCCCGAGAATAAAAATGTGGCTAATTATGTGTCTACTTTTAGAAATAGGACGAGAAATAGGGTACTCGACTATAAATTCGAAATATAATCTTTGAGCTTGTAATGAATCAGCGATTATCTCTCTTTATGCACCAGCTAGTCAGTAATCACTGGCAGTGGTGGTTTATAATTTTGTGACACGTGCTTGGAGGATCATAAAGCGTCTCAGTGCCGAAATTTTCAAAATTTACAGGCTCGTCCGTTTTTCTGGTTATCTTTTCGGCTTTAGATGGTGTCAATTTTGGTCATTCCAGACCAAAATGTATGAGGTTCAGTTGGAATCGAGAATATTTGGAGTGTAAAAATGACATGCTGGGAGCAGGTGGTAAATTGGCTAGTATTTAAGTTATTAGGGTACGATGAGCAGGTGCAAAATAATTATGCAATTTAACAGTCTTTTATCATTTATCTAACCTTACCACGTTACGGTTACTGTATATTCAACGATCTAATTAATCACATAATTGAATTAACGCTGAGCAATTAGTCCTCTCAGGAAGGCAGCGATGATAAGCACATCAGCACATTCCTAACGGAGCACGCGACGGATGAGACTCGTAGCGACAATACTCTCAACATATCCACTATCGTCAAGTAGAGTCTCCAGAAGGAGGGAGACTTTAACAGAGTTTTAGAGGCACACTGAACTGGAGTCAGTGCGTTATTGGGTGACATTTAAATGTGGTAAAATACTTGGGTTTCAAAGTGTTCAGGGTTGTGATTATTAATGGGTGTAATATCAACACGAGATATTATGTGCTATTTATTTACCGTCACAGAATGGTGATTAATTAAGTTAAGTTAATTAAGTTCTATATTAAAACTGTTTATGTCTGAGAATATCAGAGATTTACACCGCGGCACACTGTAAATATGAGTTTACTTAGAACACAATATGATATATCTGTCCTTGTCGATCAGCCACAATTTTTGCAAAACATTAGCTTTATTTTCACAAGCAATTTTTAAATTATCTCATATTTTTTGTTTTCTCTTATTTGCAGGGATGTAGAATTTTGTACATAATTGTCAGATACATCACAAAGTAGAGTCAGATTTTAGACTTGTATATACACAACATTGTAAAAACGATTTCATAATTCATGTTTATCTACCATCCGCGTGTTTTAATATCCATATTCATGCTTTGAAACCCAAAAGAACTTTGCAGAGAAAAATTACGACTCTTAAGCTCTGTTGAGTATTGGTAGGTATGATGACATTTCTTAACTTTAAACGAAATATCACATAAACCTTAATAACCTTACCTTCTTTATCAAGCTAGTGACAGAATGAAGCCTGTAATCTGACTATGATAAGAGGTTAAAATTCTAGTGGACTGATGGCCGAGCTAGAGCGGGGAAGTAATGAGGGAGATAGGATTATAGCTCTCATTGATATGGACTGTTTTTATTGCCAGGTAAGTGGTTATGTCTTATCTTTAGTTTCGGAGTTAGCTAATAGAGCGCGATTAATGACTATAGATTCAATAATTCGTTTGTCAATTCATAATTTTGATTCGCCATGGCATCAACAATATTTGGGTTCCAATTTCATTGTGTCCATTTTCCCAGGTATTTGTGAGACAGCAGCCAGAACTTAAAGGTAAACCATTAGCCGTCCTCCAATACAGCGACGCCATTGATGGTGGCAGCAGTGCCATCGCCGTCAGCTACGAGGCGCGCAAACTCGGAATAAAACGGGGAATGCGGAAGAAAGACATGATGGCAATAAACCCTGATGTTAAAACTGTAGTGATGCCTCACCACCGCAAGAAAGCGGATCTGACTATGATGAGAGCGGCTAGCAGCGAAGTCATGGCTATCCTTTCTAAACATGCTACCATTTTCGAGCGTGCTAGTATTGATGAGGCGTTCATTGATATCACAGCTAATGTGAAGAGGATGATTGGGTTACCGATCAACAAGTCCAAGCTGCACAAAACGTTTGTGGCAGGATATGAGGGCACCCAGGATGAGCAAATAGATAAATGGTCTGATCACGTGTCATCACTTGATCACCATAGTTACGATTACAAGATCACCCTGGCAGCCGTGTACGTGAACATGATCCGGGATCAGATCTTATCAGAAACTCAGTTTACATGCTCGGGAGGGATTGGAGCTAACAAGATAGTTGCTAAACTGGCTGCTGGAACCCACAAACCAGACTCCCAAACCATGATAACTCCAGATAACATCCCTGCACTGTATCAAACCATAAACTTTACTAAGATCAGAAACTTTGGAGGCAAACTTGGGTCCGCGATGCAGCAGGAATTAGGGATAGAGTGGGCAAGTGAGCTGGTTAATTTCTCTCAAGGAGAGCTCATCGCAACATATGGGGATAAAACTGGACAGTGGATCTACAATATTGCCCGTGGAATAGATAACGAACCGGTCAAACAGCGATCTTTGGTTAAACAATCTGCTTGTTCTAAAAACTTTCCTCAAGGAATCAAGCTTGTCAGTGAATTGAATAAATGGGTGTTGGATCTTGCCGAGGAATTAGAAGAACGTATGGCATTTGAGGTAACAGATAACAAGAGAATAGCCACTCAGTTCACCACACATATGAGACTGAAGGTAGGGGGCAGCACATCCACTCAGATGCCTCTAGTCAAGTGTGATTTGGGTCATTTAGTTGCCAGTGCCAACAAGTGTATTAATAAAAAACTGAGCTCAAAAGATGGAGCTTATAGCGATGTTGTTTTTATGTTATCAATCTGTGCTGGCAAGTTTGTACCTGCCCCAGAAAAGAACAATATTTTCACAATGTTAGGAAATAAAGAGCCTCATAGTTCCAGTAAACATGTTGAGGATAAGGAGTCCATTACCCAATCGAAATGGAGTTCTATCGATGTTAAATCTGAGAGCGACAAGAAGCCCACTCTCGGTGGATTCTTCGAGAAACTACGATGCGATGTTCCTTCGTCGTCTAGCGCTGTCACATTAGACCAACCTGCAGCTCCACCTGTGAAATCTGAAGAATCTCCGGAATCAGAGGAATGTGTTAAAGAAAACAACAGGAACTCCTGGAATTCTTTATCTGAGGAGGATGCTAAGTTGATGATGCAGCCCATCGAGGGCTCCAAAACACGCTGCCCCGTGTGCAACAAACCTGTTCAGGAGATAAAGCTGGCTGAACACTTGGATTTCCATACAGCTCTCACTTTACAACGACAAATCGAATCAGAGTTGAGATCGCAAGACAGTGCCTCTTCCGGGCCCTCCCCTAAGAGGAAGATGCCTCAACCAAAAAAGGGCAATAAAAAACAGAAGGTTTCAGTTCAAAGTAAAAATATAGCGTCATTTTTCAAAAAAATATAGGAGATAGAAGTTTACCCCTCAATGACCATTTTGATTTTTAATATTTCTGACCTTCTTGACCTTTGTTTTAGAATTCTTGAAAACATATTTGATTGCTGATATATGCTGATTGTTCAATACATTAGATCTTCAGTTGATTGACTTGGATTGATTTATCTTTATCAGTATTGGTACCTTGAGGTCTGATACAATCAACAGCGTGAAAGTCACTGTAAGTGGACCATCTGAATTCCAAAACAACTGAATTCCAAAAATTGTATTAGATCTTATTCTTCAAACTTTTGTTGAAAGATTGCCAGAATGCTATTTTGTCTATGTTGTTTTACAAATACGCGTGTGACGATGTGACATTGTGACAAAGGGTCTCCGTACTACGGGAAAACTCTCAAGACTGTCGGTTATGGAAGGCGCGATTAATATTTTGTAGTAACTTTTCATGGAAAACGTGCTTCCGCCTCTTCCACAGCCAAGCGCGCGCCTTGACGACCGGCTAAGGATTTAAGACGCGCAGTTACCGACATAACACGCCTCTTCCACATGTTCACAATAATACTACCCGCCAAAGTTTGGCTACATGATAGCTACGTGTATTAGTATATCTCTATTAGTATATCTTTAATAGTTCCAACATGCAAGAACTTACACGCTGTAATTACTCAAAATGTCATTGCATAAATTGGATCACATCCAAAGAAAATAATATATAATTAATTTGATCGTGTAACTTTCTGTAACAGAAAGTGGAAGGGAAGGACTCTGGAGTCCAGCTACAAAAACAGCTATGAACAATTTAAATGGTCATACGTGGCAACCGAAACTTTGATTTGTAGTTTGAGAAAATGCCAAAAGTCTGTACGAATTAAAATTTTCTGCCAAGGAAGGTGCGTTACTTCATTTCTAAAATACGACTCGTATTTAGAAGTCCGGTATGGTTACAAAAAGGTGAAGTGACGATGGCAAAACTTTTGGAAACTTTCTATGGCGATCTCAACAAGTTGAAGCTCGACCAGTTCCCATGCGGTGTTGGAAGCTGGGTTAGTTCACTGTTTCATACCTTTCTGATATTTTTTCCAGTTATTCGTTGTCCGGCTTATATTTGGGTACTCGCTTACTGGTTATTTTGACAATTGAAATGAAAGTGATTTTATCAATACCCTAACCCAAACTAGATATTTAATTACAGCGGTTAGAAGATGACCCTGGCTACGTCGATAAAGGTTGGTACCTGTGAGTGTTGTCATAATTGTTCTGAATATGATATTTCTACACTTCTAAATTATCCTGTTAACAGTTATTATCATTCGTCATTACTGTGCCAAAGTTTACCATTTTGTCATCAAACTTTGAGTATTTATGATGTCGTTCATATCGTAAATCTTTGATCTAGTAGCTTTAAATAAAGTTTAATATCTGAAATTGCGCTGTACCTCCCTGATCTGAGTCTGTGTTAGGAGAAGATATACCAAATCCAGATACCAGACACTAGACACCAGTTTGTATATCACTCTTCAATCTTTGGATTTAATGCTTGAGCTTAAAAAAATATGCCCATATTTGGGCATACGCTTTTGCCCAAATTCGCTTTTGCCAAATTCGATAAAATTTCACTATTTTTTAATAAGACTAACTCTATGTGAAAGATATAACTCAGTGTTTGTTGAATATAGTGGATACTAAGTAAAAAGACCTCCATGAACAAAATTGGGAAAATTGCACATAATATCTCGGTTCGGAATACTAGCCAAAATGACTTCATTAAAATTGAAATAACTCCATCAGTTTTCAATATTTTTTCAAGAACTTTTTGGAATCGATTAAGAATTGCATCAAGCTTATTTTGGGCAACAATTTTTGATGTAGGCTTCCAAGGAGATAGGGATATATTAAAGTATATTGTAGGTATATTAAAGTATATTAAAGTATATCCCCGGGTCAAAATCGGGAAAAATCCTACATTTTAATATACTTTAATATGGTTGCCCCCCCCCCCCCCCCCCCAAAGTTAACAATTTTCTACTGTTTATATTAGAGGAGCACACATTTAGAACTCCTTCCATACTCCTTCATGACTAAATTGACGATTTAGAGAATTTTACCTGTATAAGAAACGCCATAAAAATGGGTGTGGCCCAAGGCGACATTATCCGAAACACTAGAGTCAAACAAATTATTTTGGTTGTTCCTGACCCTATAGAGCAACTAATAAGATAGGGTCCCTAATTATTTGAACAACTTTTGGTAAAATGAACCGGTCTAATACACCTAGCTCTGTGTGACAAGTCCAACTATTGTCAAAGCCACTAAGCGACTGTCTAAAGTGTAGTATGTATTTCTTGCAGGGTATTATAAACAAGCGCATACCGTTCAGATATATTAATGTCACAAGCAGCTACCATACACGACCAAAGCGCTCAGGTCGACCACCCTGATTACTATTGCAACTCTACGCTGTACTTCGGCGTTCATTTTTATGCTTCACCAACATTTCCATTGTCCTCATTGGTTAATTGGTTATGATACTGTTGTTTTTTGTGTTAGCTCATCCTGCATTAGAATTTTTGGAGGGCTGTGATTTTATACCAAGCTGGCTGAGTCAATTGAAAATTGTGTGATCTTAAGTTATATGTTTTCAGCAGTATATTATGTAGCATATGGAAAAATGTGGTAAATATATTAAAGTCCGAACTGCAAAGGTGCACTGTGGAAAATGTGTCGAGAAACACGCGTTTTTCTGTATCAGTATATTTTCATATGAGTAGAGGTGGAATGTTTGCTTCCAACTATGGTATTGACCACGACCAGCTTAGCTTTAAATATTAAAGTTGCTCGACCACATCAGCCTCTGATCTATTTTGTCATTTTTAAATAGTTCAAATATAAGAACGTAGCCGTAAGGTGGTTTCCTTTATTTTTCCGCCGAGTAACTTATCTTCAACAAGCACGCTATGTTAAACTAAGCATTGTATTATTTCTGCATAATGAAATATTCTTGTTTAGTAACTCTTGTCTGCTCCAGTATCTACCTTTGATTTCTGCAAGTTGTCTCCGGTTTTTGTTACATTATGAAGAACAAGGAGCCGGTTTCTTGTTCAAGTGCTGTCCGGGCCCTCTCCAGGCAGACGTTTCCTGTTCTTAGTTTGAAAGGTAGTGGGATTTTCCGCTGATAATTTGTTGATAATAAGTGGTCCAAACCTTTTTGAATTTGTCATTGGCAAATAATTTAGAATACAGTCGTACAAGCTTTCGTAGTACCGGAATCCTGCCGACTAGACCTTTTCATAGCAGAGAGCATGATGTAGTTGGGATGCGGCTGATAATAACGGTGGCTGAACTAAATCTGTGTAGTTAACAAATGTTTGCCCAGGAGAAGTGAACCAGGAGACGCTCTTCTCGCTGGAGGAGCTGGCACACAGCGAGGTATTCAACGTTAAATGTGACTGGAGCGACAACATCACATCTCTCCGGCAACTTGCCGTTCAGAAGCCGCAAGTTATTTCTGAGGCTTTTATCTTCCAGCACTTCACCACTCTTAGACTCGTTGATCGTAATGTAAGTACTATTAACATAATATGGTATAAGTATGATAATGGGAATAATGCGTTTCAGCGTTAGAAGAAGTGTCCCTGTTGTTACTACTTTACTAGTCGGCGTAATCAGTTTTTATCTGTCATTCTGTCTGATTTGGGGGCTTACAGTAAGAAGCTTTTCCTTGTTAAAGAACCAACTAAAACTTCGTTTCAGATTAATGAGGTTGACAGAGGGCTGCTCAAGTTTACCAATCTACAGGAGCTCAGTTTGACTGGGAACTGTCTGACTTCCGTTGTGGGAGCTCACCTTCCAAAATCCCTCACGGTAATACTATCCAAGCGTTATTTATTTTACATTCTCATTGTTTGCAAACATATTTGTGAAGAGACGAAAAAGTTCGGTTGAGGTTTTTGTTTGTTTATTTGTTTATGGAGCGTACTTGCCATAAAGGTCCATGTGGCATGATAATATCATAATCATGGGGTCTGATTATCTAAATCTTTCTTGCTATCTAATCCTCTCATGGGCCCTTTCGTCCCGTAAGTCTAAAAAGGAATTATGTATAAAATTCTTGAATTCACAAAATTTGGCCCGGTTGATAATTTGATAGGAGAAATGATGAAGGCAGTTAAACAAGTAAAGTGAAAATAATTGGCGGGCAATTTGGCCGGTATCCAATTTATGAAGAAAATTTATGCTCTGGTGTAATGGAACGGTACCGCGACAATTGACCCCCCGACAATTGACCCCCCGACAATTGACCCCCCGACAATTGACCCCCGTTAGGGTTAGGGTTAGGGTTAGGGTTAGGGTTAGAGTTAAGGTTAGGGTTAGGGTTAGGGTTAGGGTTAGGGTTAGGGTTAGGGTTAGGGTTAGGGTTAGGGTTAGGGTCCTGGGTCAGGGTCCTGGGTTAGGGTTAGGGTCAGGGTCCTGGGTCAGGGTCAGGGTTAGGGTTAGGGTTAGGGTTAGGGTTAGGGTTAGGGTTAGGGTTAGTGTTAGGGTTAGGGTTAGGGTTAGGGTCCTGGGTCAGGGTCAGGGTCAGGGTTAATTGTATTAAATTATATTGTCGGGGGGTCAATTGTCGGGGGGTTAATTGTCGGGGGGTCAATTGTCGGGGGTCAATTGTCGGGGGGTCAATTGTCGGGGGGTCAATTGTCGCCAACCCTTTAGAACATTCAGTTCATATTTGGTGGTTTAGCCTAAAACTTACCTGGTAATCATCAAACAATAAATGTATACATTTCCCTACTGAAATCTTCTTTTACCTAGTATGTTCATTGTTCATACCTTCTCAGTAGTATCACTAACGAACCCTCAGGTGTTACAGCTGTTTGCCAACAAGTTTACAGATTTGACAGACCTGGCTATAAGCCCGCCTCCTAACCTGCAGCACTTGGGGGTGGGGTACAATCAGCTCACTGACCTCTCTTCCTACATGTCTCCTTACTTCTGGTGGGTTCACCTCCTTCCTCATCTGTTCTTATTTAAATGTCAGACATAGATGATGTATTTGTTGACAACTGTACTGTTCTTAGTCGTAATTTTTAAGACAGCTTATTTATTTGTCGATAACAAACAGCCAGGGTATCAAACCAATAAGTTGAAATCTTGTTGAAATGGCCAACGAAACATAACAATTGTAACTCTATTTCAGGCCGAACTTGTTGTCGCTGGATTTATCACACAACAGGATCGGTCACGTGATTCCTACTTTACAGAGCCTGTCTCAACTTATATCTCTCCGAAACCTATCTCTCATCTCTAACCCTATCACAGTTAGTCGCACCTTCGCACCTATTTCTGAGTAGCATAGTTGGAAAATTCATTCATTTTAGTACTTTCAGTTTCTTGGGAGTTCTGAGCGGGCCTGGTTTTCTAGTTGGATTTATTTACTTTGTAAGGGTTCTGATCGGGCCAGGTTTCCTGATTTTAACTATGTTGATTGTTGACCCCTAAACTCGTATAAACAGTCAGACAGCGAATTTAAAAAAGTAGTTAATAAACCCTACTGCTACATTGAAACTGTGAATATATAATAACTAGTGTAACCCGGCCTTCGGCCGGGATTTCACTGCCGCAGTTAAAAAGGGTAGGAGTAATTACCCGCTGAGTCAAAACCCGGATTAGGCGAGCAATTCTATTCGGAGTGCCCTCACGTATCCGATAGTATCATTAAAAGATAGTATCTTAAACAATAATCAATAGAAACTAACCCTTAACACCATGCACCACACCCGCCTATCATATTTGTGAACATGCATTACATTGTCGTATGAAAGTATGAAATCTCTCTACAGTCCAAACAGACCGTTTGAGCTCTCCCTCCCCTAATAAGTTTATAGTACAGGGTGGCCCATAAGTGACTACCCACACGCAACCTTTTAATAACTCACGTAATTCGTCTTCAAATTGCACCAAAATTTCAGAGATTATAGATATGGGTCCAACTTAGATTTCCTGAAAGTTTTGTAAGCCACGCCCAATTACAGTGGGCGTGGCGTGACACTCCCTCTTTTTCACTATTGTCTTCATAAAATGAGAACGCTTTAAGCTAAGAACTCCAAATTTTTTGCACACATTTGGCTTGATAATTTAAAACTTTTCCCAAAGTTTCAAGTTCATTGTTTAAAATTTGGCTGAGTTATGACCATTTCAAAATTCATCGGATACGTGATCCGAGCACTCAGTCAGTGATCTCTGCACTTGGTTAATGGCCTGTTTGGCTCACATGCGCCGCTTGATTGGTTGCAGGGCTTGTTAGCCCTGCTAGTCACAGGTTCGTTCCTTACAATCGATAAAAAGGAATGAACTATCCATTGAATCATCGAAAATGGTTCACTATCCTCCCTATACTGCGGAACAACGATTGTTTGTCTACCTGAACAAAGAGAATGGGGAGTTCTGCCCTCAGCTTAAACGACAATTTCAAATGAAATTCAACCGACCATCCCCTTGCCGGAAAAGCTGCTTTGATTTGCATCACAAGATCAAGTTTACTTTTTCTGCAAAAGACGAACTGCGAGGACCGAAGAAAACATCACCATGGTTGTTTGTGACGTGATGGATACACCTAAAATTGGCACCCGAAAACGAGCTCCTGCCTTAGACCTCAGCAGAACATCCCTTCAACGAATCCTAAAGCGAGATCTTTCTAACCGGGCCTATCGGATTACAAAGAAACACCAACTTTTAGACCGTGATTCCTGATTTTCCTGAAAAGGTCACGATCTGGTGCGCCATCAGTTCTCGTGGAATCCTAGGACCTTACTTTTACGAAGAATTTGGTGTTTTCCTGTCTAGCAAAGTCATTATCGGTATCCAATCAATCATGATCAGGTCGTCATCTCCTCAGTATGTTTGGTAAAGCCTAATGAACCTCATTAATACACGCTAACGCCTTACTCTTGATCAGATTGGGTGACGAGATCACTGATTGAGTGCAGAGATCACTGACTGAGTGCTCGGATCACGTATCCGATGAATTTTGAAATGGTCATAACTCAGCCAAATTTTAAACAATGAACTTGAAACTTCGGGAAAAGTTTTAAATTATCAAGCCAAATGTGTGCAAAAAATTTGGAGTTCTTAGCTTAAAGCGTTCTCATTTTATGAAGACAATAGTGAAAAAGAGGGAGTGTCACGCCACGCCCACTGTAATTGGGCGTGGCTTACAAAACTTTCAGGAAATCTAAGTTGGACCCATATCTATAATCTCTGAAATTTTGGTGCAATTTGAAGATGAATTACGTGAGTTATTAAAAGGTTGCGTGTGGGTAGTCACTTATGGGCCACCCTGTATTACCATGATTACATGACCATGTAATATATACGCCATGTAATATATACGCTACATAGTACATAATATTATGCAGAGAGAGAGAGAGAGAGCTAGCCCCGTAACTCTTGCCGTTCTGCTAAGTCCATTTTA
The DNA here is from genome assembly GCF_026151205.1 of Bolinopsis microptera. Taxonomy (NCBI): domain Eukaryota; kingdom Metazoa; phylum Ctenophora; class Tentaculata; order Lobata; family Bolinopsidae; genus Bolinopsis; species Bolinopsis microptera. Next base: position 20,766,161 of record NC_087073.1, read on the forward strand.
TGTAACATATTTTGTGGTACAAAACCATCAATTAAACCACTTACCACCGGTCGATTTTTATAAAATTTGCTTATTGGCTTCGTCAGAGTTTTGTCGGCACTATACCGAAAAAACCAGTCCCGTAACTCTTACCGTTTTTTTTTGTATAACCGTTCGGAAATTTCAAACATACACACACACACACACACACACACACAGATTTCTTGGTATTATTAAGATTGATATAATAATAATATCATGTTCATGTTTACTGTTTGCTGTTTTGTGACTTAACCTTGATCTAATTTGCAGTTGGCTCCGGGTTACAGGGGATGCACGCTAGACATGATCCCCCAGCTGCAGATACTGGACGACGTCTCCATCAGTGATGACGACAGACTCCACTTCACCAACATCTCCAGAGAACCTGTCCAGTGGGACCAGGCTATATTCACTGTGCTGTTTCCTATCCTGGAGAACCTACGACAACCACCAGAGAACGAGGTTAGAACTTGCAACCAGGTTCAATTTAATTTGAATTCATTTAGTGGTACCAGTATTTAAACTCATTATTAGGTATATATATACAAATTACAAACTACTGATGGTGTTTGAAATTAATGTTGATGCGGTGAATACCTCTTATCTTTGAGTTCGATTTTTCTGATTTTATGCGTTTTTGAACCGTTGACATAATGATGTCTGCAGGCGTTGGACGAAGCAAATTGCCACTATCCTATACAAAAGAAGTACTCTTACCTCATCAGATTCCATTTCGTGAGTGACTCCTCGCCCGATGACGGCACCACTTCAGTGGCCCAAACTACCAGCGGTATAATACCCCAAACCAGTGAAGATGGGGCTTCTCCCACAGTGCAAGTAACCCTAACTCCAGCAGCAACATCAGAGGACCACCTTCCTCCCCTCTCTCCTGGTTCTGAGGAGATTGAGGGAGCTGGAGCATCACCAGTTGGTTTGTTACATAGGGTTTGATATCCTGTATTTTTATGTAAAGTGATCTACCAGGTTCCCTAAAATTCGTCAGCCAAAGCTTTGGTCTCAATAAATTAGAAACCCAAAAATTTGAGAGGAAGTTTTGGACTAGTTTATTTGTCATTAATCTAATTTGCCATTATTGAATTTATTTGTCATTATATAAGATAATAGTGTAACCCGGCCTTCGGCGTATCCAATAGTATCTCAAACTATCTTTCTCGTGGGTAATGAAGTCATTATTAGGCACCACATTCCATGATCAAAAGGTCCGAACACCGACTATTACACCTCATCACTCCCGTCTTGAACCACTTTCCATTTTTATTTAAATCGTTTTAGAAATTAACCCTTGTTAACTCCTCACACACCTGCCTATTATATTTGAAAACACGCATACATTGTCGTAGGAATTAAACAGGAATTAAACAGGAATTAAACAGGAATTAAACAGGAATTAAATAGGAATTGTCGTATAAAAGTATGAATTCTCTCTGCAGTCCAAACAGACCCTGCAAACAGTGCCCCCTCCCCTAATAAGATTATAGTATAAAAGGACAGGGAATCTTACCCCGCTAACCTAATTATGGTTACTAGCAGGAACCCGTCTAACCCTAAAATGGTGTCAAGACTCAAGAGACTAAAACAATTATTACCTATTTAATTCGCGTTTTTGACACCACTTGGGGTACCAAATTTTGGGCTCTAAAACTCCTATTTCTTGGCCAATTTTTTATTTTTTCATGCTGATTTGAAGGCCATTAAAGCATTTGACCCAGTCAAAAAAGTTTCAGTTGTATATCTTTGACGGTTTTTGCAGAAATTCGCGTTAGAGTTGATGCCGTGGTGTCAGTAAAATGGCACGGATAAATATATATATATTTGAGACATTCAGTGAAACAGTAAAACACGAAATTCACATTAAGCTATCGATTGTGTAATCTTTACATATATATATATCGTCTCGCTTTATATATAGTAAGATTACTTATAGTTATACAGCTACATATTGCATATGCAGAGAGAGCAAGCCCCGTAACTCTTACCGTTTTCTTAATTATGCTGCTCAAGCCATTTTATGTCACATTAGTGGTACAAAACCATCAATTAAACCACTTACCACCGGCCGATTAAAAAATGCTTCAGAGTTTTGTCGGCACTATACCGAAAAAACCAGTCCCGTAACTCTTACCGTTTTTTTAAATATCACCGCTCGGAAATTTCCCGCATCCACACATACACACACACACACACACACACACACACGGATTTCTTGGGATTAAGAAGGTGATTCTAAATCTGTAAACGAATTGGCCATCCTGAAGCTCTTAAAAAGTTAAAATCATTCTGGATTTCAATGTTACTAATATGAACTATCTGAATGCGATAGATTTGGGCGAGATTTTTGGAAATTAATGTATTCTGTCCGTATTTTAAATGATCTCTGATTATTCAGATCTAATTCAATGACTGTTCTGAGTTGAAATTACTGCTCTATGAGAATCGTACTGTTTTCAGGTGAAAATGAGGAATATGTTCCAGTGGGAGCCGTGTTCGAAACAGAGGCTGTACCTTGGGAGATCAATTCGGAGTTTTTAAAGCCAGTCATAGTCAGGTACGTAGTTACCAATATTGAGATCATTTTCATGTTGGATATTTGTACGTTCTATTCAACTAATCTTAGATTTTGACATCACATTCAAATTGGATAAGATGAATAGTTTGTAACACCCTGCTCGCAGGTGTTCAGATTTAACATTGTTGGAGAAATTCCTGGGTGGTGAAGTGCAGTTCACTGTAATTGAGAAGGTAATAGAGAGTTTTACTGCTATAGCACCACCTGACCCCACCTCTCCCACTCCTACATCTGGGCAAAAGAAAAAAGGTGATGCTTGGATCCTAATATTCCTAATTGTTGGCATATACTTCAATAATCAATATGTGCCATATTGTTATGCTGTAAATAGTGTTTAATTCCCTATCTGTAGTGTTATCACTATCAGTGGTGATCAGAAAATGATGGTTACCCATTTAAAATAGGAGGAAAAGATGAGAAGAAGGGCAAGAAAGTGGATACATCCTCGAAACCTCTAAAGGATAAAGACGGTAATATCCTCAAGTGGGTGGACAACCCTGCGACCTACAACGAGATAGCAAACATCAGAGTTGACTTGAAGCCTCTCTTGTCTAGTTAGTCATATGTTTACAACACAGCACTCAAATAAAATTTGTGGTCAGAAAAACTTGTGGTCAGAAAATCATGCTGTCCCAAATTCTGTCCCATTTTCAGTTTTTGAAGATGAAATTTCTATGTCCAGGACCGAAATTTTACAGTTTTGACGGAATTTTTCACTTGCAACCAATTAGTAAGTCAACTATAGATGGAATATGAGCTTACTGCACAAAAATTAACAAAACGAAAATTCACATTTTCCAATTTCTGTCCCATTTTTAAATATGAAAATTTCTGAACACAAATTTGGCAGATTGGATAGATTTTTCGCCTAGAGACCAGTTAGTCAGTTAATTGGTGATGATGATATTAAACCAAATTGAGGTACTGGAGGGTAATATTTTACCTAAACCTTGATATTACAGATGGAGTAACCAGTGATAAGACACAGTGTACCGTAACAGAAAAGCCGCCCCCTGAAACCCCTCAACCAGACGACGGTAGAGCCAGCGCGACCAGTGGTAAAGGAGGCAAGAAAGGAGGTAACAAAGGAGCTGGAAACAAGAAGAAAGTACCCACCCCAGTGCCCGTAACCCCACCGGAACCACTGAGACTGGAGTATAAGATGGAGAGAGTAAAGTGGAACAGTTTCCAGGACTGCCGAGCGTGGAGTCAGACATCAGCTGAAGTATCTGTTACAGCAAATCATAGTATCACTACTGCTCCCTTGTAGATGATCATTGATCAGCTGTCGGCTCATGCTATATTTATAAACTTATTATAAGAGGTGTGGCAGATGTTTTTATCCTTGTATAGTTGTACATAAACTTGGAGCGTTTGTTAACTAAGTGAGATATATTTTACCGCTAGTAACTTATTAAGTCATCCCACCACATTAAGTCAACCTATGACCACAGAAGAACCACGATTTTAGCGAGTTGTAAATACTGTTAATAAGATTTGTTAATAAGCCAGATAGAAAAACATTATATTATAGCAATTCATTTTCAAATTAGTGTTTTATTTGTATGTTGAGCAACAACTATATTTATATCCTTACTGAGGAAACTCAGACTGTATTTTTTCAACGAAAGATCTGAAAATAAAACAGAATTTGCTTAAAATTTAATTTAATCTACAGTCTAAATGTTGTAGATGTTCAATTGAATTATCGAAAAAAACTGGGCTTCTGGAAAACAAGGTCACAGCACTTGCACAGGGAAAAGTTGAGTTTTTTAGCTGAACACGGCATTGAACTGAGCAGTAACGTAGTACTAGTCCTCTGGGTAACTCCCAATTTCCATAGCAGGCGTAAGAGAGCGTGACAGTGTGCAGTGCAGTGGTTGGAGGACTTCGCCGCTTCGACGCGCCGCGCAAACTAGCATTCTTGCTTCGCATCGAACGATCGGGTTGATTGACGGTGTCAATCCATCGTTGCTCTGCTTCGCAGAGCAACGATCTCGATGGCTTGACACGGTCAATCAATGCAATGGTAGCTTGTCTGACTCCTGACTCCTCCTATTCTAAATATGTTTTACAACTTTCCAGTTCCCATATCCACTTTGATCGTCTGTCCGGTGCTCGTCTCGAATTGGAACATGTCTGATGTTGTCAAGACAAAGTCGAATGCTCCTAAGGTCACTCAAATCGGAATCGTACTCACTACCTTGGAAGCCGTAGATTTCATACCAAGATCCATCGAGGTAGAATGTGCAAATGCTATAGTATAAAAATAGAACGTGTCTTCCCTGGCTACGAAACACTTAACGGGTGATACTCTTAAAATATCTGTTCCATATACCGTCGACGAGTCCAACTCGGCGCGCGTCCTGGTAGGTTGTAAACCTACAACGAAACACAGCTCATTTTGCATTTGAGAACGGTTATTCAAATTAATATCAGCTTCTTTTGTTCGGGAAAGGGAGACACTGCACTGGCAGCGGTCCTCCCTTCATGATTATAATTATATTTATAATATTATATTATTATGGGTTTTGGTAAAATATTTATTAACAAATTATAACACAAAATGACTATAAACATGTTATAAATGTATGCTACAATTTTATTAGTATTACATCTCACATAACTTACTTGATACTTGATAAGGTCTCCTCAATCATTCGAGTGGCCTGCACCAAGGAATTGCCGCTTATGTCGTATCATCTCTCTCCAGTGCTTTCGGTTTCGATCCTGCCAACTCTCGGACCTTATCAAATACAATGTCTGGATCTCCTGTGAATGTTACTGCGTCTTCTAGGACACAGGTTCGCCAATTCTTTCTTGGCCGCCCACGTGATCTTCGGCCGTGAGCAGGTGTCCAATCAAAAAGATACTTTGGTAGCCTGGTGTCCGGCATTCTAGAAACATGTCCAAACCAGCGAAGACGGTTGGCACTGATGTAGGTTATAACGTTATAACCGGGTTTATTCTTGCCCGCTCCAACACTTGAACATTGCTCGTCCGGTGGAACCACTTAATTCGAAGGATTCTCCTCAAACAGTTTTGATGAAAAACTTCGAAGCGATGTAGTTGCTTTGAAGTAGTGTTCCAGACTTCGCTTCCATAAAGTAATATTGTTAGAACCGCTGCAACATATATCCGCATTTTGGTGTTAGTTTGGATATTGCGATTCTTCCAAATATTACCGAGCTGATTGAATGCTCCTGAGGCTTTCTGGATCCGTGCAGACAAGTCCCGGTCAATAGTCCCATCACTTGATTATTGATATAATCGACCCAAGGTAAGTGAAGTTGCTGACTTGCTGGATAGCCGTGTCTCCTACTGTAATGTCCACTGTTGATGCTTCAGTATATGGCCTCTGTGATGTATTCTTGCCGATGGCCATAACCTCTGTTTTCTTCGCATTGATTCTGAGGCCAGCCTGAGCCGCATACTTGCATAAAAGATCAGTCGTCTCCTGGAGACCGTCCTTGGTGTTGTCCATGATAGCCAAATCATCTGCATAGTCAGTATCCAGGACGACTGTATCCTGACCAGAGCTGGTGGTAGCTCTCTGCAGCACTGCCCCGTGTGACAACACTTTGTTATCCTCAGCCCGCTGCGCAGGCAGGTTGATGCAAACATTAAAGATAGGTGGACCCTGAATATCCCCCTGCCCAGAACCAGATGTAACGTCAAACCACTCAGAGAGCTCGCCATTATGTCTGACAGCGCTGACGGTGCCGCAAAAGAATGCTTGCATTATGCGAATGTATTTACAAGGCAAGCCATAATGACATTGACTGAAAGCTTTCCAGATAAACTCCCGATTAAGTGAATCGAATGCCGCTTTAAAGTCAACAAAATTTATGTAAAGGGGGAGATTAAACTCAATGCTGTTGTGAATAATAGTACGGAGCGAATAAATCTGATCTATGCAAGACCTGTTTTTTCACATAAAGGTTATCAAATTCAGTGAACATGCTAGATAGCACGGTTTTTATTAATTCGCTCGCCTTGAAATTATCACGTGACTTTGGTTTTTATGGTTTCGCAGCCTAACCACAACCCTATACGGATACCCATAACTCTCCAGGGAAGCATTTATAAATATACCGATCTAGATCAGTTAGTACATTTACATGCCCTCAGAAGATTTTTAAAAATGAGGTGAGCGATTAAGTGAAAGCGAGATAGCACACCAACTTTCTACTTTCGAAATCGCTAACCACATTGGAATTAGAAATCTAGTCGTACACTTTATATAATATAGGATTTGCTCCTTTCTCAGGTTTTTCTGTTATCATGCCTTCGGAGGCGCGCGCTTCGCGCGCGAAAAGGGGCATGCAACGTATGTCAATCCTCGTGCTTAACCTTGAAGGGATGATGATTAATCACTCTACACTCGACTGTCACGTGACTTTTTCAACCCATTCTCTAGCTGGTTCTGAACGACTTTTTGAAACCCTAACCCTCTAATCTGATCCCAACCCTAACCCTAACCCAATCCTTAACAATAACATATGCTGAAACCCTAACCCTAACGAGAAATTAGACTAACTTCCTTATACGGTCATATCACGTGATCGAGACAGTTTTTCGCCAATATCTCGTCAGGGGAGCATTTTAACCCTATGTCATGGGGGTGATTCGGAATCAGCGTCCGAAAATACATCGATTGAAGTTGGTTACAACCGTCGGGGGCCCTTTTAGAACAATCTCGAAGATCGACTGTAGAGTGATTTAGCACGCTCGACCTTGAAGCAGTACAAAAGATAGACTCATGAACAATGAACAACAACCGTCAACCCCAGTATTCCAGTTGACCAGCCAAATGAAGCGTACACGGAGCAACGAATCCCGAGACAGTTGTGCCGATATAAAAGACGCCCACAGGGAAGGCAGCACAGTAAAGAAAAATCAGCGAGTTAACCACCCAAGTATAGGGAGATGGCCTTGGTGACTAGAGCGGTACACATTTAACATGACCGGCAGTCGCAGAGCAGAGATACAGTTTACAGCAAGTTCCAGGATGGCAAGAGAGGTGAATAGTTGTGTTCTGGAGGGAGAGAGAAAGGACAGGGGGGGGGGGGGGAGGGGTCCCAGTCCCACACAGACATACACAGCTGGCAGGCTCACACTTAACGGGTGATACTCGTAAAATATCTGTTCCATATATTGGACCGTCGACGAGTCCAACTCGGCGCGCGTCCTGGTTGCTGGTAGTGGTAGGTTGTAAACCTACAAGCTTGCACACTTGGTCTTGATGCTAGCAAAATTTTACAGTGGGGAGGAAATGCGGAACACAGCTGTGCTGACAAGTTGAACTGTTCCGGACCAGACTACGTCAGCTTCGAACATGTGGTCTGCTTGCACTGAGACTGAGAGCAGAGGCATGTGGTAGGTTAAGAGGATCTGGCGAAATTCCAAATGCCAAAGAGAAAACAAGGGCTTTTATGTTTTACTAATTCGCTCGCCCAAAAATTTCACGTGACTATGGTTTTTCAGCTATTTACAAAACCCAACCCTGAGCATAACCCCGAAGCTATCCATAACCCTTACCACAACCCTAACCAATAACCAGAGCCCTACACAATCGAATTCATTTTAACCCTACGTCATGGGGGGTGATTCGGAATCAGTGATCAGCGTCCAAAAATACACAGATTTAGACCAATTTCACAACCAAAGTGCCTTTTCACAAGAATTTTCTTAAAATTTGGGTGAGCGATTTAGTAAGAGCGATAACCAGGACGTTGTAGGTTTACAACCTACCAGGACGCGCGCCTATGGAACAGATATTTTAAGACTAGTATCACCCGTTAACCAGGACGCGCCGACGGTCCTATATTAATATATATATATATATTAATATAGTATATAATAGTAATATAACTGTCACCAAGATGTAAATTCAAAGTTGAAATTTTCTAAATATCAAACTGGAATGATGTCAAGTCCGCGTATTTATATGTTTCACTCGATCTCATGTTACCGAAAAGTTGGTGTTTAATTTAAGTCTAAAAATCAAAATAAATTCTGATAATCTATCGGTTTAAATTGAGGCATAAAATACGAGAAATCCCGGCAAAAATTGACAAAAAGCCGGGCTGGGATTGGGGGCCTCTGGCCGGGATTTTGAAAATTGTTTTGCCGGGGCCGGGGAAAAAACACAAGTCCCGGCCGTATCCGGGGCCGGGATCCCGGTCGATCACTGTTCTAGAGTTCAGAAAAAGAATAAAATAAATAATTAAAAAATCACCAAAATTTTCTGGAAATGTTTGTGTGTTGGGCGGTCATGAGAGTGGAAAATTATGTCCGATTAAGTTAGACAATTTAAGTCTTTCGGTGTTTATTGTTGATTGTTGATGCTGAAATTGACTGTCGAGCCCCTGGATAAATTTCAAAATGAAATCACAAATTGTTTATGAAATAAAATTTAAGTTTGATACGATACTTTTCAACTATTAAAAAACGCGTGTGTCGTAAGTTGTTGGTATCAAAATTCAAATATGATCATGATTTTCAGCATTCATTGCTACATAATCACATGATTGATTGATTATCTTTCAAAGATAAGAGATTTTATTAATTAAAACCACCGACACTTCAGGTCTCTTAACACAATTTCACTACCTTCACTATAAGTATATCATAATTTAACTAACTACCTTGCGAGACATATTTATGTTAGTCATAATAAGTTAGTCATAAATGATTTCGGGACGAAAATGTGGGAATTTTTTCCGAAAACCGCCACATTTCGTACCCCAAACTAAATAATGGTACTTGGGGATTGTTTTAATCTCCTTTAATTTTCCAAAAATGAACCCAAATATTTCAGCAGTTTCATCTTGTAAACAATTTCTCCGGAGCCGTTGAAAGATAGCCTTAACTTAACTTATAATCCCCCAGATGGTATAGGCTTATAGGAGACCGACAGTATTTCGTTATCTTCTGCACTATATAGTAGTGACAGAGCTTGCTATGTGTTAATGGAACGCGTCCAAAATCATTTTTAAAGCAATTAATGATCAAATACTAGTGATCATTAATTGTTTGATGAATCATATTTTATATATCTTACTACACTGACAAGTTGATAGTAATCGATTAAGTCATAATTAAGGAAAATACGTGAAAAATAATTTGGGGAAAATAACGATGACCTAAATTTTGGTAGTCCGAAAATATGGTGTTTTTTCGAAAAACCACCGACTTTCGTACCATTTAAATGTCTTGTATTAGGTAACCTAAATATAATTCCTTTTCTGGCAACAGATATCTGTCTGCTGTCTAGTTTCCCAGCGAGGAAGTGCCTTGACTGGCCGGATCCGGCTGATTAAGTACAGGCAAAGTGGCTGAGCTGGCGGCAGAATGTGGCTTCTCGGCAGTAGGGAAACCGGCACCTGTCTGCGAGCGGAGATTCGGCGAGAAGTAAGAGTTCTGGTAGAAAGGTTGGTAGAATGCCAGTGGTACACTCCTTCCATACGAAAATGGAGTTGTAAATCCGTATGCAGGTGACCGTACTCCTGAAATAATATCACGTTATACTAGTGAACCATGGTGAAACACAAAACTTTAAGCTGAATCTTGAAGTAAAACTAAGGTTTTAGACTGCACAGCGTGAGTGCAAGTTGAAAGATTATCACAGATTCGTGAAGAAAGCCGTGGAATCCAGTAAGAGTTTAACAGTGCACGACACCTACCTTGAGTAAAGTTAGGAGAGTAGGGAGGGAAAAACTCGGAGAGGGGGGTTGAGGGTAAGCTATGGTACTGGTAGTCTGAGAAGGGTGTAGAGGGTTGGCTGTGGTACTGGTAACCTGGAGGGTAGAGAGGCGTTGAGGGTTGACTGGGGATGAAGTAGGATGGAGAGTACATGTTGCAAGGTGCTGCATGGTTAGCTTCCGTAACTTGCTCCTGTGAGTAGGCAGTGGTGATCTTGATATCAATAATGATAACAATATAAAATAGTGTTGAGCTGTATAAAATAGGTTAAAAGGCAATGTGCTTACAAATATGATGGGTACTTGGTATCTTACCAGATTGAGATTAAGTCTGAGCTTATTTACTCCACGATCCGACAGCAAACTCTGGGTTCTGTCACCCTCTGGTGGTTCGGGATACATAGTTGTGGAAGTTGATTTAGTGACAACTGGTGTAGGAGTGTGGTCTTGGGACGGGTAACCCCTACTGGCCAGATCTGGGGAGGCGCTGAACTCTAGAGCATGGCTGGCAGTTGGCTGTTGTTTCACCACCAGTACCTGGGTTAATATCATTAATTGAAACGCTTACAAAAATATGGAATATTTATATAGACCGATCTGATGATAGCTTGACTCTTAAAGCGGTTTTTTAGGCCTTTAAGATAAGTATAAGTTATACTTATCTTTAAAGGCTCAAAAAGGAAACAATTTGAACTTCTTATGCCTCAGCCAAAATAAAATCGGTTGTATCATTTGAAGTCATTGTGTGAGCCTTGCTGGGATTTCGCACAGCAAGCAGAGCAGTCACCCTCCCAGCGAGAAAGAGAAGGCTTGCTCTTTATAAAAATACCCGTGCGAGCCGTTCAGTTGACCCAGTGTCATCCAGAATAAGTACAAAACCACAGCAACCACGGTTATAATAGTACTAACCTCTTTTCTTCGTATGCGAATGGCAGGTTTGATCAGCAACTTTCTACCGAACTTGGATTCAATGTTCTCCTGAGGGTGATGGGAGTTTAGAGACCCTATTTATTTTCTTTGAATCATCAGTTTGGAAAGAATATAATAATGGATGAGATGACGACAGGTTAGGTGAGGGCTGAGCGGTAAGCTTCGGAGAAATGTATGGAGTACATGTAAGTATATATCTAACAAAATGAGTACAAGTTAACACTATGAGTACATGTTAATAATATAAATACAAGTTAATAATATGAGCACAGAAGGTAGTGGTGCGAGTACATAACAATATCAGTATAAGTTTTAAATAAGACTATAAGTTATAAACGTTTATAACATTTATTGAATTTCATGAAAATAAAAGTAAACTAGAAACCTGAGCTAGCAGTCTCTTAGCTTCATTTTCGCTTCTAAAATCCACGAAACAATATCCCTTACTGCACCCATTAACGTCCCGTATTACCTGAAACAAGTGTTATTATAATAACTAAATCTTTACAGCACTGATTGTAGTTATCAGTTATGCTAGCAAGTCTCTGCTATCGCGATTAGTTATAAACTTAATGAAACACTACCAGCCGTTACACGCTATACAGTCTATAATATTCTCAGTGTCCTCATATAAAGTCAAGCAATAAAACAGGTTCAACAATCAAGCCATCTTTTCTAATTACGAACAGCAGAATGTTCAAAATTATCATCGCCAAAATTCCATGCATTTTCAACCGGACCTAAATTCAGTAAAAACTTTCAGTTCTATGATTATTGATTTCTCATTTAAGATTATAAAGTTACAAATACAAGTGTACTACTACTACTATGTCGGAGCTAAGTCCGATCTACGCCAGAAAACCCCCTCCATATATCCCTGTCCCGCATCAGGGTTCGCAGTTCCTCTTTAGAGTTTGTCCCAACTTCCTTCAGTAACATAGACAAGTAGCTTTGTCTTGGTCGGCCTTGCTGTGCTCTACCGTGCGTAGGTTCCCATAAGACTAAATCACTGGCAAGTAGCTCAGGATGTCGGATGCAGTGTCCCGCCATTTTTAATCTCCTGCTTCGTAACTTGTTTGACAGCCTTGGGAGGCTACCATACAAAGTTATATTGCTGACCTTGTCCTTCCATGAGATACCCAGCACCATACGCAACATCTTTGTGTATGTCCCGTCCAAACTTTTCTCTTGAGCCTTTGTCAGTGTCCAGGTTTCTGATCCGTAGAGCAGTACTGATTCACAAGCCGCTATGAACAATCTAATCTTTAGGCTCTTTGAGAGTTTGGATTTCCAGATATCCTTCAGTCTATGTAGGGCACCCCACGCTTTTCCCTTTCTAACCCTTATCTCCCTATCTGTGCTCTCAATCCAGGAGCCTAAGTAGATGAAATCATCTACATTTTCTATGGCTTCCCCGGATCGACTTTGTAGGTCGCTAGATCGATCCTCCATATTCAGTGTCATGACCTTGGTCTTGCCTTCGTTTATGTGTAGTCCCACGCTTGCTGCCGCCGATTCTACTCTGAGCAGGAACTCGTTAGCCTTGTCCATGTCCTCAGATATAAGTGCTATATCATCTGCAAAGTCCACATCGGTGATGATCTTGGGCCCCACCTTGGACTTTTCACGTTCGGTGAGAAGCCTCGAATCCGTATGGGCTATACAGTAGCATGACACATGCATAGAGTAAGATTAAGGAATATGAAAACACTCGAAGGGGTTATCGTACAATTACGGTTTATTCCGTTGGAAGTTAGAGGGTTGGCATTGTCTTTACTCAGGAGGTAGAGAGCGCTTGATTTTGACTGGGGAAATGGCTGAAGTTCAGGAATCTGTTTGCATGTTTCCCTACGCTTGTAGCACTGTGAAGCTTGTAAGTCATAAATTCAAAAGTGATTGACTCTTGAAACTTATAAAGGCGTCTCATACAATATGATGGTATTGTGACCTTCCGTGAGATTAGTTGAATTATTCTCACGATTCTGACAGAATTGGTCTCGATGTGTTCGGCTTCAATGGGTTTTAGGAAACTTGTGATGTCTTGACGACTTGGCCAACTGGGGAGCCTACAGAATTCGCCAGATTAGTTTCATTGGTTATCTAATTGCCCTTCTTGGAATATTATATGACGTTAATGATTGACCATTAAGCGGTTTTTCTACCTTTAAATAAGTAAAGTTTACACTTAAAGCTCAAGGAACAATTTGATCAAGGTCGCCATTCGGTTTATCATTGAAGTATTGGGGCTATGTTGATCGTACAGCACATGCTTTCTCCTCACAGATAATGAAGGCTTGCTTTCTGTACTATCCAACGTAAACGGTTCAGTTGCCAGTTCGTCCAATATATCAAACACACAACCACGGTATATGTACACCTCGTTGTAGCGAGAAGGCAGTGATCAAACCTTCTACCATTGATTCAATGCCTTTCCGTGGTGAGGAGTTTGCCCTTATTTTGCATAATATGATGGAGCGACCTTGGTGACTCGATTTGGATAGGGTCCAGTTACATAGCATGCTGGCCTCCATGCTTCCAAACACCCGACCCCCTCGCAAGGTGTCGAGTTTTGGCTGGCCGGGCTAAGATGCCTCGTATTGTTTTCCTCTTGAACATGACTCTTCGGTTTTGTTGGGTAGACTCAGAAGTGGAAAAAAAAAAAGAGACTAAAACCCTCAGCTTGACACCGAGAATCCAACACCGGGAGTCGCTGAGATTTTATCATCGGCACGTCTGTTCTCCTTTACAGGTTATAATAAAAATCGAAAAAGTTACACTATGATCAATTATAAGATTGTAATATTCCATGTGGTCGATCTAAGTAACTATCAGTAAGTAATGGACAAAGTAAACGGTTTTAAACTTATTGAGTTCTGTAAGCTAATCAGCTTTTGAGTTTATGAAATCCAGAACCGAGCACGTCTCTAGCTTGCATTTCCGTTAAGACTAAGCTTTACCCTTACTGACCGACTTAACTCTGTATACCGACCAAGTGTTAAACTTACATATAGCTTGCGAGACGTTATATGACGGATTCCGGCCATTTTCTTCCGGCAAATGATGAACGCGATTTGCAAAATAACATATACAACTGAAGATTTTGCGTCAAGCTTTACCTTCATTCGCTGAAATTGTGTTTGGATATATTTTAGGTGCCCAACAGATTATCCTCTAGGCGTCAAAACCAATTTAGGTTTTACTGACCCGTTTGCACATAGGTGTAGCAGGTTCCTGCTGAATAACAATCATTATCAGCCTACAACATAGTAGCAAGTTTGTATCGGCGATTAATATAGACTAAATGAACACAAGGCTAGTCGTAGTTTAGTTATATTTCGTCAGTCGCCCTCTTGCTATAAGTAAAGCAATAACAACGGTTCCACATCAAATTTTCTACATTCGAACTCCTGTCATGTAGTATACCCAAATCCTGATTTTGAATACGGACCTTATTTCCAAAACATATCACCAATCCCTTTCCAGACGACAATACAAGTGTAGACATAGAGTAGAATCAACGCAGCGATGATGGTTCAACAACAATAATTAAAACGAAGAACAACGAATAGAAAACCGTTTAGTCACAGTCATCCATCTGTCTTACGGATATTCTCTTTCAAAGATTTCGTAGAAATTTATGTGATTTCATTGTTTGGATACTTATTGCGCTGTTTATGCATACGGCTGATACGGTCTTCAGGAAACAAGCTCAAGAAGATTAAAATTGGACTTTGTCGGTCGCTGACTCGCTTGGACTACTAAATATCTTGAATATGTTCGTAAATCCGTTCGCTGTACACATTCTCCCCCATTTGTAACGCAGGTGACACTTGGCAACAACAATCCTCGTCTGCAGACAATTCTTCTTCATCTTCACTTCATACTTCCTGTTCACCAGCTCCCCCCATCAAATCATTCAACTCAACATCCACTTGAATCCCCTCCTACTGTTCCTTTTAATAACCTGAATTTGCACTGCAGACCGCGGAGGAGCTGTTTAAAAACGTCTCGCTTTGAGTACCCGAAGAAGAGCAGAACCGCAGTGAATACCGCTCCAAAGTAGCTTGCAGAGGAACATTCCATTGTTCATTCCAACAGACTGGTCGGCAACAACTTCTCCACTATCATCGCCATCGTCAGCATTTCCTGTTTGTATTTATAAATATGTTTCTTCTACCTAAATCAAATTGAGTAGTCCTGAGCAAGTTCGACTGGTGTCTGCCTACTCTACCCTTTTTAGTACCCTGACTCTCTACTGCAAAGTGTAATGCAAGCTGTGCAGCCCGTTAATACTTTAATAGTAATACAAGAGTGTAAATTAGCAATGAATTAAAACTTAAATTACTAATTATTAATTATAAAAGCAAATATTAGCTTTTGAGGTCAATTTATTTCTGTGAACAGTCACTAGTCAGTCCTATGTAACGAATACTCGGATAGTCGACTTATAGAATAACCACCACTTCTTACTTATAATTCAAAGAATTATTCTGTATAAAAATAATAATAATAATGATTGATTTTGGACACGAAGGGAAACACACAAATTGATAATAATAATTAAAATTAATAATTATGTACGACCGCCCACGTGCAAATCAACCGAAAAATATGAATTTGCGTAGTAACCATGGTGACGAGGGTTATTACGCGCACGTGCACGTGCAATGATTGTTTTAACGTCATTTTGATCGGTTTTATTGATATTACGCTGTGTTTAAGTGTTTAGTACGACTACGAGCAGCATAGTTGGCTGTATCCTCAGTTGTGTACTTTTGTAGGATATTTTTGACACGATTTAAACTTACTAACAAAAATACTATTAGCTTCCTCCCTGTGACCACGGGTTTTCTAGTCTATATTATAATTCAAAGAATTATTTCTGTATAAGGTCTTTAACTATCTTCTGCACTGGATCCCAAAGCATGGTAAAAGGTCAAGAGGTAGACCTCGGAAAAACTAGTTGCCATGTGTCCGGGAGGATGCAGCAATCTTCACAGGTGTCGATAACATCACGATAAAAGATGCAGAACAACAAGCTACAGACAGGGTTCACTGGAGAGGTCTAATACACCGTTACTATGTGGTGCAGGCCACTCCAACGACTAGGAGGAGACCTTTTCAAGTACAAGTATAAGGTCTGTATGTACGACCGCCCACGTGCAAATTAGACAAGAAATAGGAATTTGCAAAGTAAACATGGTAACGGTGTTAAAAGTGCACACGCAAAGATTTGTGAGAGGCATTTTTATCGTTTTTTGTTATTACGTGGTGTTTAGTCATTAGTGCGAGCAACATTTTAATCGGCTGTATCTTCGGTTGTGTAGGATATTTTTTGATGCTATAAAAACTTACTTACAAAAAATACTATTATTATAGCTTCCTCCCTGTGACCACGGGTTTTCTAGTATGAATATAAACCTAAACTAAAAATACACTAGCACAATTGTAACTGCAGTTTTCAGTTTTACAGAACTCTCAATGCTTAATAGCTTAATGAATACACTTGCAGGTACCACCCGTATTCAATTTAGATTACTAAAAGTATTGAGTTTAGTCATTTTCTAATACGAGGCCATATCAGGCCATGAAAAATATTGATAAAATTCAAACCTTATCGATAAATTGACATAATATTGACAAGATTCGACATTTACATTGGAGGCCATTTTTGATTTTCCCGAAAAAAGCTATTTTCCAGATAGAATGAGTTATACAGTATACACTAATGTCAGTAAATACCTTTATGTCCTCTGGGTAGAATTTGTAATGTCTCATGATCGTACACACGTCGTATTCCGCCATCTGACGATGTAAAAGGTACGTTATATAATAATAACAACAAAGTATTTATATCCCGCTCATATTAGCAACTAGTAACCAAGAATGGTACTAGCTACTAATGTCAGAGCCGCACTCCTAACAAAGATACAACTATAATGATTTAGAATTCTCCAACAAAAAATTCTCATTTTCCTTTAAACTGCTTATTGGTAACACTAACGTCTAAAAACTATATACGACAGACATGCTGGTACAATCAGACATCAGATGGAATAAATTATAAGAGAAAAATAATAATCTCGACACATATTGGTTACCTTTATTCAAAAGAATTTAATTAATTAAACTTCATTATACACTCTTCTTTATTTTTAGATCAAAACAACAAACACAAACTGAGGCCTGCATCCCCGTCAATACCACACAATCATTTAATGAGTAGCTCAAAGGTAGTAGACCAGGCCGACGGATCCCCAGTCCGATTTCTCTGAGTATTATCGCACCCAATTAAGGGAACTTGCACACTACATCACCCTGTACCCAACAGCTTGCAAGCAAGCTGCCGTTCACCAACCGGTTCACTGAGGTACAGGTAGATTGCCGAAGCATGTGCTACCAACTCTGCAATCATGTGGTACCGGCCAAGGATACAGGTTATAAAAATAAAAAATAAAAACAAGCCAGGGCATGGCAAATGGCAGTCTAGTCTCTCTGTGTAAGTGTAACTATACACACAACTCATGGCAGTTAAAAAATCCCATGGAATAATCTACAAACTAAGGCCAGGTTCTAGGAACGTGATAAAATTCTGATATCAACTGTCGATTTAAAGGTTATTTGTTAGAAACTTTTTATTAAGATAATCATTAATCTTACCCGTGTGTGAAGGTTGCCAATGAAGACTCTGTTAGAGTATTGCACCCCTGTCTTTACAACCTGAGAGATTCATTCTGTTAGATGCTGCTCGGGAAATAATACGAAGTCTTGAGAAGCAGTAATTGATAATGAAATTACACAGACGGGCTCCTTCTTGATAAGTGAAAAGAAAGAGTTGTGGGTTAAGGGTTTCCGTTGAAAACTGAAAAGTGAAAAGACCATATAATTTAAGAGGGCTGGGTTCAAGTGCATATTTTATGCATTATGACAGTAATTTTGGAGTGAGACATTTCTTAGTGTTAAATGTATCTTTCAGTTTCAGATTATTTTTAACCATGGATCATTTATTTTCCTGACAAAAACAAGGCCAATCCGCAATCACTACACTTTTAACTTTTGAGTTTACTCATTACTGTCTACTGATTATTGATAAAAGTAAGGCAACTGTCAACTTGATAATCCACCGACCGACGGTTCACGCACAGTAATTGGCACACGCTGGCCCGTCCCTTATGTCTCAGCTGCAGTGGCGAAACGACCGCCCCGCTTTTTTTTTCTTTTTTTAAGGATCAATAAAATTTGGGGGGTGGCAAGAGAATTTACGGGGGGGGGGGGGGGGGGGGGGCACACGTGTATCCTGTCTGTTCCACTGAAATGGTAGATGATGCTGCCACATTCATTTTAGTAACGAAGCGATCAGGGAATCTTATCAGGTAATCTGACTTTATAAACTGAGATTTGAGCACCCTCCTATGACCTATGTAGATTGTAGGGGTGGGCGACAATCGACCCCCCGAAAATTGACCCCTGACCATATAATTTAATACAAATCACCCTGACCCTGACCCAGGACCGTAACCCTAACTCTAACCCAAACCCTGACCCTGACCCAGGACTCTGACTCTGACCCTGACCCTGACCCTGACCCTGACGCTGACCCTGACCCTGACCCTGACCCTGACCCTGACCCTGACCCTGACACTGACCCGATCAATTGACCCCAGTGTAATTACATGAGGATCAATTGTCGGAGGGTCAATTGTCGTACTATTACTAAGTCCTAGATTTCGCGACAATTGACCCCAGTGTAATTACTAGGGGGTCAATTGTCGGGGGGTCAACTGTCGGGGGTCAATTGTCGGGGGGGGGGGGGGGGGGGGGGGGGGGGGTCAACTGTCGGGGGGTCAACTGTCGGGGGGTCAACTGTCGGGGGGTCAATTGTCGGGGGGTCAACTGTCGGGGGTCAATTGTCGGGGGGGTCAGCTGTCGGGGGGTCAACTGTCGGGGGGTCAACTGTCGGGGGGTCAATAATTGTCGGGGGGTCAACTGTCGGGGGGTCAATTGTCGCTGTACCCTATAGTATCTAACGTACAGTACGTATACTACACAACTTGAACTAACCTGTGTGATGATATAAAAACAACAATAATAATCGTGCTGCTTTTATGTTTAAAGCTTAATTAATATTAATAACCTCATTAAGTTTAACTTTTTTTAACCAACCTGTTGGTCGTAATCTGACATCATAACGAAACCTCAGAAGGAGAAGTAAAAACGGTAAAAGGAGCAAAGAATGTGCAATAAGTCCGATGTAAATGGCAAAAGGGGCCGGGTGTAGATGGGGTCAAATTAAAAAGGAGATATAGTAACGGGCGATAGTTGAAAACTAGTCGGAATGTAAACTCACAGGTTAATTGTCTTAAAGGGTATCAAATATGTTACCTCGGCAGGATATCATGCGAAAGTTGCCGGTTAGCTCTGTGATCGGCCAGTTTGTAGGACACGTGACCATGGCAACACACTGCAGATATCAGATTGTCTAGACAGATCACGCGTGTATATAAAAATACCGTGGGAAACCCTGAAATTGGAAACGGGCTCGATTATAGATAGTAATATTGATGCAGTCGGCCTTTATCAGTTTATGTAAGACTATATATAAGTGCGCGTTACGCCGCACGTGTGTGTAGCTCAGCTAAAATGAAATTATGTTGCTATTTTGGCATGTATGTCATATGTGATGTATTTGTTCTTAATACACTCAGTTAATGTTAACGTGAGAGAATATCTTAATTTTCCAAGTTCAAGCTACTCATTATTTGTGAAGGGTTAAGGGGGGGGGGGGGGGGGGGGGGGGGGGGGGGGGGGGGGGGGGGGTTCAACCGCCCCTTTTCACAAGTTTCACAAAAAAATCAGGGTGAACCGTTCACCCTGATTTTTTTTGTGAAACTTAGTTTCGAGATAGCCAGTTGACCAACAAACTAGGACCGGTGACCAAACTTTTGAGGGGGTCCCGGACCCCAACCGCCAAACGGTGCCTGCGGGGCAGCCACGCCCATATTTGCTCCAAATTAGGCCCAATTTATATATTGAAACCAACTTTATATGAAAGGTAAGCCTATACTACACAAAACTTATTTCGCTAAAAACAATAGAAGTAGAACTGATCAATAGGGTTTTAATATTTGTTCATGAAATTTTCAGAATCAACGTAGAATCGCATTTCGACCTTAAGTTTTCATATGGAATTTTGATTCAGGCCTTTTAAAAAATTTGGCGACCAAATTCTGAGAAATGCCCGGTAAATTTTAGAACAGGAACGCAAGGTCAGATTTTGATCCGGTTTTTTCCCTTCTTGTTCGTCTCCAGCAGCTATTATCAAATATGTGAAAACTAGAAAGGTGCCATTAACCCCCCCCCCCCTCTGGCCTTAGGCTCACAAAACAGGATTTAAAGATTGATGGGGGGATTTCAATATTGATTGGGCTTGGCATTATCATGTATATGATCAACCAGTTTTTTAAATGGTTTTGATTCGTTATCTTCCCATGGTAGCTAGATCTAGATTGGGCGCAACTGTATTATAAAGAGCTTATTCATTACACGGTCATGTGATTGGTGATGTCGCTATCATGATAAGATTATCCAATCAATTTTGCTAACGAGATAAACAAATCGCTTGATAACTTCGTCATTTAAAATCTGCACGATCTTTTCAGATCATATTCCGGATTTAATGACCTATTGCAATAATATGTTACAATAGAGTTTCTAACATGTTCACAAACACAAGTATAAGCAATTTAATTTTGATTGGGTGTGGCCCCTAAAAATCTAATTTTTTAATTTTGGCGACGGAATCCCTGCAAAGTTGCAAGTCTCAACTATAAAACATGGCTATTAATTATGCTTTTCATACAAAGTTACAACATAGTCTTCATGTTATGTATCCTGGGTTTTTGACAGGATATTACCCGCTTAAAATATTTCCATCGTGTTACATAATACTCAATAAATGTAATAGATTTGTAGAGTTGTAATTAGTTACAAGACCCATGAACGTATGAGTATTGACTAATGCCTCCTCCCTCTCCCTGTATGTGAACTGAGATTAAAAAAAGGATCTCGCTCACGCTTACGTACGATTCTTTAGGAGGGGAGCTCTTTTTTTTGGACCATTGCATTGTTGTTATTCAAATTTGTTTATTTATTCGAAGAATAAATAAAATATCTAAAAAAAGTGAGATAAAATATACAGTGCACTCAGCACATCAAAATGATAATAAAATTTTTTGAGCGAGGGCAGCACAATTTATTCAAACCAGTGGCATGTTATTTATCGTATTTTATTTCACGCTCACGCTTACGTACGATTCTTTAGGAGGGGAGCTCTTTTTTGGACCATTGCATTGTTGTTATTCAAATTTGTTTATTTATTCGAAGAATAAATAAAATATCTAAAATAAGTGAGATAAAATATACAGTGCACTCAGCGCATCAAAATGATAATAATATTTCTTGAGCGAGGGCAGCACAATTTATTCAAACCAGTATTTATCGTATTTTATTTGTTCGAATGCACAGCAGGTTACTATCGACTAGGTGGTGTCGGTCCTAGTTGTGCTATGAGGGAGAGACGATTCGGAACTGTTCTATTGCTCACATTATTCACCACCACCCAACTCACCGTGATAACCACCCAGTTGAGAGACCTATCAGATAATGAAGAGGATCTTGACTCGAAAGCTGCAGATAAGGATTTTTTAGAAAAAGAAAATTTACCTGATCATTGTTTTGGGCAGACAATGTTTAATTTAAATCCTCTGAATCCTGACTTCCTAGAAATCACAGACGATCGTGTCAAGGGTGACAATCTAATTTGTGATTTCAATTTTGATTTTATCTATTTTAAAACAAGAGATTCGGCAGAATTTTCAGATTCTAGAGTACCGCCTGCTTTTCGAGACAAGGACGCTTGGTTCAAATGCAAGCTACAGGACACCTCCCAGATCTGTGACGGATATTCCCAATGCTTAACCGACGAATGCAATTGTCTTGATAACAAATCGCCTGTTTTCTACTGTGCAGACGGTTCGGGCTGTGTCGCAATGGATAATCTCTGTAACAAAATTCAGGATTGTACTGATGGTTCTGATGAGTGCTTCTGTGCCGGTTACTTTGTACTTTCTTCTGTTTCAGGAACCGCTGGCAAGATCTGCGTTCCAGAAGATGAGTATTGCCAGGATAGTGCTTACCGTTCATCCAAGTACTCCATTGAGATAGGTAATCCCAGTTTATGTGCTGCTGAAAAGCAAGCTTTTGCTGAGCAGTTAAGCCCTCTTCATACATGTTTACAAATGTATTCAGTCCATCTACATCATCTAACGATTGCGGAATTTTGCCGACTCAACTGCAGACACGTCGACGGATTTGAAGACGGCTGGGCGAAGTACTGTGACCATATCTGGACAGGATATCCTGTACCTATGGTGTTTCGCTGCAACCTAAGCGATTACACGGAAACTTATTCCCTGCACTACCTATGTGACGGAGAGGTTCAATGCGGCAACCAAGCGGATGAGATTGGGTGTCCAGGACGGTTTTATTGCAGTCCTAACACGACAATTGAGTGGGTGGAAGAGAGACAGGTTTGTGATAACGTGAAGGATTGTATCAATGGAGCTGATGAATGTGGAACATGCCAGTTTTCAAAGCTGTCTTCCTCTGATTTTCTGATCAAATCGAGGGTGGTCCTCGCTGCAACGATCACCATGGGTATCTTGATAGTGAAAATGAACATGGAAGAAGGCTACAAGTGTTGGAATATGAAGTGCAACTCTAAAGTAAAACAGGTTGACAACGTGTTTTTGATGCAAATTTTCTTCCATGATACCCTCATGGGAATATATTTGTTTTGTATAGTAATAGCCGCTTTCGTCCTCGATCGTAAAGGCGAGTACTGTCAGCTGGAAGAAGGGTGGAGAGCCAGCCCATTCTGTGCTATTCTTGGAGTCCTATTTTCCTTCTCGTCTCACGGCTCACTTATGTTGATAGCTTCTATAAGCATCACCAGGTTCTTGTCATGCCACAGCATAGTGGTTGATATTAGAACGAGAGCTATCGTCATATGGGTCACATTTCTGAACATGCTCAATTTTCTACACTCGGTTCTTCCTTTGATGCCAGTCTCGGCAATTAAAGATATTTTCAGAACGAAAATATTCTTTAGTCACTTGGATGAAAATCCTTTCTTCGGCACAAATCCCATTAACCGGTCTCGTCTTGCTATGTTACACAAGGGAATGCTCCACAGAGATGATGATGATATATATAGAATGATCAGCGACCTGAGTAATGTCACATCAGATAGGGAGATCTTTGATGTCACGGAGATTAGCTACTACGGGAATACAGGCTTTTGTGTCCATAACATATTTAAATCACAGGAATCCTACCAGATCTACATAATCCTCTACTGCACAAGTATTGTGGTCCTACTTTGTATTGTCATCACCGCATACATTAAGATCATCCTAAAACAGAGGAAATCAAATGAGGCGGTAGCTCAAAAGGGTAAGGAAGGGCAAAACTCCGTCCGAGTCCAGCTAACTTTAAAGGTGGCTCTGATGGTGGGATCACAGCTTATCTGCTGGACTCCCTTCATTCTCACCGTCCTGTATTTCCAATACATCTCCAAGGAGCCAGCTTCTACGACGGTATTTGAGATCTTTGCACTCGTGGTGATCCCGATTAACAGCTTCCTGAATCCTGTGTTCCACAGTGAGCTCTACAAGACAGCATCGCTAGCAGTCTGGAAGAAGTGGAGACAGTTTGTAAATTGCGTAACACCCATGGAAGGACAAGGTACCTAACAAAACGCAACATCTTTTGGAGCTTGTTTTTTGGAAAGCCCTCAGGTCGAGATATTAAGCTGAGGGAAGGACTAGATCTGGACAGTTATAAATCAGATGAGGAAAAACATAATATAATCTGACACAAAATAGAAAAAGGACAAAAAAGTTCTGAGGATAAATAGACCCAAGACTCCAAATATGTCACCTTTGGTCCCACATCCAGAAAGTTTTGAATTTCCTCACAGATGCAGATTAATGTTCCCACTAAAAATTTTCTTGCACCCTAATAAAGTCAGGTCTTTTGAAAATTTCCTTGTTGACACAAAATTGCCTCCAAAATTCAAAATTTCTCGCATATTATCTGCCAAGCTGCCGGCAGCTGCCGTTTTTCTGGATGTGGGCTCTTGTTAACTTGAGATTTTAAACAAACCTTTGGCCTGGGACATTGGGCCTTTTTTTTTTGTTTGGTCACTGCACTAGTAACTATTAGTGATATTTTATTTTATCTTATCTTATCTTATCTTATCTTATCTTATCTTATGAGGATTCGTTGCGACGCAACAAGGCCATCGAATGAGTCGACCACCTTTGTTATTTTACTTCGGCATTACCTGCATTACAATGTAAACCAGCACTTTCAAGGAAGAGCTTTACAAGAAGCCGAAGGATCGTTCCTAAGGCCAGCAACGGTTAAGGCACTATGCCACACTTTCTTCGCCCGAGGCTTCGCTGTGTTGATCAAGCACAGCTCCTCATTTAACCCTCACACCCGATTTCTCGAGCATTCGGCTGAGTGAACCGTGGGGCTACATAGACCACTCGGGATCCTTAGCAGAGCGTCAACGACGCTCACCCCACGACTAGGCAGGCAGTGGGATTCGAACTCGCAATCTTACGATTACAAATCCGATGATCAACCAACTACGCTACCTGGCTACCTTTTAGCTGAATTAGTTTGGGTGAACTTTCATTATTAACGTAGTGGAGGGTTGAGGTGGCATCAAATAATAAACTCTGGTTACTCTCAAACTCTCCGATAAGCATTGACTTTCACCACTTTTGCTGATTAAGATAATTGGAATGAATACTGTTATATAATTTCGCTGCATAATTATAAGGTTTAGAACATTGAATCACCATATTTTGTATTCTTTGATTGTGCTGTGCCATACAAAATAATTAATTGTTAAATGGAGTCGATTGTATTATTTTTCCCTAAAGATACGAAATAAATTCACGTCGTCCTACACCGGAATTTCGTGCTCATCATTTCGAAAATTCGTTGTAACCGTATTGAAAAACTGTGATGATATATTGTTAACATTTACTAGATCGGCTGATGATCTGATTAAAACGGATTTAAAATCCAAACAATGTTTAGACTAAATAGAAGTGAGATAACAAAAAGACTAAAATACGCTACAGGGTTTAATAGTAAGTACATACTGAACAGCATGGCATCTCCCCAATCAAATATGGAAAAGGTCGAGAGAGAAATTACGTCGTTGATTCTGCAATGTAAATGGTCACTGATCCCTAGCTTTTTACTGTTATTGGGCAGAGTTAGACAGTCTATTATTACTCACCAAGGCGACAATGTTCAGTTAAGATATCTGTGCGCTCCTACTAAATCGCTCGCCCAAATTTTAAGAAAATTCTTGTGAAAAGGCCCTTTGGGCATGAAAGTGATCTGATTCAGTGTATTTTTGGACGCTGATTCCGAATCACCCCCCATGACGTAGGGTTAAAATGCTTCCCTGGAGAGTTATGGGCAAAAAACCGTTTTGGTCACGTGACAGGCTAGTAAAATGCGAATTCGATTGTTTAGGGCCCGGGTTAGGGTTAGGGTTGTGGTAAGGGTTATGGTTAGCTAAAAACCAAAGTCACGTGAAATTTTTGGGCGAGCGAATTAGTAAGAGCCACCAAGTGCTGGTTATTATTCGAACTCATTAGATGTTTACAAGTAAGAAGTAAACAAATTATCAATTATTAAATGGTAGGTTTAGATAACCACAAGATTTGCTTAACTCCAATTTCCTCCAACCTTGACTGATCTTGCTCATTCCAGATGTCGTATGTATTACCATCGACAGCTTTTATTTCTCAGCTGTACAATAGGCGGCAGATCCACCATATTCTGCTTCCGATTGGTAGTCATCAATCTGACTTGCTAACGCTTTAGCTGCTATGTTGTTATATGATATTCCTGAAAATATTGATTAGCGATCATTTCAAAAGTCTTTATAAATATATAGTTGAACAGTCATTTTGAAATGTATATTCGATGATTCCCACGTTGAACTTGAAATGATTTTAATATAAAATAGATCTATCATAATTAAAGAACACAGCGTAAAGACTATGAAACAATAACCATACCTTTATCATCAGCGCCATAAACCTCGACTTCTCTGAGCTGCAAATACGAAACGCTCCCATTGATATATGATAAGTATCTCCCGACCAAACATATCAATATCTCTAAAAGTGATAGGATCAGTGAACTCTAGATACGCAGCTATCCCAACTACTACTACTACTAGAACATGATCGATATGAACTCTAACTCCCTCAATTCGGCTCATAAACTCGTCTTGTCTGTTGAACAGTCTGATTGCTGATATGTATAGGGTTGTTTTGAAGGTCAATCTCCATCAAGCTTCAGGCCCAGCTGTGTGGACGTCATCGCTATAGAATTCCTGGGGGAGGCGACTGTTACGTGTTAGTGCTGAATTAGCCCATATATTAACACACGTCTCGAATTTAGTGTTTTTCGAGGATCAAAGTTGATCGAACTTAAAATTATTCCAGTTGAGTTAATTGGAAACATAATAGTCTGATCACACAATATTACTTATATCAATATGGACACGTTCATTGAAGTTTGAGGATATCGGTAAATATTAGTGACCCTACTGATATAAAATTTGTCATACTATGAAACTATATAAGCCCTCTATGCCTAGGATATTCGTTTCATCCTCTAGATAAACTTTGTCGCATAACGATATCTTTATCAGACGATAAGATATCGCTTAAATGCGGCCGGCAGTGAGTTGTAAACTTTGTCACACTATAAAAACATACAGAGTTTATATGGACCCCTTGTTGCCGTGTATGACCAAATTTTCGAATTTCCAATTTATAGGATAGTTGCATATGATTATGACTATTATCTACATATTTAGCGACTTTTTTCGTTAAATGGTAGCACATTACATGTAAACTCCATCACACATTTAAGAAATTTATATGAGGGATGTTTATGACATCCTGACAAGAAATGCCGAATAGTCTAGCATTATTTTGTGAGCTGAATGTGTTTGGAATTGTTCACATATTTCATTGTTATAGGCAAATACAAATACAGAAGGCAGAAATAGGTAAACTTTGTCACATACATTTGTATGATATCTCAACAGGTATGAAATTGAGTAAATATTAGTATACCAACTATAAACACCCTATATTACGTACTATGGATCAATTAACAATATTTCAACCACACACCGGTCATATAAATTATTATATGGCAGTGATATGTTAACATTGGCAAAATTTCAACACCTGAACATGGTAAAAATTTGTAAATTTCGTCACAAAAAAATATGATAACTTTATTTGCTATTTGTTGGCAAAGTAACTAGTTTATCGACATAGGTATGGTGATAAAGTAACATTATATCCTAATCGAGGTATGATTCTTCAAAATAGGGGGCAAGAAATGTAAATTTCGTCACATCAGCCATTGCATTAGTTAGATAGATTTTCTTTCGTCACATACGTCATTTAAAAATGTAGATTTCATGCCAATAGTCCTTATTATAGTCGGAATGGATTTATACAAGAAATGTAGAAACCCATGCCAATTTTTCATCACATTGAAATTATACTGTTGGGGCAGGAAAAGTTAATTTTGTCACATTTCAGTAACTTAGTAAAATTAAACTCAGCATTGTTAAACTTGAGTTCTAATTTGCTGAACAATAACCAACCAATAACTCCAGGAAGAAAATTGAATTCTAACCGAGGTATGGTTCTTCAAAATAGGGCCAAGAAATGTAAATTTCGTCACATACATACCACATACGTCATTTTAAAATTTAGATAGATTTTCTTTCATATCAATAGTCCTTATTATAGTTGGAATGGATTTATACAAGAAATGTAGAAACCCATGCCAATTTTTCGTCACATTGAAATTATACTGTTGGGGCAGAAAAAGTGAATTTTGTCACATTTCAGTAACTTAGTCAATTAAACTCAGCATTGTTAAACTTGAGATCTAATTTGCTGAACAATAACCAACCAATAATTCCTGGAAGAACATTGAATTCTAACCGAGGTATGGTTCTTTAAAATAGGGTCAAGAAATGTAAATTTCGTCACATAAACGTACGTCATTGTAAAATTGAGATGCAATTTCTTTCACGTGAACAGTCCTAATTACAGTCTGAAATGATTAATACATGAGAGGAAATATAAAAAACTGCCCTGGCCCTATACTTGAATCAACTGTATCCGTGTATCGTCCTTATATAGAGTTTTCCCGTAAAATTTAACCTATTTATGATGTCTTATCATTTTGTGACGATGTTTACATCAACTGCCCTATAATACTTGTATCATAATTGTTAGATTGACCTAATCTACTATATTTTAGACCAAAAATCCTAATTGTGACATTTTTTACATTATAGTGCCTAAAAGCAATACATTTTATTTCTGAGCAGTGCATATAATGGGAGTATGGGTCACGGGCCGGGCCCCCCCCCCCCCCCCCCCCCCCCCCCCCCGTTACAAGTTACAAGGGGACTGCTTCTAAGATTAGGCTGCATCTTTTGTCGTGTAGCGCAGTACCAGCTAGTATAGCACATGAAATAAGAAGAAAGACATCATATTCATGACAATGAAATTTCAATCGTGGAAGTCGGGAGTTTCCAATAAATAAAACGTCGGATCTAAAAATCGTTACATCGCGCCTGTGAAAATAAGTTTGAAAATTTTTTGAATCGTACACTGAGGTATCATACGTACTTTTCAAAATAAAGTACAAGTACGTACTTTTCGCCCGGTATCATACATACTTCTCATCTTAGCCCCCCCCCCCCCCCCCCCCCCCCTTAACTGGGGTCTAGGAGTCTCCAGACTATGATTTGTGGATATACTTTAAACCAATCCAATCTCACCATGATATCAAGAGGACACACTTTCTACCAGTTGTTTTTACCGAACAGCGTACGTACGGATTAGGACCTGTTTATTAAGATTGAATTACTTTAGCTGATATCGTGTACTAAACAATGTGAATGATTGTGGACGAAAGTCATCGCATCGGCCGGCGGGTTGTTTAGCTCGCTGATATGTTAGGGGGGACGATTTAGCGTGTCCAGTGGGCCAGGAATTGGGCTGAGATAAACAGGTATTTAGTGAAGTACATGTCACTTTTCAGTTTGTTTACGGGGAACAGGGTGAGGGAGGTTCTCATGGGAGATTGCAGTGGTTATTATATACACAACCCCCCCCCCCCCCCGACATACACTAAACAATTATACGAGGTCTTCGTCTTGTATCAGAAATTAAAATAATACTTTAATTTTCACAAAAGTAGTTATATTTAACAAAAATGTGCTCAAAACATTCATTTTGCAAAACATGTACAGTAGACTGCTGTAGGAGGAAAATGTATTATTGAAGTCATAAACTCGCTCTTAATCATAATCAGCCCTAGTTATTGAGACTTGATGGATGGTATTCAGGAATCGAGAGACCATTCCGGCATTCCAGAGAATAAGATTGTAGTAACAGTTAGAACTAGTTACGAAATCACAATGTTAATAAATTATTATATTGCAATCAGAAATTTGTCCGTGAAATATAAAGAATTTTAAATCATCAATATTCATTCGTTAATAAGCTATGCCTACAGTAAAAAAATCTGTCCTTATTTCCTACAGCATTCTACTGAAGAATTCCTATGCTTTAAAATTATCATCACTCATAGCAGTGCCCGGTACTTCATCATTTTGACCGTATATGGTGGTCAAATTCCGACACCATTGCTCCAGCAAATCGCATTTCTTTAAAAAGCAACGGCTCACTCTCAGTCCCCCTCTCTCTCTCTTCTACGTCACAAAGTGTAGTACAGCAATTTAATACAGACTTGTAACAGATAAATCTTGACATTATCTTCGGCAGTACCCAATCATATTTTCTAGTGCAAGCTGGACCATTCACAGATGTGATTTCAAAACGTGGAAATAAATATTACACTTTTACAATATTACACAACACTTTCTAGATTTTTTGTTCTCCCCAGCAGCAGTTCCGTTTTGGTCGGTGTTGGGAGGATCGTCCTGACCTCCGCTCAACGAACCAGCGTGGGTTGCCATGGAGTTCTCCGGTACTGAACTGGCGTCCGTCTGAGAGGGAGCGGCACTTTTTCCGGCATCTCCGTTGGGATCCGTCCAGGTGGTGTCTATTGATTTCTTCTCCTGAAATAGGGAACAATTTTTAACGTGAGTTGTCTAGGATGAGATTAGAATCAACATGACCAACCAGTTCTTGTTGTTATTTTCAGCTAAATTAGAGACCTTATTGGACATGACTTTGAGGTAAAATAGAGACAAACCTTGGGAGAGGCAGGCACAGTAACGAGACAAGAGTTGGTGACGTACAAGAGTTGGTGACGTCACCGGAGGATTGGACAGAGTTGGTTAATGTGTCCTCTTCCGCTGAGCTCTGCTTACTTACCGACGCTGCGGATGTTAAATCATTAAACAATCAATAACTTAAACTTGTCATATTACGCAATTAATAATTTTATCGAACAATGTAAGAAGGGAAGAGCACTTACATCCGGCTTTCTTTCTGTTTTTGTAAGCTGTCTTGTTGTTGGAGGGTTTGGGTGAGTAGCGGGGGTTGCTTTCTTCCATGTTGTCTCTGAAGGAGTAGTACCGCTTTACATGCCCCGTGGCTCGTGGAACGTTGTTGTGCACTAACGATGTGGACCTGAGATTTGTTTGAAAATTTAAAATGACAAATCACATAAAATTGTATAAAAGCTGCACTGGTTCAAACCATCCATTGACTGAACAATGAACACTCCATCTTATTATCATAGTTACGATTAGAAATTTATGGATGACAAACATAGGATCTTTACGTCTATTTTAATATGTGGTCGGGGCTTGGTCGACTTGTATGTGGTAAGTTAAAAACATCCTTTCCATAAATCTGAAATTCAGACTCCCTATTCATATGGTACATTTTACAGTCTGACAGACATTTGCTTGACTGCACAATTGAGATCCCAGTAACATTTTACTGGAGACAAATTATAACGTTAAAGAGCGTAACTTTTAAATGGAGAAGTCGAGTGCCTCCCTTTAATGACAGCTGTCACCATTGAAGTGAGTATCATATCTAGAGGTATGACTCCACATTGCATTATTGTTGGAGTTTTATCGATGCCTTCATGTCCAGCAGTGTTAAAGGCTGTCAAGATCGATGTGTCAAAGTAACTTTTTCTGTACAGGCGCCAAGACTCTAGTTCTAGATTATACGCTGCAAAACTTCGGAATGCAAGGTATTTCTGTAGATCTAGAGCATATATATATATAGGTACCTTGACTTTTCGATCGATTGGTTTTAACTTTGAAAGAAGTAAAATCCGAGTAATCGGATAGTGTTTAAAACATAAATTACTAACATTGAAAGCAATACCGCTCTTTATATTGCCTACCTGAGCAAAAGAAAAAGCAAGTCCAGCTAGAATAAAACACGGCAATTAAGCTTTTTCCTGCACCCTTGCCCAGCCATAACTTGGCTAATTAATATGCAAGGACGGAATCGCTCCATGCAGCAAATCAAAGGGCCCTTCGATAATTTGAAATGCAGCCATGGCATAACACATGACATGTGAAAACATGACACTTTCTCGCAAACTTCAGCGAGTCATCAGGCTAGACAACTAACAACCGACAAAAACTAAAAAGAAATATTTAACTTTATTACTAACAACGTACCACTACCACGAATACTTGGAGTTGGATAGTAGACCGTCAAAGTTTTCTGAAATAACCCCGCTCACATAAAACAAGGATCTGCACAGTAAACAAGTAAAAGGTACCTGGAGAGAGGCTGGTGCTGGGCAGCGGAGGTGACAGAGGAGGCTCCTTTGAAGTCCTGCTCGTTCGAGCTGACCAGGTCATCAAAACTCTTCTCCTTCCTCATGTTGGAGGACTTGTTAACACACACAACACTGTCCTGAGGTTTTGTAATTGTAATGTTTTGCACTGGTCAGTGGTCAGGACACAGGGTGAGGTTAGAGTTGATAATATTCCATTGTGAGTTGAAAACCCCAGTAAGATGGAGATATTGGTACATTACATTATTTTGTTTATACATAGTGCGCTTCAGTTATTTATTAATAAGTCGACAGTTGCACGATAACCTATCTTAGCTGAGCAATAACTAAGGTACCAACATTTTAGCTCTCAATGAAGCTTTCTTAGAGGTGCGTCATGCTGAGCGACATCATGGTAGATATTTTAGAGGGACAATCTGCACGGAGAGTTATAAAGACGTGTTTAGCTTTCGCACGGTACTCATGTGGTAACCATGGCAACATTCCTAGCATTCCTGAGTCAATGATGCCAGTGTGCTACGATCTGCCATTGACCTAACCGTGTTAATTTTTTGTTTACTTCTAAGTCAGGCTCATTACGTAACTGCTACTAAAGCAATACATGAAAAGGGCGTGGACATCAGATGTACCCCCTAAAACAATGATCCTTGTGAGTCTAGTTTACTTCACTGGCACACTGCCTGAAGAGGTATAATAGGATGTCGTTAGTATCAATAATGGGAGGCGGCACGTCCGATATGGTGACGTGATAAATTACAATTAAACTAAGTTAGCTTGTAGCTGTAATATATTTAGTCAAGCTGTTGGCTGTCTAAATCTGTGTTTATCTTGGCTCCAAAATTTTGAGGTTCACATTTAGGATGGATATTTATGAATAAAACAAAACTTGATTCAAAACGTATAATTGAATTATTGAATTAATAGATGTACTGATTTTCATATCACTGAAAGTAAGATAAACTTGATCAACAAAGGAAAATAAAAAATGTTTGATCTTGATCAATGGATGGTAACATTAGTTAATTGATAAAATATCGCACACATTTTAAATGCATGTCTCCTTAATCTTGGAAAATCAAAACACGGAGAGAAAAGTCACATTTTTCAAAATTTACTTTCAAGATAACATTTTAAGTCTATTGCAGTTGTCGATCACAACATCGACGATTTTCTTTACATTGTTCCCACTGCAGAGGTTGGTGAGACGATAGAGATATTTGGTGATGTAAGGGTGGTTCTGCATCTTGTAGCACTGGCTGAAGAAAGCACTCAGCACACCTTTGTTGCACTCCGTATCCGTTATGGTTTGAGCATATCTCGAGACCGTGATAGAGCCAGTAACTTGGCGAGAGATCTGATCCAATATCTCCTGGACCTTACCCTCGGTTAAAGTGTGATACTTGATCTCCTGATCCAATCTGTCTGCTTCCTTCTTGTTGTTGCATCTCCCCCTTTTCCTCTCCAGATGATACATCATCACATCAGGAGTAGCTGTTGACTGGTACCTGTATTTCCTGGCAGGAGGAGGCAGTGGTTCGGTCTCTGTCTTCTTTCTGTTATGTCCCATGAAAAAGGAGATTGGCTCTTTGTAAATAAGCGTCAAATCACCAAAAATTTCAGTATGACTTTCGAAAGTCATATTCTTGACAGCTAAGTACTGCTGTTCCACCGTTTCCTCTACCAAGTTAGGGAAGAACTGCTCAGTGTTATTCATCCAGTTGAGACTCCAGCAGTCCCCCAGATAAACCCCGATATCATCATCCCAAGTACACGCCCAGGAGCTCTCGCTCTCGTTAGCAGCCGTGTGAGCTGTGATGTTCATGTTAGGGTCCAGCGTGTTGAACATGGAGCCGGAAAAGCAGGCCTCCACGTACCACAACATCTGCTTGTATTTCTGTTGACTGTGCATGGCATCAAGGACCTTAGTAAGATCTGCCAAGTAAAGTTCGTCTCTGGGGAATCCAAGAACACCAGGGGCTCCGTGATCGACAAAGTTTACGAAGACCTTGTCCTTTGGTCCACTCAAGAGCGTCTTACGACTGCCAACATCCATTTCTTTACCCAGCAAGACGTCTAAGAAATTTTGTGGGGTTACGTCTATCCCCATGTAATCTATCATGACACCTTCATACACATCTTTACCAGAGAGAGCATTGATAATGTATCCTCGATTCGGGTTTTCCCCGTTGAAGGCAATGTCGTTGACCATAAACGTAATGACATTCCGTCTAGGAATCCCATGTTTCTTGGTTAGCAAATGGTAGGCATGACAAACATCAGACTGGTGCCGATAGTTGAACCAGTTGGAGGACCCAGCAATTAACACTGCCCATATCTCTCCTCCTCCTTCAGGCTGCTGGAGGAGTTCCTCATCAAGATGATATCCCTGCACTGCAAGCAAGAAACACGCCGCAATCAGGGCGATCCTAAACATGTCTTCTTTTTGGAGCAGAGCAAAGGAAACGAGAAAATAAAAATTGCACGATTTCAACTGTATGGCTGGTCACTGGTCTCATATCCTAACCGTAATCAGATGATATAATTAGATTAGATTAGAGATAAAACCTAATTACTCCACACTTCAATTTGAACTCCTTGGATAGCACATACTTCACGGATATATTTGTGATTGAGTCAGTTACAATCATTAATCATACATCAGTTTTCAAACCGAGTGTTTTTCCGGTATTAAGTTGTGTGTGACAGTGCATATTATGCAATCTTGATAGACCTGACGTTGTTTTAGGTTTTCTAATCCAAAGCACGAGATTTTATTATCGTGCGGTTCCCAACAGGGGCCGAGAAAGTCATCCAGTGATTTAATTCTTCATACTTCTTCCGCACAACAGATCTCAAAACTTCTTGGCAGCCTCAGTTTTGTTATGTTACATCAACTGATTATCTTTAACCGCAAGGAGTAATGAAAAATTAAATGTAAAAGTACCTGTCATGTGTTAAAACATGAGCAAAGCTGTTCCTCTCAGGGAAAAGCCACCAAGGCCCAGAGTTTGACTTTATTTGAAAGAGTTATACAGCGAGAAAAGACATTGCACTTAAGTGAAATCTAACTTTTTAAAAATTATTCGACAATTCGTTTTATTTTGATCCAGGTGCTATGTTTTGATTTTGACACCTAATTCAGTACCGATATGAGATCCAAAGAAAAAAAAAATGTACGACACCGTTAAAAAGACAGTAAAAATTTACGTAAGAATCAACAACCATCGTAAAAATACAAATATCTATCATTTGGAACATATTTTCTTAAAAACCTTACAAAACAAAACATCCCAACAAAAATGTAGAAGTCCTTCAATTCTTCATTATTCAAGATAATTTTTTAAACAGTTCATTTCAGTTGCAATTACAGTTGTCGGTGACAGCATTGATGATATTCTTCACATTGTACGCATTGCAGAGGTTGGTGAGACGATAGAGATATTTGGTGATGTAAGGGTGGGTCTGCATCTTGTAGCACTGGCTGAAGAAAGCACTCAGCACACCTTTGTTGCACTCTGGATGAGCTATGGTTTGAGCATATCTCGAGACCGTGATAGAGCCAGTAACTTGGCGAGAGATCTGATCCAATATCTCCTGGACCTTACCCTCGGTTAAAGTGTGATACTTGATCTCCTGATCCAATCTGTCTGCTTCCTTCTTGTTGTTGCATCTCCCCCTTTTCCTCTCCAGATGATACATCATCACATCAGGAGTAGCTGTTGACTGGTACCTGTATTTCCTGGCAGGAGGAGACAGTGGTTCGGTCTCTGTCTTCTTTCTGTTATGTCCCATGAAAAAGGAGATTGGCTCTTTGTAAATAAGCGTCAAATCACCAAAAATTTCAGTATGACTTTCGAAAGTCATATTCTTGACAGCTAAGTACTGCTGTTCCACCGTTTCCTCTACCAAGTTAGGGAAGAACTGCTCAGTGTTATTCATCCAGTTGAGACTCCAGCAGTCCCCCAGATAAACCCCGATATCATCATCCCAAATACATGCCCAGGAGCTCTCGCTCTCGTTAGCAGCCGTGTGAGCTGTGATGTTCATGTTAGGGTCCAGCGTGTTGAACATGGAGCCGGAAAAGCAGGCCTCCACGTACCACAACATCTGCTTGTATTTCTGTTGACTGTGCATGGCATCAAGGACCTTAGTAAGATCTGCCAAGTAAAGTTCGTCTCTGGGGAATCCAAGAACACCAGGGGCTCCGTGATCGACAAAGTTTACGAAGACCTTGTCCTTTGGTCCACTCAAGAGCGTCTTACGACTGCCAACATCCATTTCTTTACCCAGCAAGACGTCTAAGAAATTTTGTGGGGTTACGTCTATCCCCATGTAATCTATCATGACACCTTCATACACATCTTTACCAGAGAGAGCATTGATAATGTATCCTCGATTCGGGTTTTCCCCGTTGAAGGCAATGTCGTTGACCATAAACGTAATGACATTCCGTCTAGGAATCCCATGTTTCTTGGTTAGCAAATGGTAGGCATGACAAACATCAGACTGGTGCCGATAGTTGAACCAGTTGGAGGACCCAGCAATTAACACTGCCCATATCTCTCCTCCTCCTTCAGGCTGCTGGAGGAGTTCCTCATCAAGATGATATCCCTGCACTGCAAG
This sequence comes from Bolinopsis microptera, assembly GCF_026151205.1. Taxonomy (NCBI): domain Eukaryota; kingdom Metazoa; phylum Ctenophora; class Tentaculata; order Lobata; family Bolinopsidae; genus Bolinopsis; species Bolinopsis microptera. Next base: position 20,802,971 of record NC_087073.1, read on the forward strand.
CAAGAAACACGCCGCAATCAGGGCGATCCTAAACATGTCTTCTTTTTGGAGCAGAGCAAAGGAAACGAGAAAATAAAAATTGCACGATTTCAACTGTATGGCTGGTCACTGGTCTCATATCCTGACCGTAATCAGATGATATAATTAGATTAGATTAGAGATAAAACCTAATTACTCCACACTAGAATTTGAACTCCTTGGAAAGCACATACTTCACGGATATATTTGTGATTGACTTTGAGTCAGTTACAATCATTAATCATACATCAGTTTTCAAACCGAGTGTTTTTCCGGTATTAAGTTGTGTGTGACAGTGCATATTATGCAATCTTGATAGACCTGACGTTGTTTTAGGTTTTCTAATCCAAAGCACGAGATTATATTATCGTGCGGTTCCCAACAGGGGCCGAGAAAGTCATCCAGTGATTTAATTCTTCATACTTCTTCCGCACAACAAATCTCAAAACTTCTTGGCAGCCTCAGTTTTGTTATGTTACATCAACTGATTATCTTTAACCGCAAAGAGTAATGAAAAATTAAATGTACAAGTACCTGTCATGTGTTAAAACATGAGCAAAGCTGTTCCTCCCAGGGAAAAGCCACCAAGGCCCAGAGTTTGACTTTATTTAAAAGAGTTATAGAGCGAGAAGAGACATTGCACTTTAGTGAAATCTTACTTTTTAAAAGTATTCGACAATTCGTTTTATTTTGATCCAGGTGTTTTGATTTTTATACCTCATTCAGTACCGATATGAGATCCAAAGAAAAAGAAAAAGCTAGAGTAAACTTCAAGTTTTCCGGATGTACGACACCGTTAAAAAGACAGTAAAAATTTACGTAAGAATCAACAACCATCGTAAAAATACAATTATCTATCATTCGGAACGTATTTTCTTAAAAACCTTACAAAACAAAACATCCCAACAAAAATGTAGAAGTCCTTCAATTCTTCATTATTCAAGATAATTTTGTATACAGTTCATTTCAGTTGCAATTACAGTTGTCGGTGACAGCACTTACGATATTCTTCACATTGTACGCATTACAGAGGTTGGTGAGACGATAGAGATATTTGGTGATGTAAGGGTGTGTCTGCATCTTGTAGCACTGGCTGAAGAAAGCACTCAGCACACCTTTGTTGCACTCTGGATGAGCTATAGTTTGTGGATGCCTAGAGAACACCGTATCCATCTCCCGGGAACCAGTAACTTGGCGAGAGATCTGATCCAAAACCTCCTGGACCTTGCCCTCGGTTAAAATGTGATACCTGATCTCTGCGTCTAGTTTCTCAGTTTCCTCCACATCGAAGGACTTATCTCTTTTACTTTTGAGATATTCCATCATCACATCCTGGCTGGGAATAGGCTTGTAAATATAGTCCCAGTCAGAAACTGGCTCAACCTCTATTGCACTTCCAGGATGACCGAGGAACACGGAGATTGGCTCCTTGTAAATGTAAGTCAAATCACCGTAAATTGAGGCATGACTGTGGGTAGTCATGTTCTTCACAATCTCGTATTGCTCTTCCACAGTTTCCTTTGACAAATTAGGGTAAATCTGCTCAGTGTTGTTCATCCAGTTGAGGCTCCAGCAGTCTCCAAGGTACACATCCATCTCCTCGTCTTTAACACAAGCGTAAGAGCTCTCCTTTGTGTTTGATGCAGTGTGAGCTGTGATGTTCATGTCAGGACTCAACTCGTCGAACATAGACCCGGAATAGCAAGCTTCTACGTACCATAGCATCTGTTTGTAATGTTTATCCATGTACATAGTCTGAAGGGTCTTGGTCAGGTCTGCAACGTGAAGTTCACCTGCGGGGAATCCGAGTACTCCAGGACCTCCGTGATCGACAAAGTTTACGAAAACTGTGTCCTTTGGTCCACTCTTTAGACTCTTACGGCTGCCGAACTCCATGTCTTTGCCCATTAGGACGTCCAAGAAAAGCTGTGGAGTTACGTCCTTTCCCATGTAATCTATCATGACACCTTCATACACATCTTTACCATGGAGAGCGTTGATTATGACTCCTTGGTGCGGGTTTTCTTCGTTGAAGGCGATGTCGTTGTACATAAAGGTGATGACGTTTTTCTTGGGAATCCCATGCTTTTTGGTCAGAAGATGATAGAGATGACACACGTCAGACTGGTGCCGGTAGTTGTACCAATTTTTCGACCCAGCAATAATAACTGCCCATATCTGTCCTCCTTCTTCAGGCTGCTGGAGAAGATCCTCAATAGGGTGGGATTGTACTGCAAGCAGGAAACAGGCCGCGACCAGGGCGATCCTAAACATGTCACGTTTTTCTTAAATTCAAACACAGACGAGGATGCAAGAAAGGAAGTGTGCTACAATATCAGCTGCATGTCTATGAGTATGGGTCGTGTCATGCGATTGCACTTTAAATCAGGTGACTGAACTTAGGAAAACTTGACTTCCAGTTCCGGTAATTTCATTAAATGCACAATTTCTAACATCGCGGTTATCTAAGTATTTGATAAAGTTATATTTGCTTTAAAAAGCAAATTTTGCCGACATGAATACAGTATACTCCTGATGTTTCGTGATTGTTGGTGTTGAATGTCGGTTTACCAAATATCGGGGAAAATAACGAATACAGTATATAATTATTTGTTATCTACAAGTGTAATATTATTTGGAATGAGAACGTTGTCATTTTAGTTACATTTTTCGTGGAAAGGCTTCAAGAGACTTTGCTCTAAATTTAATATGTTTTGGATCAGGTGTACGGTTATATTAACAGATATAGAACGGGAAGAGAGTAGATCAAAATATTAAGATCAATTTTATAATGACTTCAACCTGGGTTGATATTATTGTATCCTTTTTAGCTATTTGAATCCTTTCCAAACCAAGTATGAGACTGATGGATAGAAAGAACAAATATTGAGATAGGGGTCGACTGTATGTAGAAACCTATTTTGGTAGATCCATTGGCACTCAACCACTATGATGACATAGTATCTTGCAGCTTGCTGTCCTATATTGTCAACGTTTTTTTTCTACTGTATGTGACCTATCATGTAAAATTCCTGAACTAATAACGAAGTTTCTAGATAATTATAATTTGGATCATGAGTAAAGACTTATTACTTCAAATTGAGCAATAAATATAATGATAGTTCAAATTATGGCATGTTCTGTGAGGTAGAAGCTTGATAGGAAGTCTCGAAGTTTCTATGTGTCACATTTAATTTTTAATTTATTTAATAAAAAAACTAATTTGATAACATGAATAGAATGCTATGCGACACACCGAACCGCTGAGACTTTAAGTGACTTGAATGTGACCTACTACCGAGTAACCGAGTGGCATTCTACAACTAGAGTATTCGGGCACGTTTTTCAGAAGCTAAATGTCGTGACAGATGTAGCGGATAGTAGTTAGTGAAAGAGTAGTTGTAGTATAGTTGTCCAGCAACTTAACTTTGGTCATGAAAACTTCACTTCTCACGCTTAACAATGTTTTAGCTCTATATTTCAGGAGCTGCTATTGGAGTATGGAGATTGGCGGTGCAGCTTCCAGCCTCATCGGATACCGTGTACTTTATTCAACAAGTCTTGAGGTATTGAGGGCACCTTCGGATAGGAAATGTACGTCACTGCAACAACTATTTAAAGAAAACTCTTATTCCAAGCGCAGGTGCGAGTAGAAGGCTAAGGCGAGCCTCATAGAAAAAGGGTGGGATATCAAAGTTTATATTAGAGAGCTTCCCAGAGTAAGTTAGTCCAGTTTAACCAAACAACTTTTCGTGTGCTTTAGTTGCTTATCATCCGCTGTACCAGAATGTTGAGAATATTGCTGTTGTCACTGTGTGCCTTGGTGGTGTGTCAAGGAAGGAACATTGTCCGGGAAAAGAGGGAAGCTCGACTTAGGAAGAAGAGTATGCCACTAGCAGAACCGGCCTCCGAGAGTACGCCAAGTGATGGTTATCCCACCGGGAGTTGGGTTTCTGGTGACTACGTTTCGGGCAGCTACGTTTCTGGGGGCTACGTTTCTGGAAGTGGAGGTTACGTTTCTGATTACTTTTCAGATTGGTTCTCCGCGTTCCCAAGTGAGGAGCCAAGTGATGCAAGTGACCCTATTGGTGACTCTACCTTTAGAAGAGTGGCTAACCAAGTCGCCTCAATGTTTGATGGAGCCTTTAACAGCAGGAAAGGAGATGAAAAGAAGGGGAGAGAATTGCATTTTTAACAATGCAAATTTTATTTTATTATCATTCAGAGAACAATGCTATTCGTATAATTTTTAAAATGTAATTTGAACGCTTCCAACAACTATCATGTATAAAAGAAAGTATTTGGAGTCTTTTCTTGTATGAAAATTGTTTAAAATGTTTAATATTTATTTGAAAGAAAAATTTCTAAAATGACGTTTAATAATGAAAAGTTTTTTTTGTTGTTGCTAAGACCTGAAATTTTAGCCAGATATCAAAGAAATTGTCCGAAATTTAACCATTCAAAGTGGAGTCGGATTAATCATCAATAAGGACTAAGGAGTGAATATAAATACCTTGATTATCGGACGTTAATTGACCGGACGCGGACATTGCGTGAACGGACATAATTTTGAACGGACACTAAAATGAACGCTCGAAGGCATTCAAAACTATGAGAAGCAACAGGTGCCTCTGATGGTGCCTCCAGGTAGGTCATTCAGGGGCCTTAAAATCCATGTTAAAAACCACAATTTTTCAATCGATGGATTCAACGACGTTGTAACCTACAATTATATACAAGGTAACACTGCAGTTCCACATCGGACACGTAATTGAAGAAAAAATGTATTTAATTTAAGTTTTCTTCTGAAGGGTGTAGAAACAGGGAATACGTCAATTCATTTCTTGTCACGTAACAGATTATTGAATACCGTAAATAATTTCTCTGAATTATAGCGGTTCATTCTTAGAAGCGGTTTGAAGATAACAGAAATTTGCCCATCACAAGTAGGAGTGCCTCTACCAACGCTGAATGCAGAATACGATAACGGAACCGCATTAAAAATACTTGAAATTTAGTAGATAATATATCTAAACAACATATCGACATTCCAAGGTTAAATACCTAAATCACTGGGAGCATACTTAATGAAGTATCCTGGCACAATCTAGATTCTAGACCCATGTTAGTGCTTTCTGTATTAACTGAAAGTAATCATAGAATGCACCCCTGACTAATTTAAAGAATTTGTCATACATTTTTCTCTTTACGACTCATTTCCTCAAAGAAATCATCTCTACGACCAGTTATTTTGTTGTTGTACAACATGATATGTAGAAGAACAAAGTGACAAAAATTTCCAAAAATGTGATTAAATTTACCTTGTTTCTGTTGGCATGGTGGGGAGTGTTGCTCCAAACTCCTTCTGAAGCTAAGGTGTCAGTGCTTGGTGAAATCAGCTCAAATGTTTGGTCGTCCAAGGATACCTGTCTGCGGGCCTGATGTGGTTCAGTTATGCTACTGTCACTCACCTGAGGGTCATGTTTACATTACATTTATTTTCTTTTAAAAATTGCATGTATGTTTGTTAACTTTACAATATACCATCAATGTATAAAAGGTGGACAAAAAGAGATTAAATCAACATTTATTCAAAAGAATTAGTAAATTGTAACTTTATCCAGTCCACACCTGATTGATATCAGAGTTTTCTTTATCATCTGATGACGTCACATGTATATCATTTAATGAAATATCCTCGTGTTTTGGTAGCAACGCCTCTTTTAACTCGGACTCTGAAGAGGTGTCTTTTGCCTCCCCATTCTCGCAGATGGATGACAAGGCTTCAGTCTGACCATTCTGGTAATCCTCACTATTTTCTGAGATGGAAGCACTTCGTTCCAAGCTGGGCCGCTGTGACGCTGTTAGATATTATAGTTAACGTTAAATTAAGTTTGAGGATTTAAAATAAAAATGAAACAACTCAGTCAAGGAAACGTATACCTTTAAATTCTTTATTATATGTATAATAACCCTTGAAAATCCAACGAAAGTTCTAATTATCTATGTAAAATACTAACTTTGGACGTCTGCCATTCCTTTACAGCTTGGTTCGTTCTCGGGAATGTTATGGTCTGTTAACTTCTCCTGAATGACAGGGGAGGCGGGAGCGTCGAATGTCAGATCTCTGAGAGCGGGTCTAACGTACTTTCCTGTCCGGACCCTCCACGAGTCGGGTCGCTTAGACGCGTCCTGTTCAATCTGCAAAAGAATGTGTCAACTGTCATGATCAGGAACAAGGTATATAGACACTAGTTGCATAAAATGTATTAACTTTTTAAGCTTAATATACTCCACATTTGAAATTGACGAGTTGCTGAGTCATCATTCACATTTAACTTATCAAGATTAAATATAATTAGAATCGTCACTCGTGAGTCGTGAAGTAAATGCCCATGAATCTCAAACTCGACTGAGTCTAGAAGCTTTCATGGGATCCTGCGTTTCACTAACCTGTTCCACAAACACGTTGTGTAGTTCAGCACTCTCACGTCTTTTGTCCTCTCTCTCGCCAGTGGTCATGCGACTCACTAGCCGCCTGGGTTTTAATTACACAATTAATCACACAATTCATTACACAATTAAATACACAGTTAAATACATTGAATCAGAGCTGGACCATCTAGTTATTACGCATACAAGTGAAGAAAATTAGAATGCAGAAAATGTTCGGTAACTTATGCAATTCTGTCCCTGTTCACTGATAAGAATTCGATCAATAAATTTAAAATGAATGATTGATTACATTGAAGCACTGAGAATTGAGAGAAATTTATTGAGTCATATTCACGTCGAAACCGATACCCAATAGAAATCTTTAAGTTATATGGTCCGAAATAAGTAATCTTGATATCGGTCGCGGTGCTCGTGATGTGGCTACAAACATTTAAAGGGTAATGGTGCCAATTTTCTAGTAATTAAGGCTAACTGAAACTGAAAGATCACCAAATCTACAGTAGAAAAAGGGAAAAAGGCGCGGCAGCAGCGTGACGAGTTCAGCTACACAAGGGGAGGTATAAGCAAAGTAAAAGCCATCATATGAAATAAAATGAATATTTTGTAATTAAGCTATATTTAAATATTGGTAGCAAAATTTCGTTAAATGATCCATTTCATCAAAGCTTGGCAGTAGTCATCGCCAAGATGTAACCCATTACCCATAAGTAGCTTAATAACTAGATTAAAAATGTAATGCTATTTGGCGGCGGTTCAGTGGGAGGGAGGTGGGTAAATAGTAAATACTCGTGAGGGTGCGGTTATACTTGGAGGTTTTTTTGAGGAACTGTTAAAATACAGCTGTGTATAAAAACCAGTCACACTACTACAGCTGATGGTGAGATACGTTTAAATTCACGGCTAAGTCTAAAACTCAACTGTCTATCCAAACATATTTCAATCTAGAACTTTAGTACAACATTGCTTCAGGAGATGGACCAATGGTTGCCAGGAAAATGTGCAGATCTACACGGGATGTGAACATTTAAACGGAACAGCATCGTTTCAACCTATTAACGGGTAATTGTCAAACAAAAATATGGAAATATCGACGAAGATGGCTAGATTCAAAATCTTTGGTCCATTGTAGATATTACTCTTTGCTTTTAAGTATTCACGTACGATTTAAAATTCATCAGTTTGTCTTTAGATACTGTTAAAAAATCGACGAATTCGAATACTCACACTGCTGCAATACCCATGACGCTTACACCACCGGGGAGATACACCCCGTATCTCCCCTTAACCGCCGCCCCTCCCGTACGGAAAGCACAAGTTGGGTCTCGAAGTGAGTCGACGTAGTGGCCTATTAATTGCTAGGTTATATAGAGTGGTTCGAGGGTTTAGAGGAATATACACTGAAGGAGTATAACTAAAGACAATATAGCTAGACGTACTCCATAATGGTTATATCCTTTAATTGGTACAGGTCACTACAATAAACCACTAACGGAAAGCCTTCTGAAACTAATCGTTTCATGGACGATATACATTGCAGTTCATACAATTCTATACATTTGTGAACCAACTCGAAAACTGCGTGGAATCCAATTTAAAGACTGCCAATTCGGCAAACAGATTGACCACTTGGACACAAAGCTCTACCTCGGAGATAACAGCAGTATACAGTGTATAGTGCAGTGTATACTATAAGTGTATAATTATAGTATACACTACAAACGAAATAAAAAGAAGTCTCATAAGTTGATTATTTCTTCAGACGGATAGTTTTCCTCTGGAAAACGTGTTCAAATTAGTTGTATTCTCACAAGTGAGTTCCTACAACGTGGAGCAAATGAAACAGTTATTTAAACTCAATTTAGCATTTTGGTTATTGGAAGTTCCGTGCATCAGGATTTTGTGCTAAAATGAAAGAAAGCGATCTTTAATAAACTTTAACTCGGCATGAGATCCTGGAGAGGTTCGCTGTTTATCAGTCTCATGATAAGATAATGATTCAAGGGATAATATCCGGTAGTAGAGACTAGGTAGCGTAGGACAAGTGAAACTACTGTTTAGGAGGAAACGCAAGCTTTCAGTGTGCTACACTTTCATCAGGCTCAAATTATTGGTTATATAGTAACAATACTTTCAACACTACTATATAACAAATAATTAAAGCCTGATGAAAGTGTAGCACACTGAAAGCTTGCGTTTCACTTTCCTCCTAAACAGTAGTTTCACTTGTCCTACGCTACCTAGTCTCTACTACCGGATATTATCCCTTGAATCATTACTTTAACTCGGCATGTTTAGTTGATTTTGGAGCACCTACTTTAGCTTTTTAAAATGATACGTCCACCGTTACAGATAATGTCTAATTGAATCCCTCTGGTGAACTCTGCAGGGATTGGTTAACATCCTGCATGTTTGCTACAACCTACACAATCTGACAAATTTCTAAAACACTTGCAAGCTCATAACATTCCTCTTTACGGGCGCGTCTTAGTCTTATTGCTGAGTGACTGTAAGTTCAACAATTTGATTCATCCAGTTAAATTGTTGAGATTTTGATCTTTAACGGTTTACGATCGCCTCCTCCAGAGCTGGTTCCAGATTCCAGCAGATTTAGTAATTACATAGTATTATAATATTGCAGAGTGAATTGTATTCATATTGAAAAGTGAGAAAAATTTGGTAGTCATGAAGACCAAATTTTTAAAATGAATGCCAACTACCTTTTGCTTATCGATTGCTAGGCTTATTTTTGTATATCTCCTGCTGTAAAAGTAAAAACTGTTAGTTAAAACAGAAGGTTCCTGTTTTAACTAAACAATTTTTCTCTCACAAAATCATTTTCAAATGATTAGTTGATTAAATAATTGGCTAACTGTGATTTTACTTTATATAAGCGATTGCTAGGCGGTTGTTGAATGTTGATGTTGACATATCTCTAGTAATGAGGAATCGCAGAAGTTTCTAGTCTAATCCAGGATCTTACCAGTCAGCTAAGTCCGAATGTTGACGGACAGTTACCTCTGGACCTGTGCGAAGACAAACTTATTCTACAGCTGATAGATCGAGATCTAATCAAGACGGGTAAGCTTCATTGCTGTTTCCTAAGATGTTGTTAGGAGTGGCAAAAGTTGTGAGGCTTCCTAGTTCCTAACAATGGTTATATCTTTTACAGATAACAGTACTATTCATTATGTAGGAAGAACGGTGCAGCCCCTCAGGGCACGAGTAAACGAACATCGCGCCCATTACTACAAACTCATTTCGGACAATACGTTTGTCCCTGAAGAAAACGACGACGGATTCAGCTTGGGTAAACACCTTGTAGAAGTTCATAACATGAAACAACGTGACAATTTCAACCCGGCTTATAAAGTGTCAATTCTCAGTAATAGTAGCCCAAGAACTCTAGAAGTGGATGAACACCGTTATATTCAGAAACTAAGAACTATACGTCCATTGGGGCTCAATGCCGTGGACCCGTTTGGGATTCCATTATTGGATTTATCTTAAATGTTTTCTATTGCATTGGGGCACAAGAGTTATGTTTTTTTAAAAAAAATATTCATATCGTTTTTAGTTGTGTCATTTCATTTCCAATGTTACACTTTGTAGGAACTGATATTAACCGAGTTTCTGATTCAGGATGTTACTGAAGATAGTAATGAAAATGTTTTAACACCTCAGTACTGTGTTTTACTACAGCTCAACCTGCTCAGTCTGACTATTTGGGAATTTAAACTCTTGACTATTCAGATATTATAGTAGTTCAAGTTTCTTCCGCTTGAATTATATGTACATAGCATAAGTTAGTAAACAGGTCAGTTTTAAGTTTGACCATATTTCTCTCTAGGGATCACAGAAAAAGACTTGGCTGAACCCCGGACAAATCAAGAAACAAAGTTTTTCAACGAAGTCAGACAATTTTTGGAGCACGGTGTTAATCCAAACTTTCACCTTCTTGATAAGTTGATAACGACGCAAATCTGGTCAATATTAAACCATCGTCTGTAAAACAAATCATAATCCACCAAAATTGTCAGATCTCCATATTTCCGAGAAAGGAATGAAGTTCCCAAGCTTCTAGAAATTGCTATAAAATGGCTCAAGTCGGGACGTGCAATGAACGAACAGTGACAAAATCAATTTGTTGACGAATTAATTCATGAGCACAACGAAATGTATGATCAGAGCTGCACTGACGCATCGTATGGTAAGTTTAGTGACAGGATAAATAGTCAGAATGTTCAAATACAAAGAATGTTAATAAGAGGGTAGTCGGAATGACGAGTGTCTAATGCTCCGAGGCCAGGTTAGTGAGAGAGTACCCTAATATAGTCAAAACTGTTTCAAAACCAGAGACTATTTTGCAGTTAAGGGAGAAAAAGCGAGAGAGCTAAAGAGCTAGAGAGAGAGAGCGAGAACTGAGCAAGTCAGAGGATGCTGTATCTTGATAATGTGGAATGGTAACCGACATTAACCACATCTTCCTCCGCAAACCACATCATCCTCCGCAAACCACATCATCCGCGCGGCGCACGTCAGTAAACTCCCATATTAATCGTATAGTTGTAATAAATGGTAGATTACTTATTGGTCTAATATGGTACTGACTACTCAGGTATACAGTGTAAAAACGATAAAATCGTATTAAATCTCATAATGTGCTGTGATCAAAAATCGATTTTGTCGCAGTTCCTAAAATACTAATCACTCGTAATTTCGGCATAATGAACGCTACACTCTGTCTAGATACTGAATCTTCTTTGTGATTGATTGACAACATTATTTGGCGGGGCTTGCTTACCATTGGTGGGCATTTTTACCTAGCAATTTCTGTTCAATATGTCAGATCCTGTCATTCTACCGTAACTGAACTCACTCATGCGATCTACTGTCACTGATTTTGATTAATTTATTTTCAGAATTTGCATTTTAATGTCTTCTTACTCTCAGTAGGAAATAATTGGGAGGTTTTGACAAGTTTCTTTTCAGCTTAGTGCGGAGAGCTTTCATTTGATAGCAACCTATTATTAGGAGAAAATGACGTCCTCAGTAAAATGTCCAATACATTTCTTGTACTTGCCACGAAAAACTGATTGCATAATGCACATTCAGTAGAAATGGAAAATGGCGCCGGCTTGGCCTATTAAAATGAAACACGACGGGGATATGATATGTGAGATTAAACTGAAGCTTTAATATGTCTCTACTTTCTTTAGAACTAGATGGTAAAACAATGAGCGATTTAAGGAGTTCGTGCAACACTCATTTAGTAAATGAACGTGCATAAAAAATGTAAGCTAAGAATAACCCACGTCCCGTTTGAAAAGGATCAAAGAATAAAGAAACATGCACTAGAAATTTCATATTTAAGCGAACAAGAAAAATGCACGCAAATTTAACGGCAATTCCCAGAGAGATCATTCGTGCAAACAATGGGCTGCTAGTAACGTACCCAGAACTGGAACTTCTTAATAGCCCCTTTCTAGGATTAAATCGTGTAATTTATTTCTCTTTTTATCAACCAAATGTAATCATCGCAACTTAGCAGTTACTATTCTTGATTGCCGATTGGTCGGTTATAATCAAAGCAATCGACAGCGAATAGATTAACAACCCAACATAGTACCACGAAGAAGCGATTAGAAACCCCCGATATTATGTTGTCTGCAACTCAAAGTTATGATCAGAATATTCACAAAAATCACAAAAATGTGCTGTTTCTTACCCTCTGACACTGGAAGGTCTAAGAGCACCTCCAGGATGTTTCTTCATCAGCTCACTCCTCTCCGATAACCGCTGTAACAAATTCTTGATGTCCTCATCTTCCGTGAGATCTGTTGAGAAGAAGGGACTAGGTGTTGATGTGAAGGAACGAAATTCAAACAAATTTTAAGTTTGGATTTGCTTTATTATATGGTTCATTTACAGATGACACAGTTGATAAATCTATTTCTGGACGCCAGTGCAGGTCTCATTCGATTGATAAAGATATTACTGTCGCTATTTTTGTCTATTCAATCGCTCTTATAAAAAGTTTTGCTAATATTCAGCGGACCTCGTTACAATTCGTTACTGAATGACCGAATAATAATATAATCATGACACTGTATACTGCAGTACAAGGACTTCAGTTTATATTTTAAAATACCTTAATGGGAAAAATCGCGATTCCGTACATGCCGCGATTTCCTTTTGTCCCTGTGTGCGACAGACGATAACGTACTTGTTAAATTCTAGATTTCCAGTAAAAATTCAATAAAAACGCACCGGCCGGACGCTCTCCGCTAAAAGTCCTAATTTTGAAGTCAGCACCGTGTGCTCCGAGTAGTTCTATAATGTCAACTTCATCCCAGAAAGCTGCTGCATGGAGGGGTGTCCAACCGTCGATATCTTGTATATCTACCTTGCCAGACTTGGAGAGGATGTAGAGGGCGACCTTCGACATAGCCATTAGCTGCTGCCACGTGTAGCTGACGGAGGACACGTCATTAACTTGTGTTTGGAAGTAGAGATCGGGTTGGGAAAAAGTGTGGAACTAACGAGAAAGGTAGGAAAATGTGAAATATGGAGATCTAAAGATTTTGGTAGATTATGATTTGTTGTATACTACTACTAGTCGATGGTTTCATACTGACCAGAGTTGCATCGTTATCAAGAAGCTGAAAGTTTGGATTACCACCGTGCTCCAACAATTGTCTGACTTCGTTGAAAAACTTTGTTTCTTGACTTGTCCGGGCTTCAGCCAAGTCTTTTTCTGTAATCCCTAGGGAGAAAGATGGTCAAACTTAAATTTGGCCTGTTTATTAACTAATGTAACTAGCAGGAACCCGTCTAACCCTAAAGTGGTGTCAAAAATCAAGAGACTAATATATAATAATTATTACCTATTTAATCCGCGTTTTTGACACCTCTTGGGGGTCCAAATTTTGGGCACTAAATTTTGTTTATTTTTTCGTGCTGATTTAAAGGCCATTAAACATTTGAACCAGTCAAAAAAGTCGTGTTAAAGTTGGTGCCGTATAATATATATATATATGCATCTTACTATATATAAAGCGAGACGATATATATATATATATATAATATATTTCATTGCTGAACTTCTACACAATAAAAAAGCGGTTGTGACTAGATCCTCGCAATTCTTTGCATCATTTATTTACATCAATTCTCAAATTATTTGTTATATAGTAGTGTTGAAGGTATAAAGTCTCGCTTTATATATATAGTAAGATGCATAATTTAAGCGAAATAAATTTGAACTACTATAATATCTGAATATTACTGCCGTTATCTGTAAAAGATGTAATCATTGTTAGGAAGCCTCACAACTTTTGCCACTCCTAACAACATCTTAGGAAACAGCAATGAATCTTACCCTTCTCTATTAGATCTCGATCTATCAGCTCTAGGATAAGTTTGTCTTCGCACAGGTCCAGAGGTAACTGTCCGTCAACATTCGGACTTAGCTGACTGGTAAGATTTATGTCAATTATCTGGAGTGGACTGTGAGTCTGTGAGGCGACTGAGAAGAAAATTAATTGGGCAGCAGGTGAGTAGGTGGTGAGGATAGGTGAGTGTTGTAAACACTAACAGGTAAGTATTGTAACCAGGTGAGTGTTGCAACCAGGTGAGTGTTGCAACCAGGTGAGTGTTGCAACCAGGTGAGTGTTGCAACCAGGTGACTAAGGTGAGTGTTACAACCAGGTGAGTGTTGTAATCAGGTGACTAAGGTGAGTGTTGCAACCAGGTGAGTGTTGTAATCAGGTGACTAAGGTGAGTGTTGTCACCAGTGTAGGAACCTGTGTGGTTATATTGTAAATACTAACAAGCTTGATAACACTTCATCGGATATTAATTTAAAAGACATGCATATTTGTACATTCAGCTATTTAAAGCTTTTACTCCGGCAGACATTTAAAATGTTGGCTAACTTGGCGTTGTGTTTAAGAAGGAGGTCGACACATTCGTAGTTAGCGAGGGATACAGCAGCGTGGAGCGGAGTCCACAGCTCATTATCTAAACTGTCAATATCACATCCTGCTTCAATTAGCAACTCCGTTATCTCCTCGTCGTTTTCTAAACAACTCTGATGGGAGATGTAAGGTTCAATAAAGAGTAACCACTGCACGGTATACCGTATAAGTCCAGAATTATAGTTCAAAACTAGTAGTAGGTAACATGTAATATGATACAGTGTGGGCCAAATTAGGTGCGAATACTCTGGAATCTGAATCCTCTAAAATTCGCAATTAATATCATAGGATATATTGCGAATACTCTGGAAAGAGAATCCTTTGAAATTCATAATCAATATCACAACATGTATTGCGAATATTCTGGAATCTGAATCCTTCTAAAATTCACGACAAATAGAACAGGATATTAAATTATAATAAGATCTGCACTTGGTACCTGATGGAGAGGTGTTATTCTATCCACATTGTAAACAGTAGGATTAACCCCCTCACTTAGCAGCTTCCTAACTCCCTCTTGATCCCCAAGAGCTGCACAGTTCAGTAGCACAAGACCCGGGTCAAAGAACGGTCGGGATTCCTTCTTCCGCTTTTTCGGGTGTTGTTGTGTCTCGATGAGGTCCTCATTTTCTGTAATTTATTTACTTTTAGAGATGAAACCGTGAAAATTCTGTTTTGATACTTATTGCAGACGTTTTTCAGACGTGTCTGAGGAAAATCGAAACTGGCTGAAGTTAACGACTTTGAATCAACGTAGACTGTATTCACACACACTACAACCATGACAGACAGTCGTACTAAAACATAGGTGCGTAAAATTGAAACAACGCAATTTAGAATAAATTAACGCTGACGTAAAACTAAAAGGACAGATTTATATCCAGAGATATATTCTTATTTCTTAACAATATATATGCTTATTGTAAAGCGACCACGTTGCAAACATCCGCTGTTTAATACATACCATTCCCTTATTTACTACATATCTGGGATTTCTTATTCAGCACGAGGTGTAACACTGTAGATAATATGACCCTATACAGAGGAAGAAATGAACAAGACTCTATCATGTACTGTATTGAGCTCATAAAGGGATGGAAATATCCTCAACCTCTATCATCGAGACGAATTTGGGCGGTCTAATCTCACTTCATTTACATGTCTTGGTTGGGAAGAGACTCCTCAAGTAGCTTCCCTACTGTCAAGTAAAAATCTATATTATTTTATCATGTGCTAAGTAATAACTGAGTCTATTGTTTCCATTATTATGACACCATAACATAATAACATTGCATAAGTTAGGTTTCGTCACTTAAATACTGTTGGATCTGACACGCAATGGCTGTCTCAACTTTTCTCAGGGAGAGCCAAGAAGTGAATTCAGGGTAACACCTTCACCTGTGATCTCAGTTCATTATAGTTGTAGTTGCAGTGAGGTAAACAAAGCGAGTTCCTTTGCCTCGTTTCAAAAATAAAAGCGATCACCAAAAATGGTATTATTGTTGGTGAATCTAATCGAGCTCCTTGCCAAGGTTTGAGGAGTAAAATTGTGGTCACTCGAAGAGGCAGATTTCTCAACATTTGACAGGCCATTTAAATATATCATATTAAACTGGTGACCATTTTAATTTTGATATACAGCTTCAGTCACAATTCCCACCAGTATGCGGATTGACAATTCACGATTGCGGTCGCAAATTCTTCTTTTGAGTAGGCGGTATGGCAAACAAAGGAAGTTCAAGATATTGTTTGTTATCTGATATGTGTCTACACCACACCCTAATAATTTAACATCAGAATCTGGTTGGAATCGTGTTTAAATTGTCGGTCAGAGTAGGGAAAATATTGGAATCAAGGTAAAATAACGGGCCTAGTATAATAACTGTCAGAACAGTATTATTCTTGGTGATATTTTGGAAAATCATGTCGGGTATTGATTGTAGAGACGCTACTGGCAATCGGTGGTACTAGGGCGTGCTTGGTATATTTCGAGTATTAGCGTCAACAACATTTATAACGGTAAAACACGGGAAAAGTCCAGTTTTCAATTTACACGTTATCCGTGAAGCAGATGCAAATGCCAACACTTTCAATGTACATCACATTTCTAACTCCCAGCCAACAAGTTTCATTACACAAGTTACATTTGAAGTGACATAATTTAAATGCCAATTCCAACTCTACAGTAAATTTCATAATGGCATTTACACCACAAATTTGATTATATTATGTTTAAAAAGCTAAATTAGATAATTAATAACCTTCACTTTCTTGGGATTTCTTCCAGCGTTCAAGTTGGGCGGATCTGCGGTTATCGTTAAGTTTTTTCCTCTCAGACGCGTTTAGACTCACTATCTTTGGTAGTTCATCGACTAGTTCAGTATGGGAAAGCAACATGGGTCATGACACTGCGAGGAGAAGAGAATGTTGTAAATAAAAGGAGGAGACTGTATTATATTCTTAATCAAGTTATTTAATGTATCAAATTTGTGCGTCCATTTAAACGCCCATTTTTGAAAGCCGCGAAAATAAATTTACGAAAAACTTCCGATTGTAAAAATTTATCAATTCTCGGCCAGAATCAAGGTCCATACAATCAAGAGGTTTCTTATCGTAAATTATAAAATTCCCGTATTAAAAAAATCGCGATATTCTAAGAAAACGACAAACGTGAATACTGAATACCAATCCCACGAAGATAATTAGGCGAGAATATTTTCAATAGAAAGGTATGTTACAGAAAGAAGCTGAGCGAATTATGGACAAAATTAATTACAATAAATTTATACCATGTCTTTGCGTGCGCACCTGGTAATTTGCTACCTTAATCGTTGAACTGAAGCCCCATGAGCCGTTGCTTCCTAGCTTATTTAAGTGAACAGTCTAACCCCTATATCTTACACTGCCCGCTTAAATATCTTAAGACTTTTTACAGGGATATAATTAATTATCATTCTCAAAAATGTTGTTAATTTAACAGCAGCTCATCTTTTAACCCTGAATATTTCCCAGGAAAGACTGCATATGGTATAATAAGGAGGTGGTACGTTGGTTCAATGTACTAATATAAATAGTAAAGTCTTTGTGTTCACATGTCAAACGAGCTTGAGTAGTAAAAATGCAGTGTACTGTAGAAATTCTCGGAGGATGTTACGAAATCTTAGAAGCTGTAAATCAAAATTTATCGAAAAATCTAGCTATCGACTGTCACGATCATAAAATGGAAGTATTAAACTAAACAATATTAAATCATTGTTTAGATAATGTTAGTAAAAGGTAGACCCTCGCTAATAATGTGATAATTTACAAAGACTCATCAGAAAACGGCACTTCTATATATGCAAAGAAACGATATATGATCGAGGGATGACATCCGATATCTTTTGAAAAGGCACCTTCACGTCATCACCACATAAACCTTATTCGGATCTAACAAAGAGTTGTATTTTGAGCCTGCAACCATTATACTATTATACTATTATACAATCCATAACAAAAGAGTACTAGCCAAAGCAACAGCAATATATAGCATACATGGCAGAGGCCAGCTGGAACACCTATTATTGGAGTCTAATTCAGAAGTGGTTAAATGGCGGGAACAAGTCAGTTGGATATCCAACAGGATGACTTAAGGTCTGTATAATTTCATGACAAGATGAAATTAGCGCTCGAGTGACCTATTGACGTTTCAGACGAAAAGTAAATCTCAACAAGACAAGTTGTATATAACAATGACAAGTTACCACATTGCACAACAAGTATACACAGAGGTGACAACTTATGGGTTTTACATGACGAGATGTAATCCAGAGAGGCAGAGAGAGAGAGAGAGAGAGAGAGAGAGAGAGAGAGAGAGAGTGGGTGACACAGTGTGGTGATGGTGGTGGTGGTCCAGGAGACCTGACTGATCAAAATGAAACTCAATACTGATAATCAACCGGGTCACTGCAGCTGAATATATGGGAGTTATTATATTATATATACGAGAGGGGTTCTCTACAGTCTACAGCTTGTTTCTGGACCGACAACAATTAACAAATAACAATATATAGCAGTACTAGTTGTAGCTGTAGTACTGGATACAGCAAGCTCAGACAAATACCATCTTATCATCACACTGCTAGATATTCGGGCATCTTTTACTCTGGCACGAAACAGCTCTACGTTAATGTAGCAGGACACTCTGACAATTATCTGAATCAAACAAATTAGCGCCCCAGATATATTGCAGAGTGCCAATGATGATGGTAGATCTGTGAAACAGATTATCACCATTATTATATAGTAGCCACATCTGCGAATCAAATCATGGAATTATCTTCAAGTATTGGCAGTTCTATTATATAATACCCAAGGAACATGGTGTAGTCTGTATAGCAGCTCAGTACAGCAACGTAAACACGACAAAAATAGTGAAGTGTCGACAAAAGTAAATAAAGGAGCGCTATTATTATAAAGGAGCACTATTATTATAAAGGAGCACTATTATTGTGCTCTCTACCACGCAAACACAAAAGTTTTGTTGTAGCGTGGTGTTACAATGAAGTAATGGACTAAAACAGGGGACGCTTATAATAATGAAGAAACTTGACGTTACAGAGCGGTGGTTTCTAATGTAGCGGTTCCGTCATAATTTATGCTAATCTTAAACGGTGCGATTCTATGAAGCAATCCTGTTGATTTCAGTATGGAAATAAATCAAAGTATGATATAGAGTATACGTATAAACGAAACGATTAAACAAACCACAGTATTCACTACCCCGCTCTTATGCGGCAAAGATATCGTATAAGATATAACTAAATAAAGAGAAAAGGATAGAGAAAAATTTAGATGGAAAAAGATAGAGGAAAACAAACAGAGCGGAAAAAATAACGTGTCATCTTATAATGGTGAATAATAAATTCCGTGAATAACTCAGCTAAGAGAATTCATTTTACTTCGTTGAAGAAGCTGTTTTTGGTGTTCACAGATAGCACTTTGTGGAAGAAAATAACTTCGCAAGCGGGTGTCATCGAATGATAATCCATCATAAAAACATTAAATCCATCGTGGCCGGCTTTCGCAACAAAGAAAAAGCACTAAATGCGGTCACAGTGAAGGGGTGCAGCCAGCTAAGATTCACATTGCAAACCTTCCAAACATTCCGCATGTCACAGTCGACGCCTTTAATTCCCGATACGTGACGTGCAAACGGAGAACAATACGCACCTTTCGGTAGATTTACAATACATCAGGTGACTGCAGTACTTGAGTTTAGCGAATAGAGAAACATGGTGCGGTGCTCTGCCTGGTTTTATATTGGGTAGGTGATGGTGTGGCTTGTTACGGGGGTCATCAGGCGAAGATGTCGACTATCGAGCTGAATAATAATATTGTGATGAAACATGCTGTGAACGCAATGAAAGGATCTGATACTATTCTAATCCAATCATTCCTATCTACATTCTACAGTCGGCATGATAGAATCAGACAAGAACTATAACGTGGAGCGATTATCTCGTATTTGAATACACAAGTTTTACATACTCCGATAGTTGGTCGAATCAGTCACTGTTTAAATTACTGGTGCTGACTAACTCTTGTAAGAGATGGCATGTTAATAAGTTTCAATTAGATTGAATAACGTTCTCTAAATTTACATAACACAACACTCCTTGGAGCTCAACAAATACAGGGATAGTTATCACCACAAAATTACACTAAGCTTTAAGAATTCTAGAAAAACGCATCTCTGCGATTACTCTAAACCAAACACAGCCCAGCTCCTATAGTAACAAGATGAAGTGTGCGCTGTGGCATATGGATTAACATAAAGCAGCCTAGGCAGGAAAACTCAACTCTGCTTTATAATATGGCCAGCATCTGTCAGCAGGATGTGTGGTGTGACGTCACGAGGACACGTGACTAGGTAACAGTCACCTGATCAGCTGGGGTAGGTCGGTTAAAAAACTGTTTTCAGTTTGAGAGAAGGGGAGAAGGAGGGCCGAGTGATGGGGCGTATTTGTGGTGTTAGCGCAGGAAGCAGGGACCTGGAAAACAGGTAAACTTATGGCTGGAACATGGGCCCTTCAAGACAGAAGCCGGAGTACAGAGCTGATGTTATGAATCTGGAATCCAATATTCATTACATGTTTAGTAGCGGGGGGTGTTGAAATGTAATTTGGAAATATGCCAGTTATGGACGATTAATACATTGTTTCGGTGAGGTTGGACTTGGTTGTCATTATATATAATTGTGGTGATTGTGGCAGCAGTTTCTGGCCTATAACCGTGTTTACTTAGAATGAAACTTCAGGGTTGGTAAGGTAAGTTTGTACTAGACGAAAGGTGGAATTTAGATCGAGTTGCTGACAAGGCCGCGACAAACGAGAGTATCTTGACCTTTTTAGCGGTCAGTATATGAGGCAATGTTGCTCTCTGTAGAGATTTAAGAAAACTGCTGCAAAGCTTCCCACATGTTAAAATAACGATGTGTTTAATGAAGAATTAGAGACCACGATACAATACAAATACTGCAGACTATCTGAAATACACTATATAGTATATTATCATGTACTCACGTTATCTTGCAGCGACAAATTTAAAGTTCGATCGAGTGCTACAATGCTACACAAAAAAGCATAATGTTGTCGGTACAAAAATTAAATAGCAAGAGAAATCTGTGCAGTAGCGAGAGAGCTGCAAGGGTGTGACAGTTGCACAAAATGCGAATTAAAAGAGCTGGTCACGATACGTAGAACTTTATACACCCATCACCGTGGCTTTCAGTACAACTTTGAAACTTTATCATGCTTATTAAGCTTTATATGAGGTGACATCATGTACACGTTTTATTTTCATTGTATCGTGTAATAGGAGATTATAGAAAGATAAAGCACAAAAATGTGTGTGTAGACACAGATGGAAACCTATACAATTCAAAGGATCAGTCTAGAACTAATATTGACCTGTACTGATTTTCATGAAATCTAATCACAAAATTTAAAAAATTGTAATAAATGCTTATATATTTAAAGCTATACATGTATATGGCTTCCTTGAGTTCACGGGCGCAATAAAAGCATGGTCTCATCAAAACGTTATATAAAATTAGTCGGAATATAATGTTAACACCATAACCATTTCTCTGAAATCAAAAATTAAGATGCGAATGGGCCATTTTTACCTCATTATGTATTAATTCCAAGAAAATAATTACATTTCTGCGTTTGGTTAACAAGTGAGACTGTTACAATGACCAATAATACAAAGAGGAGAGTGTTTTCTATCCTATATAATATATATTATATATTAAGTTAAATATGCCCTACAGAAGTCATATGCCACACACTTTACAAAGCAGGGAAACTTCAAGTAAAGTGGTTTCAATATCTACAAACCGTTGGGTTTCTTGGGTTTCTGGAAAATCTCGTCACAGAGCCACCCACAATTACGAATCAAATTATATCATTATGGAAGGATCAATTTTAAAAGAAGGGACTAGAAGGAACTGGCTGAACAAATGTTTTAGCAGGGCTGGTATACGGTAAAAATGTATCAAATTATATCATTATGGAAGGATCAACTTTAAAAGATGAGACGAGAAGGGACTGGTCTAACAAATATTTTAGCAGAGCTAAGGACGAAGATTAGGTAAAATCAGGATATATAAACAGAGCAAATCTAATTTCTCATTAGCGGGTACACTAGCCGGTAACAGGCATGTTGAGTAAGCAGTGTATATAACTGGACTCATGTTTAACATAATTTGAAACTTAATACCTGGTGCGGACGAAGGCAGAGGCTACGTTTTAAACGTCTTTATGCGGTTTTTACATATGCGATAAGGCATAAGCTAATCAACGCCTTATATTAAACATGTACACATATTGTATACCAATTTATAAGGGTTCGTCGATATTGGGAAAACATCATGAAAACTGGTCTTTGGTTGATGATTGAATGAATTAAAATTCACAGGAATGCGTGGGAGTAATTAAGGTAGGTAAATGAAATGAAGTTCACCAGAGAAGGAATGTCGAATAACGCCGTCAAGAAAGAGATGCTAGAAAGAGATGCTAGAAAGAGATGGCAACAGTGAGAGTTCTAGCTCAATACAGCGATTAAATGTACTACAGTGACAGTAACGGATGGAAAGTTACAATGATTACAGTGCACTATACTATAGCCAGCGGTGTAATTACATATGATTGCAGAAGAAAGTAAGTAGTGCACTGTGTACCGATGGAATGCAAGGATTACATGTCATATATGTTGTACTGCAGATAATATCACTGATAATATCACTGATGCAGTCGGGCTGGGTCATCGTGAGAATTTAGATTTGCAAAAAACAAAACACACACAAAAATCAATCTATCGCACGCAAAACAATTAGTGAATTAGCTAGAAGTGCGGATCTGGTGTCTACTAAGGCTTGTGTATACAAGTGCACTCGCAGAGGGTGCCGGTTCTTTGTGTAGGGTGTAACAGAACACAGTGTATCATGGGCAACACTGCACACATCAATAATGTGCAGGTAACACAACAAAACACTTAATTCTTACTCTGAGAGGGGAAGTACTAGCCACTAGGTCGCACAATACAACTCACAACATAAACAAACTGAGCGGAACTGAAAGTGTAAGTGAGATCATGTAGTCGGGTGTCTGGGGAGCTGCATAAGCTCCTCCAACTGCCTAGCAACCTGATTAGAGTGTATACAGTAGGATGTGTATGATTCGATCAGCTTAATAGATTGTAGGGCCCTAGACCCCCTACGGGGTGGTATATACATGTCAAAATACATTAGGGCAAGGTGAATACATTGGTTATATATATGGTATAAAGTAGGTAATGGCAGCCACTAAAGAAAAATCAAGATGAAATACTTGTGTAAACTCCCAATTACCTTAAATCAAAGAGGGCCGGGTCTACGTTGTTGCAAGCGACCAGGCACCGCACCTCAAACAGCAAACCAACAAAGCCAAGTGTGAAGAAGTAGACCCCTAGCAGGAAGTTTGACTACCGCGTGGTTGTCCGGCGCACATTCTATCCACAGGTAATTAACCAATCCACCGTCTTGAAAGAGGAGCGTGTCTCAACTCCAAACTCTCTGCTGCTGGTGACATATCATCACTTAAAGAGAAGTTTCTTTATTGATAACAGCCTGATACTTGTTGGGTAAAGGTAAAGTAATCACATTTGTTGAATACAACGTTGATGTATTTCTTTGGAAATGGTGAAGCCTCATGACAAATTTGTCACATCTATTTTAGCCCGTCGCGTTGCTTTTATAACTTCATGCATGCGCGGCGCGCCTCTTATGTTATGGTGAATGCTTGCAATAAAAAAGTTAATGCATATTTAATTACTGCGTGTTACTTACTCAGATGACCATGATTGTCTTTTTTGTGCTATCACGCTTAAATTTAAAACTTAAGCTCCTAAGAAATTGGGCGAATTGTACATCAGCCGGATATTTTCAGAAATTAAAACTCGCCTGATTAAAAAAAGTGCCGTTATGGACTATGGTGTGTCAAAATATATCTCAAACAAGTCGTTAAAAGTTAAGATTAAAGTTTAAATTGTTTCTCGTAATTGCTAAGGGCTATGTCATGTGAACGTCAGAATTGAGACACCAGAGTGACCCTACAGCGAACCAAACAGTAACGCTTTTACCACGTAATAATTACTTAAATACCATTTTTGAACAAAATTTTAACGAAAGAAATTATAAACGTTTAATAAGTATGTCCCTTTTCAGACATGTCCTATATTCAAACGGTAACACTGTCGGAATTCTTAGCAAAGAATAAGACAACGCACCCGTCCATAGCAGACAAACCATTTTTAATCTCCTGATAAGACGAAGTCATAACAGACATAAGATGAACATTCTCCTGCAGCTGCGATTGCTCATAATTAGTAAAACACCAGTGAACAAAGTCGTAGTGCATGTGTTCTGTGTTGGATTGAGAGAGGGACCTATCAGCAGAGTCGCTCAGCCTCACCACAGGAGTAACACTGCTATCCTCCAGCTTTATCGTCACCACGCTGAGCGTTCCCACGTACCCGCACATACCGAGCGTACACTTACTCTTTAGGGTCACGTGCTCTCCTAGGAGGAGTAGCTCCAGGTTATCCTTAGTCAGGACAAATTTCTGGGTCACGTGCTCGTAGGTTGTTGGGCGTGAGTTGAAGCATGAGTTTATGTAAGAGAAGGCTTCTGGACCAAGCAGAGCATGGGTCTCTGCAACCACCACTTCCACAAACATTGCACTCAATTTATCCAGCTTTCGTATAGCTTTCAGCACATTAACGCAAAGCACTGCAGGCAGGTCAAACTTGTTGAACTTTATCCAATCTATTATTATCTCAACAACCACGAAGTCTATCAGATTACCATCGTATTGTACAGGAACAGTTGGTAAATGATGTTGAAATGCCAGGAGAAGCTCCCTGCCTGTACATCTCCTCCACCGCCTGTCCTCAAATAGTCCAGATTCTTCTTCGTCCTGATCGTCTTTTTCCACAGTGGCTTTGATACTGGCCACAATCGAACCAAAGTTACTTGACATCATAGTAGTCATAATCTTTTGCGTTATCTGCTGCTCCATTCGGAAGAGACTCCTCATTTGCTCCATTTCTGTCACTGATTCCATCAGATCGTCAAAAATTGCTCTAAAATCCGGCGAGATGAGTTTAACGAAGAGTGGGCTCCTATCCAGTTCTTGGTGGGTTTTGTTCAGCTCCCTCCCGACAGCTCCACACATTATCCTGGACATACTGTTAGAACCCCCGACTGTCCTTGATGCCCGCAGCAGCTCCACGGAAATGTAGTTCAGTCCAATTATCTTCACCCAGTCCAGGTTGTGTTTTATCAAATTGGAGATGATACCTGTTACTTCACTCGAAGCAGCTGTTCGAACAAATTGCCGGATAATGTGGATAACATCAGAGCAGGAGCCGTAATCTTTTATCTTATCGTACATATTGACTATGTCTAAGAAGTTGGCCGGCTTTATATGATTTTTTATCCACTGTGTGTTAACTTGAACTAATTCTGGGATATCATAGATCAAGCCGAATATAATTCCCACCTGTAGGGATAAAAGCTTAATGAGAAAACAATTAGTGAAAAACCAGAAGCTTACTGACAATTTCAAGGATCTGGTAAACCACGCTCGCGTGCTTGCAATTCAAGTTGTGTTAATCCAAGAAAATGTGGCATTCAAATAATGGAAATGAGCAGTGAAATTGCGCATTCAGAGATCGAATAGCAACGTCTAAAATAGAGAACTTGCCTCAACAGATCCCAGAGAGGGAGTTAGAATTGTGCCCCCTGACAAAAGAACTGTGATAGCTAACATTTCCTGCATTCTTCCACAAAACACTGGATCCAGTTCAATCCTGTTGTAGCGAGAAGAAAATAGTTAAAATAATTCATTGTTTTAAATCAAGAAAGGCATTGATTGCAGGCTAGGTGTTATAAAGTTGTTAAGACCTAAAAGCCAGATTTAACCTGAATAGTGAATACCTTTGCTCTGCAGTGTCCGTCAGCTTGTTCAGTTTCTCACTCCACCAGCAAAGAGCCAACGTTTTAACTTCAATCTCCTCCTTTAAATCTTTCTCAACCCTCTCTTTGGTATAATTGTGCACTGTGATATCTTCATATAAAAGTGAATCTTTGTCCAGCGATGTATTGACATTTATATCTGGCCTTGCACCGTCATCCATGTCTTCGTAGACGTCATCATTGTTACCATCTGTACCAAATTTCACTAGCAGGATAGCATCCTGAACAGCGGGACTTGCTCTGAAATTAGAGGTTCCAGCGTAGTCTTTCTTGTCTTTCTTGTTTGCATGCTTCGACATGTTTCTGTAGAATCCACCTTTCTCTTTTATTTGAGAGCCCTTGGATTGGCTTCTAATTGGCGGTCCTAGATTTGCAGTGCTCGACGAAGTACAAGACGAACGTCGTGGGACTGGGGGTGGCGGTTTTGGAATTAAAGGAGGTCCGGATTGTTGATTGGTACTGGAGGTGGAACTGGTCCTGGTACTACTACTGTCACTTCCTGATCTTAGCACCTGCTGTACTGCACTCTGGATGTCTTGAGGCAAACAGTACAGCGACTCATCTGAGTACAGCGAATCATCAGCTGTTTCCTGGTGTCTTGAAGTATCAGCTTCTGGGTTGGGAGCTACATTCGCATTTGGCGGGATGTCAGTTATCTTGGAAAATCCTAGAGTTGTGAAGACGTTGAGAGGAGTTTTTCTTTCTAGTAACCTTTTAAAAACCTTGTTTTTGTTGCCATGAAGCTGGTCTGCAGCACTTAAAAACATCTGGAACCTACTTTAACACTGCAATATGTCTGTATTGCATCAACCGAACAAGGAAACGTTAACAAGAGGTAAAACGATATACCGCAAACAAAAAACCATAAAGTTTAAAGTAAAATTTGATGCTGATGCCATCAAATACGAATGCCATCGTATTCTGAGTTTTGACTTTCAGTGAAACTCAAAACACGGAATATTACGAACCTCAACTTGGCATCATAACAGCATGTAATTTAATAACATATTTCCTAAGACCTGATTATAATTACGTCATCAATCAACTGTAAGGGAGGTTTCAAATAACAAGAATCAGCTTCAAATGCACCTGTGCTATGTGGAATTTAGCAAACATTAGTAGAAGAAGCGCAGTTCACCTCTTGAAAGTTCTCCACATTGAAAAGATACAATTAGGTATGCTCCAAAACTATCAGGAATCCATAACATGCTTAAGTATTGGGGCATTTTCAAAAACTATGTTAGCGAATCTGTCACGGGAAAAATGTCGTCTTCTAGAAGCTCACATTTGGTGGATATACTCAATTTTTTGATCAAACTGTGGGACATCTACAGGTTTGCGATAGTACAACATTTACAAAAAGAATAAAATGTCTACTATGCCTATGAGCAGAGATAAATGCATTTAACTCCGGGCTAATAATGGTGGATATACTTTTCAGAAGGGTTGGGTGGATATGTCATTGATTGGCCTGTAAATTTACGATAGATTTAGCTAAATAAATCCACCAGATTTAGCCCAAAATCGAAACAAAAAGTGGCAGAAAGTAAAGGTTAGGATATTGCACACCATAACCTGCACTGGAGTGACAGATGTTTTTGAAAGTGCCCATTGGTAAACATTTATACAATAAAATATGATACCATGCAGAATGCTGATCACGGTATCAATATATCCCTTTTTCGGTACTGTGTGCACACAAGTTGAGCACGAATTTAAGCAAAATTAATATAAAAATGTCTGATGAGTGCTCAGTTATTGAACTTTTAGTGCTCACATTGCCTTCTTTATGCGCTTATCTTGTGCTCATCTTGTGCTCAATTGTTCATTTGCTCACTTTCATTCTGACTGTAGAGAGATATTACTTCACAGATAACAGCAAAACTTAAGATTTCGAGCAGCCAACGGAATCAACTTAAATGCACATGAATAGATTGCAATATAATGGTGAAATTTAAGTCATAACAAATTATAAGCAGTTTTGTTTTTTGTGTAATTTAATGTGATATTCCTCAGCTGGACTGTAGTTAGTAAGTAAGTAGTAAGGACTGGAGTGGAGTAACAATTTCAATACCGGGAAACATCAAAGAGCTAAGTGGTTTTGCAGATTTCCATTCCAAGATCAAGAGTGGGTGCAGTAGTAACACACTGTTGAATTAAAATTACAGGGGGTTTTAGAAATTCTTCTGTAGTTTTGTAAGTTTAAACTCGACAAATTAATTTTTAAAGACTTGGTTCGTTAAATTTATAGTTGTACCAAATGAAACTAATTGAAACAACCACCCATAAAGGTTCAACTTTGGGCTCGAAATAATTTGCATATTTCAGCTCTTCATAGGGAACCAATTTAAATCAATGTGACAGGAACTAGAACAAAGAAAAGATCTCGTAATATTAATGCAGACAGCACTTGGGGTATTTAACGACGTCAAAAGAATTCTGAGAACTAAACTCATTTATTGAGATTTGCGTTTGAATTTAGGAAAGCCGCGCCATATTTAGCAAAATCGCGGTCAGATGATGCCATATTCCTAGGTTCAGTAAAACGATCATTATTTTCTGATATTAAGCAACTAATTACCAATTTATATGAATACATTAATACTTGAAATTTCATAAAGTAGGGTAAATACGATGATAAAGAAATACCGATTTGTTACTCATTTTATTAGTTAGCAATCATCAATTAATAAAATATCAATTATATTTAAAACTTAAAGATAGTTTTTAACAAATGGATAAGATCCATTTTACAGCATATCCCAGCTAATATAGTGTCAACGTTAAGAGGGGCAGCTAAGGGGTCATGAGTTTGAATTGAGAATGTTGAAATTGATTGGTAACCACTTAAAAAATACCAAGATCTACTTTTCACTGATTTAATGTAAAATAGATGTTAAATAAATATCGATCATAACTTCATAGCAGGAGTAAGCCCATAACTTCAAACACCCCCTGCCTCCTTACTTCAAATCTGACAAATAATATTTCTACAACGTTTATAATGTTAAACAGTCAAAACTTGTATTGCCAACATTTTAACAACCGGTAATTCTCTCAAGACGAGACTCCACGCAATTAAGCAGATTGTTCAAGTCCCCCAGAGTCCTGGTTTGACGCTTCAGTTTTGATCTCATCCTTTTGATACTTTCGCTTTGTTCCTGACCAGCTGTTGGAATAGTTGATGGTACGTTTTGAATCTCTACTTCAGAGGCGTGAAGAGAAGCATTGCTACTTCCTCCTTCCGAGGAAATCGTTTTGTAGTAAGGATTCTTATACTTTCCACTTCCACCAGGCATGTTCCTCTTAACCAAAGTGTAGAGATCATCCAACAAGGGCACTACGAAGAAGACCATATTTTTGATAGTCTTGGTGAGGTAGCCGAATATAGCTAAGTGTTGTGAGGTAGGCGGGTTCATGCGGATATATGTGGTGTTGTAACATACGATCACTGCGAACATGTTGGCTAGGTAAGTGACGGACAGTAGACCCAGTAACAAACCAAGAAATGGTGTCAGATACGGTCTTAACCTCATCATCGCATCCCAGTTGTACTCTCCGAGAATGAAAGCAAGTGTCATCCCGAATGAGTTTTGCAAGGAAAACTCGGGCATGCTGGAGCTGTACAAGAAATAAAAGGTTTGAGAGAACACAGCCAGCAAGATGAAGAACGGGACACTAAAAGAGGACAGTTCCACAAGAGAGTTGTGAATAACAAGAGTCATCAGCTTTATCTTGACGTGAGCAATTGTCAGGTCAACAATCTTCACAGTAACAAGAAACACCAACGAACCTAAGCAGTAACCAAAGTAGATATCAACTTCAGCAGCACGATGAAAGTCAATATAATAGTACGGTGTAGCTTGGAACTGCGCAATAGCAGTTTGGATGTATATGTACCTGTAGATGTACATACCGACGCTCATCCACCCAGCAAGGAGTGTAACAGAATCTAACAAGCTCCAGAACCCCCTCCAAACGGTGTGACCGTCGCTGTGAGCCTGGTACGTGAGGTAAATGTAGTGGACGGTCAGGATGAGCAGGCTTATCAGGAACAGCAGCTCCGTTCGGATTATGGAGAGGGTTATGGGTTTGGAGTACTTCAAAAAGTTTATAGAATGTAATTGGACATCTGATACAGCAGTACCGGTTGGCAAAAATTCTGTGATAAGCTTGACGGTACACAGAAAACCAGTAGGTGGATTGTACACTGATAATTCCACCAAGACGGCCCTGGTCAGTTCATCAATCCATCCATCTTGTTCCAGCATCTTCAGTTGTTTTTTGGCATTGATAGGAGAATTAGCAATGGGAACTTGATACCCTCCAGTAGGGTAAAGACCAGAGTGCCCTTTGACAGCCACCCCATCTTTACCATCTTTATACTCCCAGTAAGACTTGTATCTTATGGTAGAGAACCAAGCATTGTCCGCTGCAGGTGTGTGTTCTTTCCAACTTGGATCAAAGTTTGTTTTTTCAATCAGTGAGCTGCTGTAGCCTTCGTTACACAGCTCCTTTTTGTTGGTTAAGCAGGTGGTGGGTTTAATTCTTACTTGCTTCAGACGTGAAATGGAAATAATGAAAGAGCTGCTGTCCCTGAGATAGTTCTCTTTAGGCGGCCGAGTTCGTGTTCCTTCAAAGAAGTCTTCACTAGAAAGGGTTGAGGAGTAATCGTTTTGTATCCAGCTCCAGAAATTATCATTCGTCTCAATTGCATCAAAGGCAGGTGTAGCAAAAACACTGCGAACAGACTTGTTTAAGTAGTAGCAGTTAGTTTGACGATCCTGTTTAGACAACACCACGACGATGATAATGAAAGTAATATAGCTGAACAACTTTGTGATGATAGTGTTCATCTTACGTCGCTTGCTGACAGTACGATCCCATGTCCTGATTTCAGGATGTTGAGTGAGGTTCCCAGCAGCCTCTCCGTGGTTGAGAAGTGTCTCACAGTGTGAGTCAGGAGTACTGATTCCGTACCAGAGCCTACGGGAGTATATCAGGGTGATAACTCCGCACACCAGAGGCTGCTCAACAAACAGAAACAGGACCATTAACATCAGGTAGTACATGAGACAGGTGTGTATGTGGATTGAGTCGCTAGTGTAGGTGTAAAATAGGTAGAAGCAAGTTGTTGTTATGATGCCAATGTAGGAAAATATCGCCAGGGATTTTTTCAGAATTTTTGAGTAAAATTTGAAGGTCAAGTTAGGAAGAGCTGCCAACGGTTTCAAGGACACATTGAAATTAAGTGAAGACATTGTATCACTGCTACCGACTGAACTGGCATCATCCCAGAAGAACCTGAAGT
This sequence comes from Bolinopsis microptera, assembly GCF_026151205.1. Classification (NCBI taxonomy): domain Eukaryota; kingdom Metazoa; phylum Ctenophora; class Tentaculata; order Lobata; family Bolinopsidae; genus Bolinopsis; species Bolinopsis microptera. Next base: position 20,834,292 of record NC_087073.1, read on the forward strand.
AGTCATCTACCTTGACTTTTCTTTTGGCATCTCCTAATCCTACACTTTGATATTCCAATAATGTTTCCTCGTTAGCTTGTTTTAAAGATCCATGGTCGAATATTCCATTTTTCATAACTGAATCCTCTGGTTCAACCTTTGCAGTCAGTCGAAAATATTCGTCCAGGGAACATTGGGAGGGCTCAGAGTATTGAACTGAATTTTGAAGAGAATTGTACTTTCCATGTTTTTTGCCCCCTTTTTCAGGTGCAGTTACCCAAAAATATTTGTCTATATCAAAACTGAAAATTGATGAATCGCTCTCATGTCTATTCAACATCTTCTTGACAAGAAAATTATAACGTTCATTCTTGCATAGAATTTCTTGGCTTTTCTCCAGAATAAAGAAAACTGGGTAAGTTGAGAATAACAAGAGGGTTAGTTTCAAAGAACCGGCCAAGGATATGTGATCATCAAGAGAGTCCTCAAAGGTGACCACAACAAGGCAAAGAAGGGTCAGGCACCTCAACACAAACAATGAGGTCAGATAGGTCCTGAGAGGGAAGATTCTAGTTCCTTTGAACAGATTTGAGAGTCCAGTGTGATAATTCACCAGACATTCAGTCCAACACGTGGTTAGTCTCTTGACCAAGGACATCTCAGAAGGACGGAACCTGGGAATACTGCAGACGTATTTTTCTATGTCGTAACCAATCCAGTTGTGGTAGATGAACATGTAAACACGATCTTTGCTGTTTGTAATTCTTACCGACTCCAAAAACCAGTCAGGACGGTTTCCGCTGTAATCGATCCAAATGTTGATCCTATCAATACTCCCGACATTGATATCCGAGTAAAACAGAAACGTAGATGTCTGGTTGGTTTCAAAGAGTTCCCCATTTTTCTGTTTGATCTTAATTTTCCTGGTGGCCTTGGAGCCATGCAATTCTAAATAAACTTGAGAAGTGGTCCCAGCTTTAGGTCTGAGTCCTGTCCTTACCTCTATCTTATAGCTGTACTCAGTTCTTTCAGAAGAGAGCAAGTGTAGTAGATTACTACTTCTCAAGTCCCGATCACATAACCGCAGGATTAGAGTGAAAGTTAAAAGAAGATAACCATACACCACGATTAGAGGAAGCCATATCTTGAGAGCATCAAGAACCCGGAACGACTCATCCTCTTCAGGCACAGGCTTCTTGAATTCAGCTAAGTCGGGATAACTCAAATCAGCAGCATACAAGGACAACTCATTGAACTTGCAGTGGGTTGTGGTAGAGTTAGAGAGAATGCCCACATTATCAGAGCTTACTGACCAACCTATACCGGTCCACTTCAGACATGATGTCACGTAGGCAAGTAACCAGAATCTCCTCACTTTTGTCCCGTCAACTCTCACCCCGATAAAGAATGTACCGTTACGTTTTATAGGAACTTGAATGGTGTTTGTGCTCGAATTTTGACGAGGCGAAAATTCAAGATCATCCAGCTTTTCTTCCTTCACTTTGTCTGCTGTTGAATTGGGAAATTCAAGTCTAAAGTCATGGTCTAAAAGTTTTGGAAGACTACCATGTTTGATCAAAAGTGTTGTTGCTCTTGTGGTCAGAATTTCGAGGAACAGGACAGAGTGATGCTTGGTAAAAATGTCCAGCTGTAGATATAGCCAATTGTAATCTGGATTGTAAATGAATTCGCGGAGTGAGTGTGCTCCTTTCAGTGGTATGAGAACATCTAGAGGTGTCTCGAAATCTTCAACAACAATCTTACTTGGACTCGAGGAATCAGTAATATTGAGTCCAATAACGACACTTTTTATGCGATCTGAGTTTTCAGTTAAAATACATGGATTTCTGGTGAATTTAACAAATGAAATGCTCAAAGTGTCGGTGAATGAAACATCAATGAACTGAGGAGGGGGAACCTTGAGAAATTTTTTCCCAACCAGTTGATTACCAGACAGTAAGATTGCAGCTGTCAGCCTTCCGATAGAATAATGTACATTAGGGAGGTCCAGAGAAGAGACTTTTCCAATACCTGCCCCGTTCTGCAGATATTTTGAAACGTAATCTTGCAACGTTTGCAGGGTTGAACATACATCACTGCTTCTTGTAGTGTCATTCTTTGTCTGCGATTCTTCCTCGATATCAAAATCCACCCATTTATTGTAATATGCTTTGTCAGGAGACTCTGTTATAAAGTAAAGATTCAATTCCGGAACTTCCGTTTGAACATTCGATATTTCAGCATTAGATTCAACTACGTTCCACATGATAGATAGCATTGCATTACTAGCAGACTTTGCAACCTCCTCCGGAGCATTCTGTATGCTCTGATACGTAATGTTAGTGATAGAGCTCAAGTTGCTCGTAATAACATCATTCACTTTCATTTGAGACAAAGGGTACAAAACGGAGAACATTGCCATGGAAACGTCATTGTGCTGCTGTTCAACTTTCTTTAAGAATTCTACCAGCTGATTTTGGACAGTTTCGTTAATTTCGCCATGCGACAGTGCAACCCCAACCTTCTTCACAGATTGGAACACCTCTTCATCTGTGCTGCTGTTATTAATTCCAGAGGAAAGATCATCAAGTATGACATCAAATTTGAGTAGAGGATCAGGTTTTGAAGTAACAGACACGAGCTTATGAATATACTCCACATTACCTTTATTATCATACATACAGACAACCACTGTCAAATTAAAATTTTCGTTTTCATTACCTACTGGGAGATAAATACCAGTAAGTATTGGTTGAGTTAGGCTTCCGAGGGTCAGAGGATATAGAATCTGACACTCTCCATGGTCCAGACATGACTTAAAGTAATACGTATAATCCAGGCTACAGAGATTACACAAGGTGCTATCAGAATTTTCACAAAGTGAACATTTTATGTTGTCTATAACCGGCTCGCAAATTATGTTATGTGAAGTTTGAAGCGAAATTCCTGATGAGGGTTCAACAGAACAGTCAAGAATGTATTCCGGGTAGGACATATTGAACAGGTAGTCATCATGAATAGAGATATTTCTTTGAGCAGTTACAATAATCAAGTTGACGACGTAATACTTCTTGGTTAATATTGAGGTGTCAATGGAAAGTTCGACGAGGTCATCAAAGAGCGTTACATTATCAGTGATTAACTTCCCGTTATCATTCTCAACCACTCTCCACTTTGCCGATACTATTTCATAGTTGACCTTAGACAAAATGGCAACATCGACAGAAAGATGTAAGTCAGCATAACCGGTGGTAAAAGATGGGTCACAGTTGAACAGGCATCTGATAAATGAAAAAACATCTGAGACATACTCGATGTCAGAAAACGTACTGAATGTCATATTGTCGTTAGTGTCAAACTCTAAAGTAAGACGATAATTTCCAGGCATAACCAGATCGTTATAACTGAATTCCTTCTTTGATGAGAACTTGATAGGAGTTTCGCTGGGCAATACAACAAGATTCCATCTGTAACTTATTATGGAAGTTTTGAAAAGGGCTTCTTTATCATTTCCACTCTTTAGATAAGCATTCAACTTGGTATCAGGATATGTTATGATTGAGTTTGAAATGTGGAATGTTATAGGGGGTGGCATGTTCATTATGTTGTTCAAAGACCAGGAAGTGTTAGGCATGCCACCTAAATTTCCATCAATTATAGCTAGAAAATTAAAGGAGACGGCATCATGATTGTTATACAGCACATCCCATTGAGGAATCTCCAAAATCATTGTGTACGAAGAAAAATATCCTGTTAATGATTTCGAAATAGAGAGGGTTCCATCAGTTGCATTCAACATAGAATGCTTGGAAATATCAACAGTTTCATAATCAAGAGAGGATGTTATCTCATCCGTCAACTTCAGCACATATGGTTGATATGCTTTGTAACGGAAATGTAGAGTGAAGAATGGAGCCAATTTCGATGAAGCTGGAGTTTCATGATATGTGTATACTATTGCGTCAATTGGATCAAAACTGTTACAAAACAAAGTTGCATTGACAGACTCGAATCCAATATAGTGTCCTTTTTGTACTAAGAAATCTACAATTTCATCCTGATCTCCTGTATTCGTTAAAGGCACATCATAATCATCAACAACATAAAATGTGTCTTCAAGCAAACTTGCTGAGAGATATTCAAGTTCATCAATTGCAGAGCTAACATCTTTACCCCAATCAGCTTCTAGAGCAGAAGAGTTGTCCAAACACCTCCAAAACATGTTAAATCTGTTACATTGGTCATACATGCTCAAAGAATATACTTGAATCACCCCACCATGGCTTATATTCAAAGAAATTGAGTGCAAAAATCCATTTCCAAGGAGAGGAAGTTGAGATATCCACAATCCAGAGTTAACATGGAAGTATTCGTCTCTCTCATCAGAAGTTGTAAGAGTGTGACTCAGATAGCTAGGAGTCTCCCCGACATCTACAGTTATTGCAACAGAAGATTCGTAATCTTCAATAGTGTTGCCTTTTGTTTTGATGACCACTGATGTCATCCATTTCAATTCACTTGGGTGAGAAAAATTGCTAGGGATGCAGACATTATGTTGACAATCTATATTCTTCAATATCTCATCTGATGAGGTGACAACGCTTAATAATGCAGCAACAAACAGGAACACATTTCTTGTTTCTGACATTACCTGAAATTTATTATCATTTACTCATTCGTGGTGCAAAATAATTCATTACGAAAGTAGGTAATAAAAACAAACACAGTACACAGTAATAAAGAAATGTAATGATTCCAATTTACTTGAAATTCTCTATAACCATGTCACCAATCACAGGAGGGCCAAAGTGCAAAGAAACCGCTGCACACAACTGCTGAAAACTGCTGATAACTGCTGCAAATGGCGCGTTTGACAGCAGCAGTTAGCAGTAGTGAGCAGCAGTTAGCACAGTGAGCAGCAGTTAGCAGCAGTTAGCAGCAGTTTATTTGCACTTTGGTCCTCCTGTGCAATACGAACACATACTATGTATTATATATGAATTTCTACTAAATATTAAACAAACTTCCAATTCTAGCTCCCAGAGTATGTTTTAGATGGACACATGGTCTCTACTGGGTGTTTTCAGTCCATTCTGTCGATGATGTTACAACGAAATTAAGTATTGCTATTGCGTTGGCGAGATTGATTACCCTCGCAATTTGTAACCCTTACAAGAAGTACACCCCAAATCGTGCACAGTTCAAATTGCATCAAGCTCTTTTTAGTCCACACTAATAAGAAAGCACTAAAATATAGTGAATAATCCGATTACACATCAAAACAATAGTTAAATAGAGGCAAACCGCAAAAAGAGTTATGGGAAACAACAATAACACCAATAAAGATTTGCTATAGCGCTCGATTTTCATACTTCGGTAAAATATGCGCGGCGCACCTAAAATTGTATTTTAATTTTAAATAATTTTTGGGCATAATTGTATTACATACATTTATATAAGTTACTATTAAATTGCAATATATAGGGACAAATTTGCATACGATACAGCACAAAGTGCTTTATCGAAAAGCGCGCAAAAAACCTTTAACAATTAAACATTTTTCCCGTCCCTTGATACACGTTTTATACCACTTTTCACCGAAAAAATTTATTTTTAACTGGTGATACTGTACTTGTCAAATATTTGTTCCTAATATAAGAGACCGTCGACGATTTCAAACTTGAAAGATTCTTTTTACAATTTCCACTCACTCAGAGTTGTGATTCTTCATTGATGAACTTATTGTGTCATGTAACGTCAATGTGCATGGCCGATGTTATACATTATTGGAAAGAGCAGTGGATGGTGGAATAGTTGCTTTATCCAGAGCCCTTTCCACTTGCACTTGCAGTGACGCACGCCCACCTCCCAGTGAAACAAGCGCGCCTGCAGTGGTGCGAAAGTGGAAAGCACATGGTTAGGTGTAATGGAATAATTCTAATACATAATACTAATAGACGATCGCAATAACAAACAAAATGAAATTATTTAGACTGTCATGCACGACAGTCTAAATAATTTCATTTTCTTTAGATGTGTTTAGATATTATCGAAAAAATTAACGGGTGAACTTAAAATATAAATATTCGTTCCAAATATTATATTAGACTGTCGACGAGTTTAAATAATAATATATTAACTCGGCGCGCGTTTTGTTAGATTATAAACGGGCAGGATTAGATTTCTACTTTTTTGTTTGACCATTGTTAATGATCTGGCCCGGCGCGCGCTACTTCGTAGCTCGTGCCGTCGGCGCGCGCTACTTCGAAGAAATTTAGACGAGTAACATCCGTAAACTTTTTTGTTTATATTAGTAATTGGAGGACTTCGACGCGACGCGCCGCGAAAACTAGCATTTTTGCTTCGCATTTCACCTAACCAAGTGCTTTCGCGCCACTGCGAAAGCACATGGTTTCACAAGTTTCACAAGAAAACTTGTGAAACTTACCGCCGTGAGGCGGGCGCGCGCTACTGCAAGCGCAAGGGCTCTGGATAGAGCAACTTCGCATCGTTGATCGTTGAATTGCAGGGATTTCGACGCGAATTATTAGTTATTACATAGCTTACTACTACTTGTCTATTAAATTGTAAGTTTATAACCTAGTCACTAGTGAACCTACCAATACAAAAGTCAGTACGCTCGTTGATTGGAGGACTTCGCCGCTTCGACGCGCCGCGCAAACTAGCATTCTTGCTTCGCATCGTCGACGATCGTTGCTCTGCTTCGCAGAGCAACGATCTCGAAGGATTGACATCGTCAATCAAGCGCGTTGACAGTCTTACCTGAGGACCCCAGGCTATTATGTTCATTAACATATAATAAAGATTTGGCGGAATGACAGGCTGAGCGCGGCCCAGTAAAGCTTACTGGGCCGCGCTCAGCCTGTCATCCATTGTTAATGAACATGATAGCCTGAGGTCCCCAGATAAGGCATAGCCAACCCAGCAAACCCTACCAGCCGGGCAATATTTCCAAAAGTGAAATAGATAGAACCTTCCTTCATTTTCAACAAAATGTCCGTCTCGTAGTAAAACAAAATTTTTAGTAAAACAAAATTTTTATTTACCACAAAACAATCAATACATATTTAATATTATTATACATTTACAATCTAAATTTAAATTCAGCTATATACACAATTCACAGCCCGCTGCGCAGACAGCCACACATTGCTGAGAGATTCTCAGGTGCAGATGTAAGCGCCGCGCGCGAGGTTTGTTATCTTACAATTACATGTCACGATATATTATTAATTATCAGAGAATTTTAGAAGCAAAATAATAATTGCATATTGGGAAAATTTCGGTCGTTAACGCAGTACAGGGCGTGGACACTGCAATGCTAATAACGGAAAGTTTTGAGCACCGCGGCAGAAGGAGTAGGGACCTTTTCACGCGCAGATTGGGAAAATACGGCCATCTCGCTCTTAGACAGCTTGATTAGTGTGTTTATTCGTTTTCATTTGACAAATGAAGTACACCAATGTATTCATAAACAATAAAGGTTTACACATGATCACACAGAAAGAATTTTAAAAATCGGATAAAATCTGTTAAAATGGTAAAAAGAAACCTCCGCGCATTTGGTAATATTGAACGAATTTGCGCCCATAATTTTTGTCTTCATTAAACAATTTCTTGGCTGATAGACACAATACAAAAATTGTGCAGTTAAGTGTAGAAAGCTGAAATGATTTTCTAACCGTACATATCAAAATTTTTCCTCAAAATTGATGTCTTAAATCACAATAGATACCATATTGAAATCAGTCCGCCGATAAAAATATTACATATCTGGCGCAAATATATCTCACTTAATCGTTGTCGGTTTTTAACACAAATTTCTACAAATAAAGTCTTTATTTCTCCAAATGAGCATAATATTCTATTATACAATTAATATTTGGCAGTTTTGACATTTTAGTAATAAGAAATGTTTCTTTGGTTGATACGAAAAGATAAAGTTTAGTTTTTTCGGCAGAGAACTATAAGAAGTGATTTGTCCGATGTATCTTCATTGTGGGTTATTCACTGAATTAGAAACATTATTTCCATGTCATCATTCATCATCGTTTGGTGCTTTACCATGCTTGCTGATGGAATACAATGTGGGATATTCCGGTTTCAATTATCACCCATTGACTGTCTGTAGTGTCACACGGTTGACGACTAGAGGAACTGAAAATATGTACGACATTAGTTAAAAGTGTAAACAAGAGAAGTCAGAGTATAAACAGTTAAACTGGTATCCAATTAGTATGTCAAGATGCGATGGAGTAAAGTGTAGAATAGTAATGGTTTTATGACCGTTGGGCTTGCATTGAAATTAGGCGGGAAAAATTGTGTACACAGCACTGAGGTCCCTACTCCAAGAGGCAAGAAAACGCGCGCGCAAACTTCAAAAGGTCCCGAATCCAGCCGACCAAAATGGTAGTCGATCTCATTGTAGAATTTGACCGTAGAGAAATTTACTAACTAACATTAATTTTGTTAAAACTGCGTTATCATATTTGTTAAACAATCCTCCAAAGTCACAGCAAGTTGTTCATATACTGGTAATCTATTGCAGAAATACCGTATTTCTTGTTTTCGGTCGGAGCAAAACGCAACATGGGGCAAAATTTCGCAAAAGCTTTAAAGTTTTAGTAAGATCATCAGTAAGATGATTTGATTATAAGGCTGTAGGTACCTCCAATCCTACTTAATCAGATTTGCTGGTCCAAGGTAAATCGGTGACAAATCGAATCAAATGCGTGTAGATTCGGTTGAATTCTAGCACATTCAAGCACATTTTTCTAATCCTAGGTAGATATAATAACGTGGTCATGGTAAGTAAATAAAACTTGAGCATAAAGTTAGCTACTATATGGTTGTTAGAAATTACCACAATTGCACTTTTAAACTTTACAACTGAATCACCAATCAATTCTTGTCACTACTTCAAAGTTTTGAGACGGTAGAATGTTGTGAATTGTGAATCCTAAGCTATCACACCAGTTCAATTACACTTCAAAACTTCAAAACTGAATCACCAATCAATTCTTGTCACTACTTCAAAGTTTTGAGACGGCAGAATGTTGTGAATTATAGCTCATAAGCTATCCACTCCAGTTCAATTACATTTTCTTACTTCAAAACTGAATCACCAATCAATCCTGGTCACTATTTCAAAGTTTTGAGTCGGCAGAATGTTGTTAATTATGGTTCCTAAGCTATCACTCCAGTTCAATTACACTTTTAAACTTCAAAACTGAATCACCAATCAATCCTGGTCACTATTTCAAAGTTTTGATACGGCAGAATGTTGTGAATTATGGTTCCTAAGCTATCACTCCAGTTCAATTACACTTTTAAACTTCAAAACTGAATCACCGATCAATCCTGGTCACTATTTCAAAGTTTTGAGTCGGCAAAATGTTGTTAATTATGGTTCCTAAGCTATCACACCAGTTCAATTACACTTCAAAACTTCAAAACTGAATCACCAATCAATTCTTGTCACTACTTCAAAGTTTTGAGACGGCAGAATGTTGTGAATTGTGAATCCTAAGCTATCACACCAGTTCAATTACACTTCAAAACTTCAAAACTGAATCACCAATCAATTCTTGTCACTACTTCAAAGTTTTGAGACGGCAGAATGTTGTGAATTATAGCTCATAAGCTATCCACTCCAGTTCAATTACACTTTTAAACTTCAAAACTGAATCACCAATCAATCCTGGTCACTATTTCAAAGTTTTGAGTCGGCAGAATGTTGTGAATTATGGTTCCTAAGCTATCACTCCAGTTCAATTACACTTTTAAACTTCAAAACTGAATCACCGATCAATTCTGGTCACTATTTCAAAGTTTTGAGTCTGCAGAATGTTGTGAATTATGGTTCCTAAGCTATCACTCCAGTTCAATTACACTTTTAAACTTCAAAACTGAATCACCAATTAATTCTGATCACTATTTCAAAGTTTTGAGTCGGCAGAATGTTGTGAATTATGGTTCCTAAGCTAATAACGTGGTCATGGTAAGTAAATAAAACTTGAGCATAAAGTTAGCTACTATATAGTTGTTAGAAATTACCACAATTGCACTTTTAAACTTCACAACTGAATCACCAATCAATTCTTGTCACTACTTCAAAGTTTTGAGTCGGCAGAATGTTGTTAATTATGGTTCCTAAGCTATCACACCAGTTCAATTACACTTCAAAACTTCAAAACTGAATCACCAATCAATTCTTGTCACTACTTCAAAGTTTTGAGACGGCAGAATGTTGTGAATTGTGAATCCTAAGCTATCACACCAGTTCAATTACACTTCAAAACTTCAAAACTGAATCACCAATCAATTCTTGTCACTACTTCAAAGTTTTGAGACGGCAGAATGTTGTGAATTATAGCTCATAAGCTATCACTCCAGTTCAATTACATTTTCTTACTTCAAAACTGAATCACCAATCAATCCTGGTCACTATTTCAAAGTTTTGAGTCGGCAGAATGTTGTTAATTATGGTTCCTAAGCTATCGCTCCAGTTCAATTACACTTTTAAACTTCAAAACTGAATCACCAATCAATCCTGGTCACTATTTCAAAGTTTTGAGTCGGCAGAATGTTGTGAATTATGGTTCCTAAGCTATCACTCCAGTTCAATTACACTTTTAAACTTCAAAACTGAATCACCAATTAATTCTGATCACTATTTCAAAGTTTTGAGTCGGCAAAATGTTGTGAATTATGGTTCCTAAGCTAATAACGTGGTCATGGTAAGTAAATAAAACTTGAGCATAAAGTTAGCTACTATATAGTTGTTAGAAATTACCACAATTGCACTTTTAAACTTCACAACTGAATCACCAATCAATTCTTGTCACTACTTCAAAGTTTTGAGTCGGCAGAATGTTGTTAATTATGGTTCCTAAGCTATCACACCAGTTCAATTACACTTCAAAACTTCAAAACTGAATCACCAATCAATTCTTGTCACTACTTCAAAGTTTTGAGACGGCAGAATGTTGTGAATTGTGAATCCTAAGCTATCACACCAGTTCAATTACACTTCAAAACTTCAAAACTGAATCACCAATCAATTCTTGTCACTACTTCAAAGTTTTGAGACGGCAGAATGTTGTGAATTATAGCTCATAAGCTATCACTCCAGTTCAATTACATTTTCTTACTTCAAAACTGAATCACCAATCAATCCTGGTCACTATTTCAAAGTTTTGAGTCGGCAGAATGTTGTTAATTATGGTTCCTAAGCTATCGCTCCAGTTCAATTACACTTTTAAACTTCAAAACTGAATCACCAATTAATTCTGATCACTATTTCAAAGTTTTGAGTCGGCAGAATGTTGTGAATTATGGTTCCTAAGCTAATAATGTGGTCATGGTAAGTAAATAAAACTTGAGCATAAAGTTAGCTACTATATAGTTGTTAGAAATTACCACAATTGCACTTTTAAACTTCACAACTGAATCACCAATCAATTCTTGTCACTACTTCAAAGTTTTGAGACGGCAGAATGTTGTGAATTGTGGTTCCTAAGCTATCACACCAGTTCAATTACACTTCAAAACTTCAAAACTGAATCACCAATCGATTCTTGTCACTACTTCAAAGTTTTGAGACGGCAGAATGTTGTGAATTATAGCTCATAAGCTATCACTCCAGTTCAATTACACTTTTAAACTTCAAAACTGAATCATCAATCAATCCTGGTCACTATTTCAAAGTTTTGATACGGCAGAATGTTGTGAATTATGGTTCCTAAGCTATCACTCCAGTTCAATTACACTTTTAAACTTCAAAACTGAATCACCGATCAATTCTGGTCACTATTTCAAAGTTTTGAGTCGGCAGAATGTTGTGAATTATGGTTCCTAAGCTATCACTTCAGTTCAATTACACTTGCAAATAAATACTTAATAAATAACAAAAATAAATACTTACTGATTGGACGATAGTCTGCTGCCACTGATCCGCAACTCTCCGCTCCAATCGGTTAATCTGGTGTGCTTGACATTTTGCTAGAAAGGGTAAACCCGGTTAAATGTAATCTGTCACAAAAGGTAAGAAAGGCGTGATCAGAAGTCAAAACTAACATCCTAAGCTACCATTATAGTTGTGGTTGAAAACGAAGAGACACTATGTAACAAAACTAGATGGCCGAGTGGGCTAAGCTGTCACCATTTGAATAGACGGTCAAGGGTTCGAATCCCAGTGTCAAATAGCTAAAGATATGTGGATCTACCTTACAATGTACAAGTTACACAGTAAAGTGTTATTTTTCTTAGGTGGGGTTGTTTGAAAATGAAACATGTAAATCCAAAATCTGTTATACAATCTGTCTATACACCATACTATACACTCTTATCTATTTAATATCTTACTTAATTATTCACAGATATTTGGTATTTACACATCTTGAACAATGGTTGAACCTAGTTTCAAATCACAATGCTCAAGTTGCTTCGGGTGGTCTTATGCTCCTAGAAATGTTTTCATTTGTCATGTATGTGACAAACCAGTTCATAAAAAATGCCTCAAAGATTATCTTGGTTGTATTACATGCTGTCTAAACCTAATACCTGGCTATAGAGTAACTTCCTACGAACTTAATGATAATTACAATACAATAACCCCCACTTTTAACCCCTATATTCGTTCTCACGTACTGAATCAAATAGGCGAACTTACTGATGAAATAGATTCCAGCGAAATCGATCTCAACAATTGTATATCGGAGATATTGGTTAGCTGTAAGTACCAACACCCTGATAATATCAAGACCCCTAGCAATCGCGAATTTAAGATACTTTCGTTAAACGTTAGATCACTCGTGAAGAATATCTCAAATTTTAGAGAAGAAATGGAAACATTCTCCAAATTTGACCTCATCTGCCTCAATGAAACCAACTGTAAAATTTCTAATCTTCCTAATGGTCTGAACGACATTGAAATCGAACAGTTTTACGAGCCCTTTATCAATGAACCTGCACGTAAATCTGGAAAAGGAGGTGGTCTTGCGCTCTATGTTAACAAACGCGTTTGTGATTACGATAAAATACAGGAACTCGAACTCAATCTGAGTCCAGAAGAAGTTACTTGCGGAGAATTTCAATTGCTTAAAATCAACAATTTTAAAAACGGAAATAAGACAAAAATCATCGTAAATTTCTACCGCTCGCCATCCACAAGCCCTAAAAAATTCCTTGAAAAGTTTGAAAACGTGCTCAGGGGTCTTGATAGACACTCCAGAAAGCAGATAGTCTTCCTGGGTGATGCAAATATTGATCTTATAAAATACGATACCGACGCTTACAGCCAGGATCTTATAAGCTTACTAGAAAAATATGGGTTTGCCCAGACTGTCTCCAAGCCTACCAGGGTAACTGACCACAGTGCAACGCTTATCGATCACGTGTATACTAATCACGTGACCAACGTTATTAGTTGTAATGTCGTGACGTTGGATATGTCAGATCATCTCGCGGTTAGCACGACCATTAGTTTAGGAGCCACACCTAGTTTGAACGAGCGATTCCGTAGTCAACGTGTAAAGAACAACAACACTAGCTTGAAATTAGAGGCCCGTGTATTTAACGAAGCTAATCATGCTAAATTCAAAGAGCTTATTGTAAGTGAGACCTGGGATGATGCTACCTCCTCAACGTGCGCTGATGAACAATACAATTCCATCTATGAAACGTACATGAAACACTACAATACTGCATACCCCCTGAAGCGCGACAGTTCGAGAAGAAAATTCGAAAGAGCTGACCCAAAGCCTTGGATCTTACCCTGGCTTGAGGCGGCATGCAACCGCAAGAAGTTACTTTTTTTTGAAAAAACTATAAATCCATCACAAAAAAACTGCGACGCGTATGATAAAATGAAAAAGTTTTGTCACAAACATGTGAATCTAGCCAAAGAAAAGTACTATAAAAAAATGTTTGACAAATACCAAAACTGCTCTAAAAGTCAATGGAAAATTATCAATGGCCTCCTGAACCGTAACAGAAAAAAGTTCGGACACACCCGTCTGAAGGACGACGATGGCACGATTATAAGCTCCGATCTGGCAGTCGCTGAGAAATTTAACGGCTACTTCTCCGGTATTGCAGCCAGTATCAAGAGGCAAATCGCTGCCCGTCGAACCTTTGACCCAGGTGGTTTCAAGCATTTTCTTAAGGCTTCGTGTAGTAACTCGATGTTTCTTAAGCCTACATCACACGGTGAAGTCCAAAAGATAATATCAGGGCTTAAGAACAAGTCCACACTCGATTGTAAAATTGAGCCATTGAAAATTGCAAACAGCTGCGAAAACTTTACCAGGGCACTAGCTAATGTCATTAACTGTTCGTTCTCCAGTGGTACCTTCCCAAATGCTCTAAAAACTGCGAAAGTCGTTCCTATCCACAAAGGTGGTTCAAAATTGGAAGTAGCTAATTATAGGCCGATCTCTCTTTTGGGATCATTCTCGAAAATTTATGAGAAACTTATGCATGCTCGTGTTTTAGAATTTTTAGATAAGAACGATTCTCTTTTCGAAAATCAATACGGATTTCGGCCAGGAAGATCGTGCGAACATGCACTGCTCAATGCCCAAAATTCTATACTACACTCTCTGAATAAGAAACAAATTTCCCTACTGCTCCTGCTCGATTACAGTAAAGCCTTTGACGTGCTTGATCATAAGACCTTGCTTAAGAAGCTTGACCATTATGGGATCAGGGGAGTCGCGCACGAATGGTTTAGATCTTACCTTTGTAATCGATCTCAATACGTAACTTTAAACGGAACTTGCTCTTCTAGCATGCCCATAGTTTACGGCGTACCTCAGGGTAGCATTTTAGGACCTCTCTTATTTGTAATTTATATAAACGACCTACCTGGAATTAGTGATTTTGCAAAGTTCATCCTTTATGCCGACGACGCAAACATATTAATTAGTGGAACCACCCTAGAAGAAATACAATTAAAAGCTAATCAGCTAATTTCACGTCTTGTAGATTGGGTAGGTGTTAATGGGCTATCTTTAAATGTAAAAAAGACGTGTTACATGATTTTCACTAGAAAAAGAATCGACTTCAGCGGCTTTAATTTGTCCATTGACAACACTGTAATCGAACGTAAGACTGAAGCAAGATTTTTAGGAGTGATCCTAGACGAAAAGCTCACTTGGCAAAAACACATTACGGCCGTTAGAATAAAGATGGGTCGCTACCTCGGAGTTATGTATAAGCTAAAGCACCTTCTACCTATCAAAGCCCGCCTAAACATTTTCCAAAGCCTTATCCAATCCCATCTAAATTTCTGTTCTTTAGTGTGGGGATTTGCCTCAAAATGTCACATTGAATCTCTGTTCACCAAGCAAAAGCAGGGAATTAGAGCTGTTATGTCAGGATATGTAAATTATAGATATAAAGACGGCAATCCCCCGGAGCACAC
Source organism: Bolinopsis microptera (assembly GCF_026151205.1). Lineage (NCBI taxonomy): Eukaryota > Metazoa > Ctenophora > Tentaculata > Lobata > Bolinopsidae > Bolinopsis > Bolinopsis microptera. The sequence continues at coordinate 20,849,719 of NC_087073.1, forward strand.
AAAAAGTGCGTTTAGATTGCATAATATCCTAACAGTCCATAGCGTCATTGTAAAAAACGCTCTTTTTCTACTACACAAAGTAAGGAACATGCCAAGCCTTCTCCCTAAATCCATCAAAGAACTTTTCCCTCACGATATTCCCACCTATAATTCCACATACGAACATAACCTTTCTTGGTTCACAACTTACAACGGCCCAACATTTAGAAATACTCTTTTCTTCAAAGGACCCATGCTCTCTATTACAAAGCAAAGTAAGGATATAACTATTCCAAGTTCTACCTTTTCAATTGAAATCTTTAAAAATTCAGCTAAGCGCGAACTCCTCAAGCTGCAAAGCTCAGGAGACGATGAAAATTGGCCAAATTTCTTACTTTATAGTATACCTGGGCTAAGAAAGTCTCAAAGAGAAGGGCGCTCGCAAATAGACTACAGCACCGAGTTAGTAAGCGACAACGCGTAAAGAAAGATCACTGGCGACAAATGACTATGATCTTTTATCAACAACATATCATTTTAATTTCACTGCCATTATACAATGCCGAATTTACATCTGCCGCGCAAAACTTTTTATCTATTATTATTAAATAGTAATTAGCATGTTTACAAATTGCGACTTCAACCAGTTTTGCAGACCGTTAGTTATATAGTACTTTTAGTAGGGCATTTATTTTATTATATTTTAGTGTGACTTCTATAATTTCATTTATGTAATAACCATTGATCAATAAATTGCGGCACACGCCAACCTCCACCGTGGGGTTTCAAAACAAACGTTATGTCTCACAAAACTGTGGTTCAACAGACCAAGAAATTTAAACTTTATATCCGAACGACGTCCAAGACCCTGTACGTCATGTACAAATTCATTACAATCTTATATGTTTTAGCCTAATTTATATTTCTTAGCTAAGTTAAATCTTGAACGGGCCAGCAACAACTGAATACGGTAATGTGATCGTTTAAGTACAAAGAAAAACAGTGCAATTGACAGTGATAAGAAAGTTAGCGTTGCAAAGATTCAAGAGTCGCAGGAATGATACAAATCATACGTGTCATGATCCAACGCGAATGGCGAAACAAAATTGCGTTGGCACTTATATTTCATATCCCAATGTCTTGCGCGGCGTAAGATTGTATTTATGACGCGCACAAAATTTACAGCTTTTTGCACTTAAAAAAATTTTTTTCCTATCATGATAAAAAAAAAAGTTATGAACAATTTTATACACCTTTTTTGGCTCATATTTTTGCGATTTTTCCCAACTTTTTTTGCTCTGACACGTACCATTTTTTACAGTTTTCTTCAATTTTTATCAAACCTTCACTATTCATTTATTTAAACATTTTATTTCATGTTTTACATTCCACTTTTGCCGAAACTTCCATAAGTGTTTCCAAAAACTTATTTTGCTATCGCAAACCCCGAATTTTGCCAATTGTACGCGGAAAAGGTCCCTACTCCTTCTGGCGCGGTGTTGAGGCACGAGTTTCATTCAGCTACCCAATTTATATGTGACATGTACTTGTATTAAATTCAGATAAATGTTAGTAACAATCGACGCCAACATTGCGCAACTGTAAACTGCAAAATGTTAACGTCGATTATCACTAAATCACATCTCGCAAGTTACTAATTCTTTGCACTATATATGTTACGTCACTATAGCATATGTCATTCATATTGTACGTTATATAAGATAAAAATAAACATTTTATAATTGTTTCAATGTTCAACACTGCTAAAAAACAAATACCTACTTGCCCATCGATTAAGCAGTCGCCAAAACAAGGCTCAAAGTTAATTTACCTTCACACCTCGTTTTGGAGACTGAAGGATGTCTAAATAAATAATGGATAACATTAATACTGAATATGATGGATAATCAGTAATATCAATAAAATCCACAATCACTAATCATGTTTTCGATGGGCAAGCACTCGCAACTGGATGCTGAAACAAACGGCGCAAGTCTTGCACCGTTCATGCAGCATACGTCGCGAGATATCATGAGCTCCGCTAACTCTGCGATTCTAACGGATGAATTAGGCTACCCCGACAGAAACACAGGTAACAGGGGGTTGTGGAAGGACACGAACACTGTTCGTTAACTCGTACCCCGGGTACCCCCTATATAGATCTATGTCCCGCCGGAGAGAGCCCACCACCAGTCATATCGAAAGCAGCTTTTAATTCTGAATTATAAATATCAGTTATCACGTCGTCATAATAAATAATATACATTACCACTACACACTTGTCACTACACACTTTTATGCACAGTACAACTAAAATATTAACAAGAGACAGAAGAGTTTTACATCGGCTCAGCACCGCAAGGACGTTGGCTATACACGTGGTTCATAAATTAGTTTGATTTGGGTACGGTTCGACCGGGAAAGTGGTCGGGATTAGTTCTCATAATGAGTGATCACTGTCGTCAGATATATTAGAGCGGGAACTCCCCCAGGTTCCGGACGAAACGCGCACAGTATTTAGAGTATCAGCGCGCAATGCTGTGCGCGCGCGTTCCCATATTGTTTTATCATTCGGCGATCGCGTTCAACGTGACTGGTGAGGAAGTGCTATGTTGTTTACCTAAATTCAAGCATGGTATCCATAGATAAGATTATCAGTCAGTAAGTGGGAATAACAGGCAAGTATCACTTCTCACTCAGAATTCAGTGAAATTTTTGTCACACCAATCAGTTCCATACCTGTTTTGAGCTCTTAGAAGTGACTGTTTAAGCAAATTCTTGACAGAGCTGCAAGGGGAGGTGAAATTCATCGGCCCAACTTTACGAAATTCGTTCCACAGCCATGCAGATTTGTACATAAATTGATTAGTTGGAGAGGGCGTGATTAACAAATTATCTTTCCTGTTTGATAAGCCGAATAGGTAGTATAACGAAATTGGTACTCGTGACTTAATGATCTTAAACAATTCCATTAAACAACGGTATCTGTATAGGTTCTCTATAGCAAGTAGTTCGTGTTTTGTGAATAGAGGTTTGGTGGACTCTTTAACATAGAATTCAGATCCTAGACGTTGAGAATTAATTGGTCTTGCTCTAGCACATGTCTTGAACTTGTCTACATAGGCTTCAAAGTCTCCAAAGAGAATCCTGATACACTTCTTTTGAGTAATAAATAGCGGTTTCAACTGATTATTGGGAATACCTCCCCAGACAGAAATAGCATAACCTAGGTGTGATTCAAAGAGGGAATGATATATTTGCTTATATAGTGATTCTGGCAAGCATTTCTTAATACGGTAGATACGTCCACAAGCACTACTTAGTTTCTTATTGAGAGATAATATGTGTGGTTTCCAGCTCAGTTTATCATCAATGATTACTCCAAGAAATTTTGTCTGACTTACACGTTTAATTATTTTGTTATTTATGGACAAGTTTTGGCTATCTATATCTGCATTTAATTCGCTATTATCACGTTTAGAGGGAGAAAAGTACATATAACAACACTTCTTTACATTAATGTGCAGTAGGTTAACTCCCATATACTTGTTTACGGCCTGTAGTACTTCATTAGCCAATTCGTATGCTTTATTTTTCGAATCGGCAGCGACAAATATATTAGTATCGTCTGCAAATAAGACAAATTTACCCTTATTAGTTATATTGCAAATATCATTGATATACAGTAGGAAAAGTAGAGGTCCTAATACACTACCCTGAGGGACTCCAAATTCGACCGGTAATTCATCAGATTTGGTATCTAGAACATTTACAAATTGTTTCCTATTAGACAAGTAACTAGAGATAAGATTCAGAGCATTCCCTCTTATACCGTAGTTTTTTAATTTAGTAGTTAGTTTACAGTGATCTAGAGTGTCAAAGGCTTTTGAGAGATCGATGAAGACCCCTAGGACATGTTGCTTTTTACTAATTAACGATTCTATATGTTCTACAGAGTAGTTCAGTGCATGGCTGGTGGAGTGTCCTTTCCTAAAGCCGAACTGGTTTTCATGTATTATCCCCTTGGAGGTAAGGAAACTATAGAGCCTCTTATAAATTAACTTTTCTAGAATTTTCCCGAATACAGGTAGAGTTGATACTGGTCTATAGTTTTCTAATAGCTGTTCATCTTCTTTTTTGTAAATGGGGCTGATTCTCCCAGTCTTCAATTCATCGGGGAAGTGGCCTTCTTGCATGCATTTGTTAAAGTATCTAGCTAAGTACGGTGCAGTAATTTGGCATGACTTCTTGATCACATGAATAGGTATGTCACTGGATTTCCCGTTTTTTAGTTCGCTTATGGTCTCTTTAATCTCAGTACAGTCAGAATCCCAAAGATAAATACTGGACGTAATTGATGTTGGCAGGTAGTCAGTAAATGAAGGCAGCGAATTTATTCTCAAATAGTCACCAGAGTATGCTTCGTTCAGGTTAGCTGCAATAGAGGCAAAGTATTTATTGAACTCATTTGCAATTATACGACGATTAATCACACGTTCATTATTTATCACGAAGTTCGGCTTGATCTCACGTCTTTTCTTACCACGTAGTTCGTTGATTATCTGCCAGGTTTTCTTACTATCCTTACTCCTTTTAAATTTAAAGGAGGCTCCCCAGGAGCACAATTGGGGACAACTTAGATTCTGAATTAAACCGAAAAGTTTGATTTTTGGCTAAATTAAAGATTGCAGCTTTTAAACTTTGCAAAGTCATGTCGTTGTCATGACTACTAAACTAAATGCAGCGTGTGAAAGGTAAACTCGATGTGACGCGCGACGCCAAACGTGCTGTTGAAAATCTATCACCTCTAGCAAGCCCAGCAGGCGGTAAGGTTTTCTGGGTAGGCGAGAAAGCTGAGAGTTCATAGTTCAGCTGCAAAAGAAAGCAGAAGGAAGGGGGGGGGGGGGGAGTGGAAGGGGGGGGGGTTGCAGGGAGGTAGGGGGATGTTTTGCGATATAAGACTTTAATTTATTAACTTATCATACTTAGTATTTATTTTTGGTGACTGTATCACCCAGTTTTAACATTTGATAATTGTACAGTTTATTGACGACACATTAACTGAATGTTATTTTATATTCTAATTTATATTCTAGATATTTTATTTATTTTACAACAGACGACAACTTCCTGTTTTTTCTTCTACATTAGTTACTCATATCTCTTGTACAGACCTTTTTACAAGGACATTGACAAATGATACTCACATTAGGCATTCATTATTGCATCTAAATTATTTCACTTGCATTAGGCTTAGAAATTTATTATCTGGTCAACAGATTTCAAATGTTTAATAAATTTGTAGTATGACAGTAAGGTATATAAGAAGTTATTTAATTTTGCTTGGGCTATTATATTGACTAGGTATTGAGGTTTAATGATGATATGTAATTTGAATTCTATATAAATTTACACTATGTGGTTGGGGCATTTTGCATAGTAAATATGGTTACTACTCATATATATCATATTATTTGATTGGTATTCGATTTCTGATTATTTCTTAGGAATATGATTATTATATCTCAATTTGGCTTTAGGTAGGGTGCCCCGCTAAAAGAACTGGATTCTTCCAGGAAGCATCTCGTGCACAGACCTTGGTCTACATATAATATATTAAATTATTAACCATTCATTCTGTATGTGCACGAAAATTTATTTCAATCAAACTTCCACTTTTATATTATTACTTCAACAACGAAAATCGAGATATGATCAATGATTGCATTTATAGTCTAGAAATAATGTCCACAAATATTCAGAGCTACATATTTTTGAGATATATTTTTCTGATCTAAATAAAAGAATTTTGCAGTTTGCTGCACAAATAAATTATGAGTAATTATTCATCATCTTTGATATATAATAATATATTATATATCTAACCATTTATTGAATTCCGCTGATCAGTCAAACTTTATTAGATAACAGGTATTCACGGTTAAAGAATGACAGTTTACTTTCACTTCTATATTATTAGTTCACCAACGAGGTATGATCAATGGTTGCATTTATTGTTTAGAAATAATCTCCATAAATGTTCAGAGCTATGTTTGAAATGAATTTTTCTGATTTGAATAAAAGAATTTTAAAGAGAAACAAATTTGCCATTAAATTGTGTTTGATTTTTTTCAAAAATGTGCCAAAATCATTCATGAAATCCCCGGCTGTGCGTCCGGCAAATGCATGGTTTTTGGCCGGGGTTAAATTTATTGGCCGGGGCCGTGGCTGGGGTTTACCCCCGGCAATTTGCCAAATTTTGACCGGGAAGGGCCGGGGGTTGTGATTTTGGCCGGGGCCCCGGCCACTGGTACTTCTGAAGTGGTAGTGTGTTGAGCCAACTGGAAGCCCCCTTTTCTCTTGCTGCTAGTAGAGCTCTCTTGAAGGAGGTGCCACACTTTTCAGCTATATCGGCATACTTGGCTTGGAGTTTGGAATTCTTTGATTTCTTTATCATTTCTTTCCCAGAGTTGGTGAGGCTACTTGATGCGGTGTATACTTCCTAGTACCTTGGTCCACTATTGCCTTAGCCAGCTCAGTAGTGATTAGCTTGGAGGCTGTGTACTCAAACTGGCATTCTTCGTGAGGTTTACCAATGCCCAATCCTCCCAATCTTATTGGTAAACACACTACACTACACTACACACACACTATAACTGTTTACTGGTAAACTTAACACGTCTCTCTCTAGAGATCTCCCTGCCCAGCATCTCATCTCCTATTCTAGCGGCTCCATGGCCTCAGAGATGGCACAGTCCTTTGCACAAACTCCCATCTGTGTTGAATGCCAGAGATGTGTGGCACTCCCATCTGTGTTGGATGCCAGAGTCGAGATGTAGGCTGAGTAGGCTGCTTGAGGTTCAGATTTTGAGGGCTGGTTCTGTCGAGACAGTCATGAGCCATGACTGACAAATAGTGAGCGCCGAGCGTTCGCCTCACGACAGACATGACTGACAAATAGTGAGCGCCGAGCGTTCTCCTCAAATTCCTAATCGTTGGGTAAAAATACTTCCCTGGATTGGAGAGTCATGGGCAATAAACTGTTTTGGTCACGTGGCGAATTCTATTGTTTAGGCGCCAGATGTCGCGGCGACATATAGCGCCAACTGTCGCAAACCAACATTCTCCGCTATATAGCTCTATTGCACACTAGATGATGCTAGATGTCGAATTTCAACTATCGGTAAAGGTCCATTTTTCATTGGCCATTTTAAGAGAGCACTCATTACACTCCCATATTTTACCTTAACATTGATATACCTTAATCATTACAACTATTTTAACAGACATGGCTACAACATGGCTGAGAGCGTCTATGTCAATGACACCCACCTCTGCAAGAGGAATGGCCACATTGAAAGACATTGAGACTCGGCTGAAGAGTGTTAAGAACATTAAGAAGATCACATCTTCAATGAAGATGGTGTCAGCTGCTAAGTTCACCCGAGCTGAGAAGGCTCTCAAGGTTTGGTTTTTGTTTAGTTTTATACTATTAAATTACTATATTTTATTTATAGCTGTTTGATTGATAAACCTGTCCAACATTTTTAAACAGATTTTGTTCTGCCTTGTTTACATTTGATTATTAGTGCAGGGATGAAACCTCATAAATAATAGTTATAATTCATTATGTCTCTGTGATCTGTCCTGGAAATATTATTTGCCACACATATTACATTATTACATATTTTTAATTCACTCCTCCTTGCCAAGATGCAACTAAATTACGTTTCCCGGTACTTAGCACAACATTTCCCACCAGCCTGCCTGAACAGTCTTGCTTGCAATGTCCGCTTATTGGGCATTTGGAGTTGGGCCGCAGAAAACTTTTACGTTTTTACTTGGGCAGATTGAAATTTCAGTCGAACCTGTATAAAGCGTAATGTGCTTGGTCGAATCACACGGCAAACTCGTGGCACTAATATTATAATATTCACATTATTAGACACATAATAAAGGCTCTTATTTACAGTTAACGCTAGTTCAGCTCCGTATACCGCTTGCAACTGTTTAGTGTTTCTAGTCTTATTTTTAAAAGTGAGTTAAATCATGCATAATTGCATAATTGCATAAATTATAGCCGATCAGAGCAGGATTAAAGCCTACAAATATTTTTTTAATTTATGTGAAACAAGATTTAAATTTTACAGCCAGTAAATATAATAAATACCAAATTCAATTCTCAACTTCAGTTGGGCCTTGCCGTTCACAGTTCACTTTTCTTTTAATTTTTATTATTTGTGTGCAGCATTGCAAAATGCTGTTTTAAATATTAATTGATTTTTATGTTTTCATTTCCCTTCAATAATGTGTTGATCCGTGTTGTCTTGGGCTTGAAAGTGAGGAAAAGATCCAAAGCTGTTATAAAAGTAAAGTGCCCCACTGTCGCCCTGTCACAATTGTTGTCATTTACGTAACGCGCGATCTTAATTTCCCTAGAACAAGCTGGAGTCACTCAGCCCAATCTCATCTTTTCGAGCGCGCGCAATTCTAGACCTACGCGACGCATTGATCGACGCTATTTGCTATTGAGTGGATCAATTTTAATTTCTCACCAGTCTTCAAATTTCAGCCTGCTCGTGTCTACGGCACAGGAGCAGCAGCTCTTTACGATAAGAACGAATTCGTTGCTGGAGAGGATAAGCTGTATGTAGCAATCTCCTCTGACAGAGGTCTTTGCGGAGGTATCCACTCCGGACTGGGCAGGAAATTTAAGGCCCTTCACCTCGAAAGTCCTATCAAGAAGTCTATCATAGTTGGTGACAAGGTGAGACTTTCAGGAGCTTTCAAGTAGCACGTGTTTATCGTTTCTAACTGGTTATCAGGGTTTTCTGTTCTCCACTCTTAAGCCGCTATTTCATAACACTCCCTCCACAGGCTAAGCTCATTCTTCTGAAGACGATGGGAGACACCTATCTGTCCACATTTAACAATGTTGGAAAGAAAGCGAGCTCTTTCACTGACGCTCTGGAGATTGCCGAGGAGATCCTGTCTCACGAGTTTGACAGTGCTGATATTGCTTACAACTCATTTATCAACGTGGTCTCTTATAAACCCATCGTTAGTTCTTTCCTAATACCTTAGATATTTATTATTTACTTTGTTAAAAAACAGTTTTAAGGGCGCCTTGAAGAGATCTTCAGTAGAGCTGACAGATTTTGGCAATCTTGATAGAGAACGAATTATCTTTTGTAACTTGCGATAAGTTCAGTTTGCTGCTACCGCGTAGTTATCATTTGCGTGTGTACTTGTACATTATTATACAAGTACACTATGGAGGATGATCTGAATTTGAGCCGATCTCAGGATAACATCAAGAATTTCGATTATGATGAACTGGAAAATGTGGAGGGCAAGTGGTTCATTGCGTTGGGAAAAGAACTGAAAATCGACAACGTCCACCATGACATTTGTGGAGATATGGACAGAGAAATATTCATGGCTCCGTCTGTTTATAAAAGGCATCTATATCTGGCACTCAGGCTTGTGGAAGCAATAGACCTCGTTCGACGACAGGAATGCCATATGGCTAAAATGATGGAGATCATCCATTGCTTCAAGACAGAAGCGTTAGCAGACAAGGAAAAGGTGATCAGGCTGCAGGGCCAGCTGATTGTGCAGAAGGACAAAGAACTACAGTTGTTTAAGACGTCGGTTGAGGTGACAGTGCAAACAACGGTGGAGTCAGGGATAAAGAGCTACAGTGCAGCTGTACAAAAGAACAGCACAAGTGGCGCGGTCTGCAACAGTAACATCCTGAAGAAGGTGATTCAGAGTGTGGCTGCAGAGGAGGACAGGAGCAAGAACCTGATCGTGTTTGGGCTGAAATAAGAGGAAGAAGAACAGCTTCCAGCCCTGGTAACCGCAGTTTTGGAGGAGATTGGGGTGAAACCTCACTTCGAAGCGACTAGAGTCGGCTGGAAGAGGCCAGGTAGTGTGGCTATCCGACCAGTCAAGATTACCGTCCCAAGCTCAACAGCAGTTCATCAGATTCTAATGAAAACAGGGAGACTGAGGCTAGTTGAGACCTTTGAAAGTTGTCCTCTGTACTTGTTTCACTGGCCGACGCTTTTTAGCATTTATACATTTTGGCCCAATTTATATGTTCGATTTGCTGTACATTTGTATATTTGCTATTTTTTAAAACTTTCAAATCAAATCATTTATAATGGCATTTATAATGGCATGAAAGATAATTTGGGGCAATGTGGTGTCATTTCTGCAAGTTCAAACTCTGGATATTTGTAGCTCTCGCGAGTTTATTATATAGGGCTTATCCCCGAACTTCATTTCAGATAAAGCCGATACCCTCTGCTGCTAATATTGAATCTAACGATGCTGTGTACGCTTACGATGAAGTTGATAGTGAGGTGGTCAGATGTTACCAGGTTTGTTTACTCATTAACGGAGAACAATATTTCAATTACAATCAACCTTTACATTAATAAATAAATAATTTATTTAACAGTACTATATATTTAATAGATCTTGATACGGTGGGGAACAGATGATTGTGATTCGCCTCCCCAACAATATCAAGATCTGTTATCTGAAACATACTGTCGAAATTAATTCTGTATATTAACTACTGCACTACTGTATATTATCCTCTTTTTACATATCATTGTGAAGCACATCTCCACTCAACTATCATTCTCGCAGGAGTTCTCTCTAGCTAATATTATACATCATGCGCTCAAGGAGCAGGAATCTAGCGAACAGAGTGCCAGGATGAATGCTATGGAGAATGCCACTAGGAACGCAGGTAAGTCTCTAGGTTGTTTATTTCAGGGTAGGACTCTATAAGATCATAGTGGGTAATCTTTATAAGTAGGCTAGAGTATGAGATACTGAGTAGAGGCTAGAGTATGAGATACTGAGTTGAGGCTAGAGTATGAGATACTGAGTAGAGGCTAGAGTATGAGATACTGAGTAGAGGCCCTAGTATGAGATACTGAGTAGAGGCTAGAGTATGAGATACTGAGTAGAGGCTAGAGTATGAGATACTGAGTAGAGGCTAGAGTATGAGATACTGAGTAGAGAGTATGAGATACTGAGTAGAGGCTAGAGTATGAGATACTGAGTAGAGGGCAGAGGCTAGAGTATGAGATACTGAGTAGAGGCTAGAGTATGAGATACTGAGTAGAGGCTAGAGTATGAGATACTGAGTAGAGGCTAGAGTATGAGATACTGAGTAGAGAGTATGAGATACTGAGTAGAGGCTAGAGTATAAGATACTGAGTAGAGAGTATGAGATACTGAGTAGAGGCTAGAGTATGAGATACTGAGTAGAGGCTAGAGTATGAGATACTGAGTAGAGGCTAGAGTATGAGATACTGAGTAGAGGCTAGAGTATGAGATACTGAGTAGAGGCTAGAGTATGAGATACTGAGTAGAGGCTAGAGTATGAGATACTGAGTAGAGGCTAGAGTATGAGATACTGAGTAGAGGCTAGAGTATGAGATACTGAGTAGAGGCTAGAGTATGAGATACTGAGTAGAGGCTAGAGTATGAGATACTGAGTAGAGGGCAGAGGCTAGAGTATGAGATACTGAGTAGAGGCTAGAGTATGAGATACTGAGTAGAGGCTAGAGTATGAGATACTGAGTAGAGGCTAGAGTATGAGATACTGAGTAGAGGCTAGAGTATGAGATACTGAGTAGAGGCTAGAGTATGAGATACTGAGTAGAAGCTAGAGTATGAGATACATCATACAGGGATTAAAATAAGATGTTGAAATGACTGTCCCCCCAGGTGAGATGATAGACAAGCTACAGCTGCAGTACAACAGAACAAGACAGGCGGTCATCACCAGGGAACTGATCGAGATTATATCCGGAGCAAACGCCCTCGAATAGATTTCATATCGGAACTGCAAACTGTGCTTCCAGTCGGACAATGTCCTTACTGTCTCCTAGTTACATCTTGGTGACAGTTAGTTTGGACCGAGCATTTGTTGTTGGTAGTCGGGTCCACTGCTATTTTTCTAATTTATGAAACCATTTTAAGTGTAAACTGTAATTATTGAATATGAAGTTCCTAAAAAACCTTTCTTCTTCTTTAGTTCGGGGAATGGACTGCGTCTCAGTAAATTTGTGTTTGATGTAATGAAAAATCCAGTCGTTTCAGGACAAACGTAATTCGAATGGCCAAAGACAATTCAATAAAATTTAGCTCTATCCGACTATCCAAACTATCAAATTAAAATGTAAAAATAAACCTTCATTTGAAAAATGAACACTAACATTTTTCGAGTCGAAAAATTCCTCGAACCAGTGGTGGTACTAACTACTAAGTCATACCAGAAAAAAATTATTTCAATTGGGATCTCAGTGACTGAGCTATAAAGGCCAACGTATGGGTACTGACTTTTGGCCCACCCTGTACTTTCGAAGGCACTCATTTTCGAGGGTTTCTTTATACGGCTTTGCAGTTTGCATGCACCCCTTGACCCTTCCCAGTCCCGCTAATAGTACGGTCAGGCAGCGTATATTCAAGGCATAATTTTTTGTAAAATTTTGTGTCCTAAAATAATCGCGAAAGTTCATCCAATAAATTAACGATTAATAATAATTAATAATGCTATTTTGGAAATGTTGCCGGAGGTCTGGGCCTTCCTGACATCAGCAGAAATACCTGAATTTAGGCCAACATTTGTTTGATTTAAAAAATTGCCGACGTAATATGCTCCCCAATACAAGTACAAGTACTGTGTTTTTAAACAGGACAATATCAGCGAGTGACACGCTGCGCTTCCAATTTAAAATTTGAAAAGTATTTAATAAAAAAACGAACTGCACTAGAGTCTGCGTGAACCGTTTACATCTTTCATCTATCGGAGTTAACCTAATCAGAAAACTAAGGAACAAAGCTAACCCCAGCTGGTTACACTGCTCACCTATTTAGGTAACTCTACAACAAATCGAATTTCGGTTTGACGAGACTTTGAGATAACTGCTCGTTCATGCTACACGTGGTAGCCTGAAGTGACACGTCATTGAACGCTGTACTGACCTTTAACCTGGCACTGTCACCAACCCTCCATGTCCTGATAATTATTGATACACGTTGACTTATCTTATCCATTATCACAGGCGCGAAAAGAGTTATACAACGTGTAATATGTAATATGTATCTTTATCATTATTGATTATATTTATTATTATTAAAAGAGAAACGCTCCTGATAATGGCAAAAAGTTTAAATAAAAAATACTTTGCATTACAATCCGACCCTAACTTCATACGAAGGTCTACAACCCCAGGGATATAAGTGAGAACCCACAAAATGAGCAAATCATTAAAACAATCTCTCAAAGCACGCTTAATATGTATAGTAAGAAACTCAATTAAAAATGGTTTACATCAAAAAAAATTGTGTGAAAACTTTTACATCAAACTTTCTTCAAAACTTCGGCCCCGGTTCAGAAAGTTTCCCCAAACCGGGGCCAAGGAATCGCTAAGTTCTAAAGCCAAACCGATCAGTCCAGAAATACACAAAGTTGACGCAACGCAGCTACTTGAATGAGAAGACTTATGCCTTCTTAGCTTTAGCAGCCAAGGACTCGTACTTCGAGTGAGAAGAATGCCACATGAGAAAGGGAATGAGAAGGACAGGGGTGCACAGACCAACAAATATCAGCCAGTCAACCTGAAGTGAAAACAGTTAATTCATTATAATAATATGTTAAATAGAGTGGACATGTTGAACCGACTCGTAGTTAATACTTGCAGCGCGCGGCTCGGTTACGATGACTTAATTGATAATTAACACGTATCAAGACGCGCGAAGACAGTCAAATTGGCTCTACATGATAAAATGTTTCCGCGCGCGCGGTCAAGTTATTGTAAACGTCAGCTTAGTCGACGTCATGTACAAGGGGACGACATACAACGGCGCTCACCAGATGAGGACTGTGTTTTCTGTTGTACTCAGTGGTGGAGAGGATGGGGTTGTTGTCCAGGAAGCTTGAGAAGGTAACCTGGATAAATTAGGATAATTAAAGGACTTATAAAACCGCCCAAACTAAGAATATGTCTTAATTTCAAGCCGTTACTCGTCGTGGCAATTTAATTACTATTAAAATGGACTATTAAAGAGATACTGTACTATTAAAGAAACTGACCAGTTCGTCACCAGAAGGGTTCTTGTACTTGATAACAGCAGGCACGAAGTTGTGCATACCAGAGGTCAGGGGTTTCAGAACCACAGCATGACTCACGTTAGACCCGGCTGGGATAGAGTCGAATGTGGCGCTCAAAGCTCCACTGACTACCTCAAACTCTCCTGCTGGAAACCCTGCTGTATCGTCAACCTGAGGTTATTAGGGTATCACAACTTAACATTGTCTTTACATTTATCTCTTATTTTAGGCAGTTCATACCAAAAGTTCGTAATATCCAGTTCTAATAATGCATAAACTTACGACGACATCATTAGCAACTTCAGTTCCGATATTGTGAATGACGTAGTGCATTGTGAGGTGTTTGTCCTCAGCAATAACATCATTCAGGAAGTCCTTGGACGCAAGAAGAATAGGATTCTCTTGGGCTGCAACAGCAGCAAACAAGATGACGAAAAGGATAGACATTCTAGAAGGAATTTTGTTAGAGTCATTTTATTATTATCATTATGTTACTGCAAATTGAAAAGGGTAATATCTAAGCAACAATTTATTTCAAGAACTATTTCAGAATATTTGTTAAGATTTTAGGAATAGTTTCTCTCCGATTTATCATTAAATTAGGGGAACTTCAATTAAATCAGCGACATATCGGTATTTTATGAAATAACTATTTACATGCTTGTAAGTAATGCAATTATAACAGTAAAATATCATCCAGATAAATGAAAACATGCGAATTCGGTTAATAAAATTACAAAATAGTTTAGAGCTCATATTTAAACATGAGTTTTAAATTCGCATTTAGAAACGCAATGCTTTACATGATATACCCTATAGGTAAATTTTTACAAAAATATTTATTTAATTGCGACAGCACAAGTATATCAAAGTTGATTCTTATGAACTGCAAATTTTAAAGGATTCAGAGATATTTCTGTAAAAATTTGGGTGAAAATAAAATATTATTCTTTAAAATGGATCATCTCTACACGTGATGCCCATATAAGGAGCGCCATAGTTCATGTCATGAACTATCTGGTGAATAAATTTATGGATAACATCATGCTTTATTTACATGCTTCTACCAAACCATCTGACTGTTCTTTAATATAATATTAAATTTATCGTAAAAAACAAAAAGCTATTAAATTTAAATACCTTCTATATTGAATTATCATGAGACGAATTTAAGAATGAGTCAAATAATTTAATAAGCATTTAAATTTAGTTTTAGATTAACTTAAAACTGTAGCACAAACACAAATTAAAATTATATAACGAAACAAATGAGTATCTCCAAAATTCTCAGAAATAACAGCTCATAATTTTTAGAAATGCAACTAGCCACTCAAAACGTGATAACAACGGGATATTTGATCTATTATTCATGTAAAAGTTTAAGCAGGAAGAATCTTGGTTGGAGGTTTGGGAAGGCTGTACATGTACACAGCACCCAACACTAGAGCCGTACCTACCGAGAACTGCAGTGTGATGACAAATCCCCACAGAAAGACACTAACCACACAGGAAACAATAATAGCAAGGGATGTGGCGAAACCTTTGAGGATGTTGTCAGCGTACTTAACTACCACAGCCACTAACAGACCACCAAACGCCTGCATCAGAACCACCCACCACACCCACCCATTGTAGCCAAACAAGAAGCCCTTCTCGCTGACAGTTTCACCATCATTCCAGTACACTCCAAACAAACCCACAATTACACCATACCCCGCCAGATGAATGTTTCTCATCCACAAAGAGATATCAGATCCTTTGAGAAGTTTCTCGAAGTAAACACCAGCAAATCCTGACGAGCAGCATGACAGGAGAACGGCCACCAGTCCAAGAATGGGATTTTGTTCCACATCTGATGTTTTGGTACTCTTCGTGTCATTCTGACTGAGCTGCACAATTGCAACACCAGCAAACAGCAGACATAAAGCCACCCACTGGGTCCTGATCAGCTCCTTCCGCAGCAGGAACACAGAGAAGATAGCAGTGGTCATGATCTTTAGCTGATAGGTAACCTGGGAACACAGCTGCCTCAAGATTACTAATCGCAACGTACTGGAGATTATTCTGAATTACATATAGGATAGCAGGTACAGATATCTTCACTGCATCTTTCCACTGTATCACAGTATAATAATGAACATGCTCAATAAGCCCACTCACAGATCCCTTCTCCTTGAATATAACAGCAAAGCAAGCCAGCATTTTGCCGAGTTCAGCTAGCACTACAGCAGTTGTGGCCAGGTACATATCACCAGGCAGGGTCCGGGTGTATCTAATACTCAGAATGAGACAAGCATTTTGGAATGTCAGCACTACCAGACTGAGATATTTTAGGTTTACACCTCCTTCTGCTCCACCCATTGCTCTCCTAATGAAATGTTAAATTGTTTATCTCAGGAATTGCAAATTACTTAAAAGTAATAAATGTTAAATTGTTTATCTCAGGAATTGCAACTTACTTAAAATAATGAAATGTTAAATTGTTTATCTCAGGAATTGCAAATTACTTAAAAGTAATAAATGATATAATGTAAAGATGCGCATGCATGTATCAAAGTTTAAATGTTCAAGAGATAATCTTAGAGATTCAACAAAATGCGGAGAAAGACACTGTGAAGGTAGCAGTTTGGTTTCCTCATGGGACTTTACACATAGATAGGTGGGCCCTTACATTAACGAGGAAGGTAATGACTCTGGCACAAGACGGAAACATGTAATAGTGTAGAAGCAGGTGTTACAATAATCTTGTAAAACACTCGGTACCGTGTGGTGTAATATATAACAAGACATAGAAATTAAATTTTGATTATTTTTCTGTAAAATAATAGTACTTGACTTGATATTGATAGTAAATGATTAATGAAGGATAGAATTAAAAAACTTGTTTCACTGGTGAAGTCAGGAGTAATAGAGATGATTTGCGTTGGAGGGTTGCAGGTCAAGTGGTATCAATTATAACTTAATGACTAAAGCACCCCATGTAAATTTCGAAACTTGGAGTGCCCACCGATTTTTCAACGCATTATCATAGGTATATAATATTATATATATAATATCTGCATCTGTCAGGAAGGAAATGAAGCTTTTTGAGATAAGCATCTCCTGTTTTGGCCATGTAGACAAAATATGAACATAACAGCATTATTTTGGATATGGCCCAAAAGCTTACAAATCTCGAGAACATTCAAATGTTCTCGGCCAATAAAAATGGTTTTGCAGCTCTAAATCCTGATATTATTATTATAACACAAAATGGATATTTTCGGATGAGTTTATTGCTTGATCCGGACAAAAGCGGTGGGCACTCGAAGTTTAGAAAATTGCACAGAGTTTTTTAATGTGTCAAATCAACCACATAGCCAAGGTTGACATAACTGATCAACTTTGAGATTAAATGGTTCTGCAAATCTATCAATTATGAGCAGCTAGATAAAAACTAGATGGTTTGGCGGTGAACTATATTTGAAAATATATAATGCTCTTTTTGAATCACATCTCAGTTATGGTATAAGTGTTTGGGGTGTTGTCCTCAAAGAACGGTCCAATGATAGTCTTTTTATCACATAGAAGCACTGTATAAGGATCCTTTTTGGCGACCTTGACTCATATTTAGATAAACAATCAACATGTGCACGTACTAGACCATACGGTATGCAAAAACTAGACCATAAACACTTTGAAAAGGAGCATACAAAACCCATTTTTAATAGATTAAAAATTCTCATAGCTCAAAACTTGTACAAATATCACTGCATCTTTGAATTCTCTAAGATTATCAAGTACCACTGCCCATACTCCCTTTATGAGGCTATCAACATTTCAAACCATGCAACGAGTCTAACGGTTATTCTTCTAAATAAATCAAATACCTTTTTGTTTAATGCAGCCAAGCTTTGGAACGCTGTTCAGAAAAAATTTTAACTTCAAGCAACTGCTTAGAAACGTCCATTAACTTGATAAAATTGAGAACCAAAGCACTATTAATACAAGCACAGGCAGCTGACTTAAAAGATACTTGGACTCCAAACAATTTTAAATTGCAGTAATCAAATCTAATTGCAGCGGCACACACTTACTATTACTATCATGATTGTACTGTATACAGAAAATCTCTCAAATCGATTTTGGGCGCTTTTAACCATTTGTTGTAACGTTTTTAGATACTAAATAATAACTAAATTTATAAAAAATTTTATCGGAACGAATTAATTGATATTTAATAATTTATTCGGTAGTTTTATCTGATATTGATATTGATATTGATTATATTGATATAGTTATTATTGAACGAAGCTAACTCTAGACATAGTTAATATTACTTCTTTTAACAAAGGGATTTGGAGTATAAACGACCAAGTTTGCATAAATTTCTATCCAACCAAGAACTCAGGAGGCGAAGGTGGGTGCGTAAACTGTTGGTCTGCACTCTCCGATCCTGTATCACCCTGGATTCTTCTCGACGTATCTTTGTAAAAGGTATATACCTTCTAGTCAATCTCTTGCTACTCCAAGTCCCCTAAGATATCTGATCAAAAGTTCGTGCTCGTTATACATATAATATGAAATATATTTTTGTCTGCTTTAATTGATACTAAATAAAATCGTTGTTTTCTTGAAATTGTTGTTTCTTGATGCCAGAAAAGATGATGGAAAAATAGTTCCTGCTTTTGAGCCCAAAATGTGCAGAGGCAGGCATTCCAAGAAATTATTATCATGCGTATGAACATAGCTTAGTTCAGCATTATTTTGAATATGGCCCAAAAGCTCACAAATCCCCTAATGCTAACTACAATTTCTTAGCACTGCGATTCTGGCATGGGTTTGATCAATGAGCACTCAAAGTTTAGAAATTTGAGTTACTTCGTGTCACAACTCATAACAGCCTCCATACCATATGGCCATGTTTGACTTGGCTGAAAGATCAGGTAACTTTGAAATTAAATGGTTCTAAATAAATAAATAAATAAAGTCAATTTTTACAGCACAGCAATATATATCTAAATATCAGATCCTCTGTAATCATAATGTATAAAAAAAGGAGCTTTTCTCTGTGCTGAAGGATGAATCAAGGCAGATCATGGTTCTGTTAGCAGGCCACCCTAGTTATGGACAATACATATATATAAAATAATTAAATTATAATTTTAAAATTTTGTCAAGATTGAACTAAAACATAACTCAGGGTAAAATAGACGTATTCCCTTCGTCAAATTAACTATTTACAATACTAAACTTAAACGAACTCCGGGTAAAATAAACGTAATCCCTTTGTCAAACTTGCTATTTACAATAAGTTAATAAATTAATACGGTTGAAAATTATTTCATATTCAATAACAATGTAGCATCAATATAATTGATACAAATGAGGAGCATACAGTGAGAATTGCACATAACAGGAGGACTGGAGGTATGGAGCAATAATGATTGACAGTGCACCTTTCCACTGATGTTCCTAACTTCCTGTAATAGCTTAATAGGCATGGAAATACTTTGATTGCAGGGGATAGATTGGATTCACTTATGTACTGAGATAACTTAACCGAAATAACATAACTGCCTAGATACATTGGCTAGTGTTGGGTGGGATCATGAATTTATCGTAAGAGTTATCCCCTTGGTAATTCTCATCAGTTAGCAACATATTCATAAGAGTTTCTTTGTATAACTTAGAAAATTTCTTAACGTCGTCACACTCTCTAAGGGACTTAGGTAATATGTTCCAGGCCTTAGTTCCTAGATAGTTAAACTCCTTGTGAGATCTTGATTTAGGAGTATAAAGATTGCAGTTTTCTGCCTCAAGTGATCCACCAGAAATATACGAGAATTTCCCGATAAAATGCTTTGGACATGTTTCATTGATTATACGGTACATATATGAGCTAAGATGAACCTGTCGTCTCAAATGGAGAGGAAGCCATCCCATATTTTTGTATACATTAACCGACCTCTCTCTGATGTTTACATCTAGGGCTATTTTAGCAACCTTTTTGTACATGATATCTAACTCTCCTAGTCGTTTTTTATATGTTCTTGACCAGATGGTGTCTAAGTAGTCAAAATGTGGCAACATAAGTGCATTAGCAAACATCTTCCTGAACTTAAGAGGGAGAAGTTTTTTTGATCTATACATAGCACCAATTCTTTTGGATATCTTTTTCTTAATGTTATCAATATGTTCATTAAATGTCAATCTGCTGTCAACTATAAGTCCAAGGTACTTATGGGATTTAGTTTCACAGATTACCAAAGTAAGGTCATCACAAATTTCAACAAGGATGGCATCAAGGTTAGGCTTAGAGTCAAGGATCATTAGTTTTGTTTTTTCATTATTCAGGGATAGTTTATTAGCCTGAAGCCATCTGATAACTAATTTCAACTCTTGTTTGATGTTACCATAGTTTCCTCTAGATATATTGTCAAAATATAATGCACCGTCATCAGCAAATAGATAAGGTTTAGAAAATAGGCATGCATTAGGCAGGTCATTGATAAAAATGCTGAATAGAATTGGTCCTAATATACTTCCTTGAGGCACTCCAGAGTTCAATGAATGTAAACTGCTTATCCTACTCCCAACTCTAGTTTGCTGTAATCTATCTGTGAGGAAGCTCCTAAACCAGCTCAATGCAGTATCTTTTATTCCATAATGCTTCAGCTTTTGAATGAGAATATCATGGTTGACAGTATCAAATGCCTTTCTGATGTCCAGGAAGATAATTGCAGGATGCTTGGCACTGTTCTTAGCAGTAAATATACGATCAAACAGATCTAACATGAGATAAGTTGTAGAGTGATCTTTACGGAAACCATATTGATGCTCTGAAAGTATTCCCTTTTCATCAAGATATTGAGTCAGTTGGGAGTTCACACAAAATTCGATGCACTTTCCAAGAATCGGTAAAATTGAGATTGGTCGATAATTACTAGGATTCTCAGTATCACCATCCTTATGGATTGGGGTGACTTTTGCAACCTTGCAGCTGTTTGGCATGATGCCACTGGATAAACTCAAATTTACAAGATGTGTTAATGGAGCAATAAATGCAGGTAAAATTTGTCTAAACACTCTCAATGGTATATGATCATTAGTGGATTTGCTACAAGGGATACTTGCCACATAGTCTAAGATATTGGACTCAGTTATTTCAGTAAAGCTATTCAAGCTGGTCTCGTTGTCAATCTGCTCATTTTGTAGATAAAACTATCAATTACTAGATATATATAGACTCAGAAGGTTTCGTGGGTAATATGACAGAAAAGACAATGGAAAATACCTTCTGCTTTAGAGCTCAAGATGCAGCTTTTCTCAAATGTTTAAAATATCGGCAACCGACAGCCGACAGGGTACATTAGAGGGGCTACACACATCAAAACAACGAGTTATTGAATGGACTATGCTGCAGGCCACTTTAACGACTACAAGGAGACCACCCCTGCAGATTTCGTCGATTTCAGGTGCCGACAGGACCATAAAAATTAAAAGCAAACTTAAATTTTTTCCCCTAAAATCGAGCGCTTTCTGCGCAAAAAATTGACCTCAGCAGAAAAAATTAGACATGGCTTCAAATCCAAATTTGAACCAGAGATTTTTCACTTCCTCTTGATAAACTCAATTTTCAACCCAAAATAAAGTCTTAAAGGGGGAAATTACTCAGGTCAGGATTGTAGGCAATGATTATGCCAAACCATACATTTTTGTAAATTCATTAAACTATCAATTTAGCCTAAAACACCCTATTTCGCAAAATTTTTCCGGGGGGGCTGGGCCCCCAAGCCCCCGCCAATGGGGTCTGCCCCTGGACCCCGCTGGGGGCTGGGCCCCCAGACCCCTGCCACAGTATGCAGCTTTGCTCGCCGACAGCCCCCCCTCCCAAAGAAACATCCTGGCTACGTGCCTGAGCAAAATATAGGTTTAGGGCTTTTCAGATGATTTGGCTCCTCAACAGATACCGACGTACATAACGGTCAATATGTAGTTTAGGTTTACCTGGCCCTTTAGGTTACGAATGTGCCCGAGGAGAAAAAAAAAGCAAACTTAAGAAGATTTCTCGGGAACTTAAAAGTTCACCTCAAAACGAAATCTGCACCTATGAAGGAGACTTTTTCAAATGAGTTTATAGACCAAATAGTAATATTGACTACAAAGAGTGTCTACAATTGGGCAATAAAATACAATATGACTAAAATTGGTATTTGGGATTCTGAAGCGTTGCTTAAGAGCATTTTTGGATATGAAAATAAATTCTAGATCCAATGTAAAGGGAATTGAATTGAGTTAAAACGTCCCTCATGGCAAGCCAGACGTATAAAAGCCCTAACAAGCAAAGATGAAGCAGCTGCAGACTCTGGGGTCTTGGTCTGAACTCTGTTCCCCAAGGGAACTGTAAATAAAAGCTGATCAGCCAGTGGCGTAACGTTGCCTGTTGGCGCCCCCCTGCCGAAAAGGCGCCCCCCTGTTGGCGCCCCCTCCCCTTTTGGTGCCCCTCCCTAAAATTGAACAAATTAGGTGATTTTAGAAGATACGCCGGTAAAAATCTCTAAAAAAGTGTGTATCTAGAGCAAAACGTGCAGTTTTGCTAGTACTTTAGTTTTCGAAATTGTCCCACAGTTTTCGAAATTGTCCCACATTCAAACGACGATTTGGCGCCCCCCTAAGACGGCGCCCCCCTGCACAGCGGGGTCAGCAGGGCCCTTCGTTACGCCACTGTGATCAGCCTTGATGAGCTTGTAAACATCTAAGGTATTTAGATGTTTACCAACATGCCCCAGGAGTCAGGCCTTTACCTAAAAGTAGAGGCTGCCTAAAACAAGCAATTCGATCGAATACGCTAAGGATACACTGTGTTGATAGCCACCAAGACAAAGGAGGACTACAGCCAGGTGATGTGTAACATCAGGACACGCCTGAGCATGGATGTAATGAGGAGTGTGCTAGTAGCAGTTAGAGGTGTACGTGGAAAGGCAAAGAAGGCATGGACTGCCCCTATATCCAATGTCTCCTTCAACCTGATACCTGAGGAGAAGAGCTACGAGGGATAGATGATATCTATTGCTCAGGATTTACGATTGTGCTCTGCCAATTGCATCACTTGATTTAATTTATTGTATATATACTGTTTGACATTTCTTCTAATACACTAAGGAAAACAAAATGAATAAAGTAAAGTAAAGTAAAGTAAAGTAAAGTAAAAATTATGACATAACATCATCACTATTGTCTACAAAGTATCATCGCATGGAAAAAAAGTATCATCACATGGAAAAATATACAGTAACTATTTCTCCATCGAATTTAAAAGTAATAATTTATCAAATTAACCCATGAATAACTCCCGTAATTCTGGTTAGAAATTTTATGGACGATCTAATTCATTATAGATTTTAGAGATGCAAAGCGTATAAATACTGAATACGGGTTGTAGATATTTCAAAAAACTATACGAATTAAATTTAAATTCACACAGAACGTTTGTGAAATTATGTGGATCAAAATAACCTTATATATAGAAAACCTTCGGTTAACTTATTGGCAGAAACATTTTGCATTTGAAATTTCACCATTGGCCAATAAATCTAGACTCTATATTTAAAAAATTTGTTCTCGCACCTTTGTTCGGTAAATTTGTAATTTTGGATTAAATAATAGAAAAACTTGACTCACGATGTCAATCCTTCGCATTTCGCCGATTTACTTGGGGACCTCAGGTTAACGGGTGATACTCGTAAAATATGTAAACCTACAAGACCTCAGGCTATTATGTTCATAAAAATCAAATTTTACAATCTAACCCAGCGCGCGGCTCCTGTAGCGTATACGTCACTTTTCTCCAATTGTTAGTTAGCTTGCACGTGCTTTTTCCGGGGCTACAATTGGTTTTGCTCTAACCAGAGCCCTCTCGCTTGCAGTAGCGCGCGACCGCCGTAGGCGGCAAAAGAGCCTATCTACTTGTGAAACAAGCGCGTCACGCAGTACGCGTAGACACATGGATATGTGAACAATTGGTTCTTAACGATCACGTGAATGCTGGTCACGCGCACACCAACTTCCAATGAGCATTCGCATTTTTTTCAGTGCGATGGAGGTTTTATTTCACTCAGCCCGAATAGAGATTCGGCGGAATGACAGGCTGAGTGCGGCCCAGTAATTATGTCCCCGTTACGGTATTTTT
Source organism: Bolinopsis microptera (assembly GCF_026151205.1). Taxonomy (NCBI): domain Eukaryota; kingdom Metazoa; phylum Ctenophora; class Tentaculata; order Lobata; family Bolinopsidae; genus Bolinopsis; species Bolinopsis microptera. Next base: position 20,874,012 of record NC_087073.1, read on the forward strand.
TCGGTATAGTTACGACAAAACTCTGACGAAGCCAAATGAATAAGGTTTTTCGAATTGGTTGGTGGTAAGTGGTTTAGTTTTATCATGGCCCCCTACATATGCAATATGATCCCTTGTAGCGCGATGCACTACTGGGCCGCGCCGCGCATCTTCTCGCAACCATATGCAGATCGGCGAGATGCGAAGGATTGACATTGTGAAGTAATTCGATCCTCCTCCGTAATAAAATCATTTTTTCCATCAATTTTTTTCTTGAAAAAAAGTATAAGATGGTTAGGAGGCCAGAGCTTTGCCGCTCTGGCCTTTAGGTTTCCAATTTCGCACAACCTTGCGGCTTGATAGTATTAAGTGCAGTCCGCAGATTTGTGATTTGGTCCACAAAAATGTATTATTTTGCGAATAGGAAATTATAGCGGATGAATTTGAATTCTATGGTAATTAATTTGAATAACAAGCACGAAGTGCGCGGCTCCCCCTTATCGTTGAAGACGATACAGGGTGAATACTATAGTGAAGTGAATACTATAGTGAAGCGACCGTGGGGGTCACCACGTGATACAAACAACATATTATTACTAACATATCGTTTTGTTGTAAGTGCTTAGTGCAACCATCGAGCTTGGCTCCCGATAATGACATTAGTAATCCGTTATATTGTTGAACAAATTATGTTGGTGTAGCGTGATGCACTACTGGGCTGCGCCGCGCATCTTCTCGCAACCGTATGCAAATCGGCGAGATGCGAAGGATTGGTATCGTGAATCAAATTTTGATGCTGATATCATGTTGAACATGATTTTCGAGTGATTGATTTGTTATACGAAATGCCCAAAAAACCTTACCACCTGCTGGGCTCGCTAGAGGTGATAGATTTTCAACAGCACGTTTGTGGCCTCGCGCGTCACATCAAGTTCACCTTTCGCACGCTGCATTTAGCCTAGTTTTAAATTAGCCTAATTTTAAATTTACGAGACGGAAATCTTGTTGAAAACCGGAAGGTTCTATCTATTTTACTTTTGAATATAGATATTCTCAGAACAACAGTGATTTCTCTCCGTGGAGACAGAGGTGCGAGAAAAAACATTGTTGATATAAACAGTTGCAGTCTAGATCTTAACTTGGAGCCACAAGGCCAAGGGTAATTTTTAATTGTTAAGGGAATTTTTTGAATTCCTAAAGGGTTGATTTTATATAGGGTCATTGCTATATTATTATGTGTATATAAAGCAAAGATAAAAAATTATGTGTATATTGTTTGAATAATTTTATAATATAAAAAAAATATAGATATAGACCCCAGCCGGTAGGGTTTGCTGGGTGGACCATAAATGTTATTATGAGTTACATTGTCATTACATTAAGTAAAACAAAATTTGGCCTCTGGTGCCATTCCTCCTGTAGTGGTAAATAAAAGGGGGACGAATGACCCTTTCTACGATGAACTTAGTTTGGCTGAATTTAGTTTGGCTGAACTTAGTTTGGCTGAACACATAGTAAAAGCCACGATAACGTTGTAATTTTCAGATTCAAAAATTTTATTGACTTGGATTATGTCTCTCAAGAGTCACAAACATGTGAGAGGAAGTATTGAAATAAAACATAGCCACTCAGATATTCAAATCTTATTCTAAGCAGGTGCCACCCTCCAAGTCCAATCTAAATTTCATTTATTAGAAGTCTCATGAGCTCCTATAATACAGTAGATCATGTTTTTTGAAACTTGTATATATTTGATTGTTAAAATTTTAAACAGAAATACTGGTAGTAATGTATTGTGCTCTGCCAATTGCAACACTTGATTGAATTGAATATGTATACATTGTTTTAATAACCTTTTACATGAGGATAGGAGTGCTTGGGAGTTTGAAAAAATACATGATGGCAGCAATTTATAATTCTGTGCTCATAGCCCACTGAATCAGTGATCACAGGACCACTGAGAACATACATTTGATTGACCAAACACCAATCAGATTATGGACGTTTATGTCAAGTACTTTTATATCTCCGCATGTACAGACACTGTAATATTTTACAGGTAATTTTATTCAAAATCTTGGTTATAACATCATAATCTAACAGATAACGTTGCAGGTATCAACAAAATATGATTTGTTGCCAATGATTTCATTACATGGTCATGGAAGCTAAAAGAATCATCTTAAACTTTGAGGAGCAAGTCTACTGTGACGAAAGTCGAGTATGGTATATCCTTGATTATCAGGTGACCCCTTTTGTCAGAGATGTTATATCTGATGTTGTTAAAAACCTCAAATGCCGTGAGGGCTGGAATCTTTATGTTAACGATGTCCTTGCACCAGAATGGACCCTCTCATCTGTGATATATTCTGAGAATGATATTGTAAAATTAATTCGCACTGAGAACCCCATACCCAATAAAGACTCTACTACTCAGTCAACTGAACAAGATATCACTGTTAAAGATACACATCTAGTAGAAGCTAAAGTTGTCAATGAAAGTACAGCAACCACTGAAACACTTACCAATGAACAGAAGCCTCTGAAAATCAACAATAACTTCAAAAGAAAGTATTTGGACACTACCCCTACACACAAAGACCGATATACCAATAGGAGCAAGGTTTATGTAAGTCCGGTGCAAGTGTTGCCAAAGAATCTCCCAGTTGCTAATGCCCTAAAAACAGCTGTTAAGGAGACTTTAACATATAGTTCACCCATTAAATCAAATATAGAGAGAAGTTCTAATTGTAAAATAGTCACAGATTCTTTTCATAAAGCCACAATGTTTCTGGATAAGGTTACTACTATCTTAAATAGGAATAGCACAAATCCACAAGTTGACTCTGATTGTGATTCATCCATGACATCCTCCAGTTCAGAAAATGATTCCAGCAAAAGAGTTGTCAAAAAACTTAAAATGGATCCAAAATCAAATCTCAGTAATTCTCTATCTCTACCTGCTGCCACAGGTAAAATTTTTACTAAGCCTGCACCATCAAGTTCAAGTGATTCAGAGTCCAAGCCTGAGACAAATGGGAACCAGCCCTTAAATGACAAAAAAGAGAGCTCTAGTAGTGATAGTGAAGACGATACCCAAAACCAAAGCCAAAGTATACATGAAACAAAACCTTCTTTTCCTTCTAAAAAAGAGTCCTCGGATGATTCTACTGAAGATGAATCCGATGAAGAATCCAATGAAGAAGACAGTAAAGAAAAAAACGTCATAAAGAAAAATATTCAGCCAAAGAAAATGGAAAGTGACAGTTCTAGTGAAAGTGACAGTGACAAAGACAAAAAAAGTAAAACAATTGCCTCAAAGATTTGTGTCATAAAAAAAGATTCTGATGAATCCTCTGAGTTTAGTGAGGAAGATACAAAGTCTACATTTCATCCCAAGACACTTTCAGAGGTGGTCGAACAGAAAAGTGTTATAAAGGATTACAATAATTGCGCTAATCTGGAAGGAACTCCTCGGGTGGCTGACAAGCTGGCATTCAAAATGTTAGATTTGAACGAGTCGTACTGTCCCGTTATATCAGAATATAAAGAGGGCGTCATCACAGAATACAATTGCCTCTCTCAAAGGATTGTTGTAAAGCTTTTACCTCAGTTTCAGAACGCAATGCAAAAAAGTGGAAAATTTGAAATGGATGACAGTTATACCAGTGATGTCATAGAACTGAATCTTAAACAGTTAATTGAGCCAAAGCTGATATGATAACATAATGTCATTTATTTGAACCCAGAACCTGAGTGGTTTTTAAACTTAAGAGGTCCAGGACTAATTTAAACAATGAATTACTAATTTATTACATTATTTGGAGATTTTCTTTTAAATTGTCTAGGAAATAGACGAATATTTTAGAGTTTAATGTTTATAATTCTATAAAGTGCACTGAACTGGTTGATACATACCATTCGCTGATGTTTTTGATTGTCACTAGCTCACCTGTTAACAATTCATGCCAGCAGTGTTGACTGTTTCAAACGCTTTTCATATGGACTGCAGGACAATTTTTTAAGCTTTTTAAACTTTTAGATTGACCTTAATAAGTTTTATGATGATTTACAAACCTTCATATTTATATGATTGCAGTTATAATTATTATTTATATTTTTCTGTATCCATATCCGTGCTTTTTAAAAAGGAATAGCTATAAATCAAGAAAAACATTTTCTGCCATTTTACTCAGATAAAAATGTTACCAATTAAAAAAAGCCTTGTATGGCAGACAGTGTGTAGGTACTACTAATTTAATAATGTATTATATTTGACTTTAAATATAATAAGATTACCCTGATGTTATGGGTTTTAAGTGTTTAATAACACTTTTATTATAAGATGGCTGCTGCTGACAACAAACGACAATTGAAGATCAGAACTGGGGTGGTTAAAAGGTAATATTATTGCAGGTTATTAATATTCTTGAATAATAGTTGATTTGTCTCTATTTACTACAAAATTTGTTAAACTGATTTAGAAACAATGATATGCAATTCTTAGACTTATAATAACTGAGTTTTTATTTTCAAAAACTCAAATACACAGGTTAAGTAAAGAGTTGGTAATGTACGAACAGGAAGTGACTGATGGGGAGGCGAAGCTGGTAGAAATGAAGGAGGCTAACAAGGATGAATACGACATCAGGAAATATGTGAGCAACGCTTCAAAAAAATTGTACGATCGTCAATAAACAGAATTGCAACAAGTGCATTTGAAATTGCTGAAAATCATACGTTTTTGTTCAAAAGTAAATGAAATGATAAATGTAACCGTTTAAAATCAATAAATTTATCATCTTGAAATAAAATTATCCCAGACTGAGGTAGTAGCAGAGAGCAAAGCTATGGTCCCAGATTGCAGAAACAGACTAAGAAAGGCAGTGCAAGATCTTGATATTCTTTTGGTAAGTAAATTAATTATTAATTTCATTTAATTTTAGCTAATTAACATATCCTTTAGTGGATAGCATAATTTGCCTGACACTGTATTGAGTGTAAAGTAAAAGGTGATTATTTACAGGAAGATAATACCAGTATGAGTGGGGAGGCTGAGTACAAAGCAGCTCAGGAGATGCGAGACACTGTTTCAATTTAAAAGTGTACTCACTCTATCTATAGTATTATCCAATTAGTATTACTATACTGCACTCTGGCTGGGTCACCAGATTTGAGTGCGAATTTTACAATGCAAAGTTTGATTACTTTATATAATGTACATTTTGTAGTATTTACTATTTGTCACATTTATGCACAGGTTTTTCGTAACAATTTGAAAACAAGCACCGTTAGTAGGTGGAACCGTTTAATTTGTATTATGTATGATATAATTTATGTTTTGTATTATACATAGTCTATTTGTCTGCCTCCCATGACCAGTGAACACAAATATATCCATTTAAAAAAGAACTAAGGAAAATGCAGGCCGTTTCCAACTGATGCTTTAAATTAATCTAAGTTAGATACATAAATTAGGAGTTTAAAAAAATTAATTTTTTCAGACTATAATCAAGATTCTCTATTTATTCCCAAGCAGCCTGTATATAATAATAAAGATATTATTGACAGGATGGAAATAGAATCAACATTAAGTGTTGTATGTGGAGACCTGACTGGACTACTACTTCTGGACAACTTCTCCTCTCGCAGAGAGTGTGTGTCTTGTGAGCATGGTTTGGTTAAACCATCTACCTTTGAGAGGCTAGCTGGTAAGGGTCACTGCAAGAGTTGGAAGAAAACTGTGCGTTGTTCTGAAACCGGGAGGGACATATCATCTCTGATTAAGGCAGGGAAAATTCAACTCCTTGATGAACCTGAGTGGATCGTCAAAAGAAGGGAGAGCGTCGAAATAACCAAATCAATAACTGTGGTTGATGGGATTGTGCCAACAAAACGAAAACGGGGCCGCCCAAAAAAGAGTGAGAGTCTGGTCAGTATCAATAAATTTTCTCCTTTGGACAAAAGCCGAGAAATAGTCAATCAAACTTCTGCTCTTAGTATTGCTGACAGTGGTTCCGAGAGTGGCTGCCTGGACCAACAAAAACATAAAGGGAAATTAGGAAATGGTCTTATTCGCAAACGCAAGAAGCTGAAGTGTGGCACTGATCTACCAAAAACTGTAATCACTAACAAGAGCATTACCAAAGAAAATGGATTTGTAAATGGTAGCAACGGGTTTTCTTCACAATTAAATGGGCTTGAGCAATCAGGACCGGGATTTGAAGTTTACAAACGAGCTCCTAGACATGGCAAATGTAAACGTAAAAGAGTTCGCCGCAATGATTTTGAACGATCAGTAAATGCTATAATCAGAACAAGGAAAACTCCTACAATGAAACTGCGCTTAGCATGCCCAGTTTGCCACACTCAAGTTCAAGATTCAGATGCTTTAAAGTGTCACGATCTAATGTTTCATTCGTCAGTTTCTAGCAAAGTTTTCGTAAAACCTGAAGACTGTGTAACCAACCATGCTCATAGTGAAGCTGATAGTACATTAGGTACCTCGGATAATTCTTTTTTTGAGCTAGGGTCTTCAGACAATGAACCAACTAAAGAGCCCATGATATGTTTACCCTCTCTGGAATTCTTCAAAGATAAGTTGACAAGAGGCACTGTAGCCAGACTAACGAGTATTGGGATGGACAGTTCAGTGAAGGGTTCGTGTGAAGGTGCGTCCTCGTCTAAGGAAAGTGCTGACATTAGTCAGATGTCTGTTTTATCTACGATAGCAGCACAATATCAAGAGATACTCGCAATTTCTAAGGACACTTTGCAGCAGACAAGTTCTCTACGAGACCGCGTGGAAGCGTTGGCTAACTCAGTGGAGGAGGTTAAATCAGATGTTAAAGACATTTCTAAAACATTAGCCCTTTCCAACATGGCTACAAGTGCTGTCAGAGACGACATTACTGCAGGCGACTATCAAACATTTTTCAACATTTTAGAAAAGTTTCTGAATAGTAACGGATTTGGAAATGGGCGGTGATATAGACTCAAATAGAAATCTGAATATTTCCTGTTGAATTTCTGCCGTTGTGTTCGCAATTGCACTGATGTAAGATGAAGAAGTTACTGTATAACGGACTACACTACTACACTGTTATTATCTATATAAAGCTCATCACATTTATACAAATCTATATTTTATATCTAAATTATTAAACCAGTCTATATATATTTTAATTGACATTTTCATAAGTTTATTTTTATTAATGACCTTTGAAGTTTGACATGAATTTTATGGTAAAATTTGTAACTCTTTAACGAAGTAGTTAGTTAGTAATAGGGCCCTCTTAGCTTTAATAATTATGACTTTTGACATATCCCAGAAATTGTAGTTCTCATTTCTCAGATTTAATTTGTGATGTTAAGTTGTATGCTCTTAATTATTTGAACCTCATCTTCGTCACATATATATTATCAGGTATCTTACTGAAACTTATGTACACTGTACAGGTATAAGGTGTAAAGTATCTGGAATACTGCAGAAGAAATCATATTATATGGTGTGTTAGTGTGTACTTGGTATTTATTAATTTTTATGATTATTAGTTTTGTGAACTATTTTCATTTTGACAGTGCAGCTACTCCACCACACAACAAGGTTGTGTTCTTACTCGAAACCTTATATGAAGTTCAGAGTTTTAATTAAAATTTGTAATCTTTTATCCTGTGTCATTGAGTGCAGCAACTTGTTGGTTATTTTTGACGTTTCTTGTACTCTGACATATGAAATGCAGCTTAATCTAATGTTACTGACACTTATGTAATATGTTGTTTAAATGAATCTTGGTAATCAGTAATGACATTCCAATCTTGGCAATCAAATCACAAGTAAATCTCAGCTCCTGACAAAATAGATTACCTTACTCGGGATTATTATGACCGGGATAAAGTGGCGGGTTTAGGGTAATTTCGCCATATTTTCCCCGAACCACATTTTCACCGGTCGTTAATAAACCCGCCGACTCAGCTTTTGGGTTCCCAAGGGGTATGGGTGCTCATATTTTAATCGTTGTCTTATATTCACTAAAGAAGACTATTGGGACACTTGTTGTAGGTTTTTCGACTTCATTTGGCTAAAATTGCAAAAAATTCACCTTTTTGCCCAATTCTTGTCATATATCCTTATTGTCAAAGTTGATTTAAATAGGCCAATTTTTAATTTCTTAGGTATTGATTATCTCTACATAATGAAATAGGACTCGAAACTTCGAGTAACTACTTGTAAAAGTAACAGTTAAATTAACACTTGAATTAATTAAAACTGTCAATAACATGAATCAGTTTCATCAGTCATTTATTCATAATTCTAAACAATGTGAACGATGCATTCTTTCGAAGTTTGATTAACCACGAATCATTATTTCTGTCTACTTTCAACAATTATTGATAATTCGACTTGTTTCACAAGTTTTAGCAATGCGAAAATTTCTAAACTTGCTTATCTCTAATAAGGAAATTTACATCTGAGACAAAATTTTTGAATCTAAAATTGAAAGGTTGGACACCGGTAAAATGGCGACCGGGAAAATGTGGTGGGTTTTGAGCAATTTCGCCATATTTTTCCCGAACCATATTTTAACTGGTCGTTAATAAACCCGTCGTAATAATCCCGAGTAAGGTATTCAAACTTTGTAAATATCTAAAAATATTTAGTAGCAGTGTATATTATATCTACAGTGTATATTATCAGTTCATACTAACAATAACCGATTTCAGAATGGGTAAGATAAAACTAGAGAAGAAGTTCCATTCAAAGAACCTAGGTGGTCAGATTGAAGAACACGAGAGTAGTACTGTTCAGCCCAAACTGTATTCCAAACCTCCAAAGAAGAAGAAATCAGAAGACAAAGACGAATCTATTGATGACGGTCTCTCCAAGAAAATTCTTAGTGAAGCCCGCCTTCAGCAACGAGAACTGGCTGAAAATGAAGCGCCACTGGCTACACATAATCTGATGAAAAAGAAGAAAGGAAAGGATCCAGTCGACGATTCAGATGACGATAGTGAAAATGAAAGTGAAAATGAAAATGAGGTTTATGAACCTGTAGTTGTTGACGAAGGCGAGGACAAGCTCTTTAACAAGTTCCTCAACCCATCATCCCAGCCCACCAGAACGCTAGCAGACATCATCATGGAGAAGATAAAAGAGAAAGAGACCGAGATTGGCACCAACGTGGGGACAGAAGGGGTCCAGGGGTTTGATGCACGGGTAGAAAACTTGTTTAAAAGTGTTGGAGAAGTGCTCAACAAATATCGATCGGGAAAACTACCCAAGGCTTTCAAAGCAATCCCAAATCTTGGTGATCGTTGGGAAGAGGCCCTCTTTCTGACAGAACCAGAAACATGGAGTGCTGCTGCAGTGTTTCAAGGTACTCGCATATTTGCTTCCAATCTCAAATCAGATCAAGCCCAAACGTTCTACAATCTTGTCTTACTTCCAAGGATTAGGGACGATATCGCAGAATACAAGAGACTTAATTTCCATCTATATCAAGCTATCAAGAAATCCCTTTTTAAACCAGCAGCTTTTTTCAAAGGTTTTCTGTTGCCCTTGCTGGAGAGTGGGACATGTTCACTGAGGGAGGCGGTTATCATCGGGAGTGTTCTTTCTAAAATATCAGTTCCAGTACTGCACAGCTCTGCAGCGCTGCTTAGAATAGCTGAGATGGATTACTCGGGCGCTAACAGTTTGTTTTTAAGAGTATTGCTCGAGAAGAGGTATGCTTTACCCTACAGAGTTATTGATGCCCTTGTGGCTCACTTCTGTAATTTCTCAATGGACAAGCGAGAACTGCCGGTTTTATTCCATCAATGTCTTTTGACTTTAGCTCAGAGGTACAAAGAGGACCTCTCCCCAGAACAGAAACAGCATTTGTTTATCTTGATGCAAAATCAGAGTCACCCCAAAATCACACCTGAGATAAGGCGCGAGCTTGCTAATTCTAAGTGTAGGGGTGATGATGATATGGCAGTCGAACCACCCTCGTTGGAACCACTGTCAGTAGGTTGATCTAATATAATTTTACAAGGGCGTGGGCCTTGAGAGGCTATCTATCGTACTATAGTGTTTTAAAACCTCCGTTATCAAGGATTTTTACCTAATTTATTGTAATGTATGGTAATTTATTTCTGACTACATTTTGCTCAGTCTCTATAGATGAACTGTAATATTCATTGATTTTGTGCCTTACCACTGCATTGAATGTAGTATCAATCAGAATGATATTGAATGGCATTATGGTTAAAATTTGTGTCTTTAGTTAAAGTTGAATCGATAAATTGTTGATAGCTAAAATGAAGTATTTATAACGAAGTAGTGTAACCGAGCATTCCGTCCCTAGTAAGGATGATAAGGAGAGCGAGGCGGGGAGGGGATAAGAGGGATGCAGACTCTAACACTCTCGAGCTGGAATGTAGCCTTTGTAAGGTGAGGTAGGTAAAATCTGATGTTTTTAGAGACATTATCTGAGCTTTTCTTCTAGTTTTCGTTGAAACTGAAGCTATGATTCAAATAAACTGTTAAACTGCTTAAAAATAAGTAAAGATGGTAAGTGAACTTATGCAATGGTGGTTACTCATGTTAGTTACCCAAGTTTACGGTTGCAGAAAACCAGCAATTAGAAAAATAAAAGTCTCTGTAGATTGTAGTTGTTATTATAATATTATTATAATTTGAATGCCTGTGTTGCAGGCGTGGGGGAGTTATACGAGACAGGGTATTATAATATGTATAATGTATAATAATGTATAATGTATAATGTATAATTTATAATGTATTGCAGGCGTGGGGGGAGCTATACGAGACAGGGCTGCACAGCGACATAACCTTCACAGTAGGCCGGTCTGGTAAGCAGTTTAACGCACACAAGCTGGTCCTCTCCACCCACAGCTCTACATTCCGGGCAATGCTCTACAATGGAATGGAGGAGAGCAGTCAGAGTGTTATCCAGCTCCCCGAACAGGACAGCAACGTGTTCGAGCTGCTCCTCAAGTTCATGTACACCGGCCAAGTCAAGCTTCACAAGGATGTGGTGAGGAATCTGATGATTCTAGCTGATTATTATGCAGTGGAGGTGTTGAAGGAGAGTATTGGAGAGTGGATAGGGAAAACGCTAATAGACAGGAACAATGTGTGTGATTATATTGTGTTCGCTTCAAACCACAATGTACACAGTCTTTACAAACACTGTTATAGGTTCATGCTGGGAAATGCTAAGGACATTTTCTTCTCAGCAGAGTTTAGGAACTCTATACCATACGAGATATTGGAGAAGATGGTAGCATCAGACGATTTAAATCTGACAGAACTAGAACTGTTTAACAGTTTGATATTATGGGGGGAGAGCAGAGTAGAGTTAAGTCCGCATTGTCGCACCGCATTGTCGCATAACATGGCAGACCATACCACACCACCTTATGTGAGTCTGAGTGAGTCTAGTGATGATGAGAGACCACGTGCTAATAAAACAGAGGCACCACCCCAGCAGCCGAGTAATACAGGTGATACACACGATTCAGTAATGTCGCCTGAGGGATCACAAGCTCTCAGGTTAGCAATTCTGCTATTAAATATTAATATTATAATACACAATAATTGGAATAATTAGTATGCTAAAAGTTCATGTATTAATTGATATGTTAATGTAAGTTTAGTTCTTCTAGGTTGTAGGTACCAAAATATCAAGCTTGCAGTTTTATTCTTATTTGTTCCGAAAGAGTTCCCTACTCTTCTATATTACTCTTCTATATTACTCTTGCTCTACTGATATTAATGAAGCAGTCTGTACTGTAAACCTGTTATTAGTGGTTACAGTGGTTAGTAGTTAGTTGTTAGTGGTTAGTGTCCTAATATTACATTACTCAGGACATTACTAGAGCCGCTAATATCACACATTACTCAGGACATTACTAGAGCCGCTAATATCACACATTACTCAGGACAATACTAGAGCCGCTAATATCACACATTACTCAGGACAATATTAGAGCCGCTAATATCACACATTACTCAGGACAATACTAGAGCCGCTAATATCACACATTACACTTAGGACAATATTAGAGCCGCTAATATCACACATTACTCAGGACAATACTAGAGCCGCTAATATCACACATTACTCAGGACAATATTAGAGCCGCTAATATCACACATTACTCAGGACAATACTAGAGCCGCTAATATCACACATTACTCAGGACAATACTAGAGCCGCTAATATCACACATTACTCAGGACAATACTAGAGCCGCTAATATCACACATTACTCAGGACAATACTAGAGCCGCTAATATCACACATTACTCAGGACAATATTAGAGCCGCTAATATCACACGTTACTCAGGACAATACTAGAGCCGCTAATATCACACATTACTCAGGACAATACTAGAGCCGCTAATATCACACATTACTCAGGACAATATTAGAGCCGCTAATATCACACATTACTCAGGACAATATTAGAGCCGCTAATATCACACGTTACTCAGGACAATACTAGAGCCGCTAATATCACACATTACTCAGGACAATACTAGAGCCGCTAATATCACACATTACTCAGGACAATACTAGAGCCGCTAATATCACACATTACACTCAGGACAATACTAGAGCCGCTAATATCACACATTACTCAGGACAATACTAGAGCCGCTAATATCACACATTACTCAGGACAATATTAGAGCCGCTAATATCACACATTACTCAGGACAATACTAGAGCCGCTAATATCACACATTACTCAGGACAATACTAGAGCCGCTAATATCACACATTACTCAGGACAATACTAGAGCCGCTAATATCACACATTACTCAGGACAATACTAGAGCCGCTAATATCACACATTACTCAGGACAATATTAGAGCCGCTAATATCACACGTTACTCAGGACAATACTAGAGCCGCTAATATCACACATTACTCAGGACAATACTAGAGCCGCTAATATCACACATTACTCAGGACAATATTAGAGCCGCTAATATCACACATTACTCAGGACAATATTAGAGCCGCTAATATCACACGTTACTCAGGACAATACTAGAGCCGCTAATATCACACATTACTCAGGACAATACTAGAGCCGCTAATATCACACATTACTCAGGACAATACTAGAGCCGCTAATATCACACGTTACTCAGGACAATATTAGAGCCGCTAATATCACACATTACTCAGGACAATATTAGAGCCGCTAATATCACACGTTACTCAGGACAATACTAGAGCCGCTAATATCACACATTACTCAGGACAATACTAGAGCCGCTAATATCACACATTACTCAGGACAATACTAGAGCCGCTAATATCACACATTACTCAGGACAATACTAGAGCCGCTAATATCACACGTTACTCAGGACAATATTAGAGCCGCTAATATCACACATTACTCAGGACAATATTAGAGCCGCTAATATCACACGTTACTCAGGACAATATTAGAGCCGCTAATATCACACATTACTCAGGACATTACTAGAGCCGCTAATATCACACGTTACTCAGGACAATACTAGAGCCGCTAATATCACACATTACTCAGGACAATACTAGAGCCGCTAATATCACACATTACTCAGGACAATACTAGAGCCGCTAATATCACACATTGCTCAGGACAATACTAGAGCCGCTAATATCACACATTACTCAGGACAATACTAGAGCCGCTAATATCACACATTGCTCAGGACAATACTAGAGCCGCTAATATCACACATTGCTCAGGACAATACTAGAGCCGCTAATATCACACATTACTCAGGACAATACTAGAGCCGCTAATATCACACATTACTCAGGACAATACTAGAGCCGCTAATATCACACATTACTCAGGACAATACTAGAGCCGCTAATATCACACATTACTCAGGACAATACTAGAGCCGCTAATATCACACGTTACTCAGGACAATATTAGAGCCGCTAATATCACACATTACTCAGGACAATACTAGAGCCGCTAATATCACACATTACTCAGGACAATACTAGAGCCGCTAATATCACACATTACTCAGGACAATACTAGAGCCGCTAATATCACACATTACTCAGGACAATACTAGAGCCGCTAATATCACACATTACACTCAGGACAATATTAGAGCCGCTAATATCACACGTTACTCAGGACAATACTAGAGCCGCTAATATCACACATTACTCAGGACAATACTAGAGCCGCTAATATCACACATTACTCAGGACAATACTAGAGCCGCTAATATCACACATTACTCAGGACAATATTAGAGCCGCTAATATCACACGTTACTCAGGACAATACTAGAGCCGCTAATATCACACATTACTCAGGACAATACTAGAGCCGCTAATATCACACATTACTCAGGACAATATTAGAGCCGCTAATATCACACATTACTCAGGACAATATTAGAGCCGCTAATATCACACGTTACTCAGGACAATACTAGAGCCGCTAATATCACACATTACTCAGGACAATACTAGAGCCGCTAATATCACACATTACTCAGGACAATACTAGAGCCGCTAATATCACACGTTACTCAGGACAATATTAGAGCCGCTAATATCACACATTACTCAGGACAATATTAGAGCCGCTAATATCACACGTTACTCAGGACAATACTAGAGCCGCTAATATCACACATTACTCAGGACAATACTAGAGCCGCTAATATCACACATTACTCAGGACAATACTAGAGCCGCTAATATCACACATTACTCAGGACAATACTAGAGCCGCTAATATCACACGTTACTCAGGACAATATTAGAGCCGCTAATATCACACATTACTCAGGACAATATTAGAGCCGCTAATATCACACGTTACTCAGGACAATATTAGAGCCGCTAATATCACACATTACTCAGGACATTACTAGAGCCGCTAATATCACACGTTACTCAGGACAATACTAGAGCCGCTAATATCACACATTACTCAGGACAATACTAGAGCCGCTAATATCACACATTACTCAGGACAATACTAGAGCCGCTAATATCACACATTGCTCAGGACAATACTAGAGCCGCTAATATCACACATTACTCAGGACAATACTAGAGCCGCTAATATCACACATTGCTCAGGACAATACTAGAGCCGCTAATATCACACATTGCTAAGGACAATACTAGAGCCGCTAATATCACACATTACTCAGGACAATACTAGAGCCGCTAATATCACACATTACTCAGGACAATACTAGAGCCGCTAATATCACACATTACTCAGGACAATACTAGAGCCGCTAATATCACACATTACTCAGGACAATACTAGAGCCGCTAATATCACACGTTACTCAGGACAATATTAGAGCCGCTAATATCACACATTACTCAGGACAATACTAGAGCCGCTAATATCACACATTACTCAGGACAATACTAGAGCCGCTAATATCACACATTACTCAGGACAATATTAGAGCCGCTAATATCACACATTACTCAGGACAATACTAGAGCCGCTAATATCACACATTACTCAGGACAATACTAGAGCCGCTAATATCACACATTACTCAGGACAATACTAGAGCCGCTAATATCACACATTACTCAGGACAATACTAGAGCCGCTAATATCACACATTACTCAGGACAATACTAGAGCCGCTAATATCACACATTACTCAGGACAATACTAGAGCCGCTAATATCACACATTACTCAGGACAATACTAGAGCCGCTAATATCACACATTACTCAGGACAATATTAGAGCCGCTAATATCACACATTACTCAGGACAATACTAGAGCCGCTAATATCACACGTGAGACTCCCCTTCATCGACCCTGAACAGCTGATTGAGTGTGTTAAACCTACTGGAGTGATAGATCACTCCAATATACTGCAGGCTATCTCTTATCACATCAGTAAGAAACCTGTATACCCTCCTCATCATGTTCAGGTTAAGTTATAAATATTGTTTACTATTTATAAATTAGTTTGATTTTGGTGCCTCTTGTAGTTTATGCCAAATTGTATGTACGTATTATATACGTATTATATACGTATTGTATACGAATCACGATGTTTTAGTTGTTATACAGCTGCTGTTATACTGACTGTTGCCTCCCCCCAGATACGGCCACGAAAGAACACAATAGAAACACGTTACACCCTGATGAAGAACAGAGAACCACACAAATCTCAACCTTTCTTACACAGCGAGACAGCTGGCGGTGAGGATGATTCATCGTCCTGGTGATATCACCATGGTGATTACCATCTGTAAAGGTGACTGATCAGATTTATCAAAACATGGGGGGGGGGGGGGGGGGGGGGGGCCAACCATATTAAAGTATAAAAAGGATATCCCCGGGTCAAAATCGGAAAAAATCCTACATTTTAATATACTTTAATATACCTACAATTAGAAGATTTATATTCTTCGTTAAGATTTACATGATGAACTATATTTTTCACTCAGATTCGCAAGATAAGCCTGTTTTAGGACTAGTACATGAATTTCCATCCAGATTGGTCAAAAATTGGCTGAGCTATGAGCTTTAAAAAATATGCCCATATTTGGGCATACGCTTTTGCCCAAATTCGCTTTTGCCCAAATTCGATAAAATTTCAATATTTTTTAATGAGACTAACTCTATGTGAAAGATATAACTCAGTGTTTGTTGAATATAGTGGATACTAAGTAAAAAGACCTTCATGAACAAAATTGGGAAAATTGCACATAATATCTCTGTTCGGAATACTAGCCAAAATGACGTCATTAAAATTGAAATAACTCCATCAGTTTTCAATATTTTTTCAAGAACTTTTTGGAATCGATTAAGAATTGCATTTCAAGCTTATTTTGGGTAACAATTTTCGATGTAGGCCTCCAAGGATAGGGATATATTAAAGTATATTGTAGGTATATTAAAGTATATTAAAGTATATCCCCGGGTCAAAATCGGGAAAAATCCTACATTTTAATATACTTTAATATGGTTGGCCCCCCCCCCCCCCCCCCAAACATCCTTGCACGCATTATCAGAGACACGAAGAACTGTAGTGTTTTTATTTGTTGCAACTTGTTCATTATAGTGAGGATTTGTTTAATGACTAGGGGAATGGTGCTATGTGGGGATTTCAAGAAATTTAGTTATACCAGTTTGTAATATGAGTTACAATCACCCTCATTTTTCAAAGTTAGCGTGATTTTTCACTTAAATAATGAATTCATGCGTTGTCATTGTAAATTCATCATTGAGTTTTTATAAAGATACCGTTGCGTTGTACTTATTCCTTTTAGTCAGAACGACCCTAGGTGTAGCTAACTAGCTGTAGCATGCTTCTAAACTCTGTTATATTTAAGGATGTTGTGCAGTCTTTAAACTTCTGAAATATTTTTAGGCTTATAGAAATGAAGAATCTCTGATAAAACATGTTGAGAGGTATTGGAAAACGCAGGCTGCTAACTACCCTCTCCCAAATTCGAGCACATTCTACAACTCTCGATCCGGAATGGGAGAAACTGGCTCGAAAACAGCTGAAAGGAAAAGATCCTGCAGAGACACTGACCTGGCACACTCTGGAGGGACTGAAGGTAAAGCCTGTGTACACTGAGCAGGACAGGGAGGGAAAGGAGCCGGAGATACCGGGCAAGTACCCCTTTACTCGCGGTCCAAATGCCACCATGTACGCTGGCAGACCCTGGACTATACGCCAATATGCTGGGTTCAGTACGGTCGAGGAAAGCAACAAGTTCTACAAGAAGAACTTGGCAGCGGGCCAGCAAGGGCTGAGTGTAGCATTCGACCTGGCAACCCACAGAGGGTACGACTCAGATAACCCCCGTGTAATGGGAGATGTGGGTATGGCTGGTGTAGCTGTGGACACTGTTGAGGATATGAAGGCTTGTTCGAGGGAATCCCCTGGAAAAGATATCCGTGTCTATGACAATGAATGGGGCTGTGCTGCCTGTATTAGCCATGTTCATTGTAGGCGGGTGAGGAGCAAGGTGTTCCTGTCAGTAAACTTACAGGAACTATACAGAATGATATTCTCAAGGAGTTCATGGTGCGGAATACGTACATTTACCCTCCCAAAGCTTCCATGCAGATCATAGCTGACATATTTGCATATTGTGCAGAACATATGCCAAAGTATAACAGTATCTCGATATCCGGATACCACATGCAGGAGGCAGGAGCAGACACTGTCACAGAGCTGGCCTACACTATCGCTGATGGGCTGGAATATTGCCGAGCTGGCGTCAAGTCTGGACTTGATATCGATGCCTTTTGCCCCCAGACTAAGTTTCTTCTGGTGTATTGGAATGAACTTCTACCTGGAAATAGCCAAGTTTAGAGCAGGTCGTAGACTCTGGGCACATCTTGTAAAGGAGAAGTTTGGAGCAAAATCAGAGAAAAGTTTGTTGTTAAGATGCCATTCTCAAACAAGTGGCTGGTCATTGAGAGAGCAAGATCCCTACAACAATGTTATGAGAACATGTATTGAAGCAATGGCAGCAGTGTTTGGGGGCACTCAATCCCTTCACACAAACTCTTTTGATGAAGCTCTGGGACTCCCAACACCTTTCTCAGCTAGAATAGCTAGGAACACGCAACTGATAATACAGGAAGAGACAGGCATTACAAAAGTAGCTGATCCTTGGGGAGGGAGCTACATGATGGAACAACTCACTAATGACATGTACGACGCTGCAATGGAGCTGATTAAAGAGGTAGAGGATCTGGGTGGTATGACAGAAGCGCTGAGTGCTGGCATTCCCAAGATGAGGATCGAGGAATGTGCTGCAAAGAAGCAGGCAAGGTTTGACTCGGGGAAGGATGTAGTGGTGGGGGTTAACAAGTACAAACCAGAGATCATAGAGGAAGTGGATGTTTTGAGCATTGATAACACTGACGTGAGAACCAAACAGATTGCAAAGTTAGAAAAGATAAAGGCAGCTAGAGACGATGCTCTTGTTAAAGAATCTTTAGCAAAGATAACTGATATTTGTGGTGGTGGTGAGGGTAATCTACTGGGTGTAGCTGTTGAAGCAGCTCGAGCTCGTGCTACAGTGGGCGAGATATCTGATGCTATGGAGGTGGTGTTCCAGAGGTACACAGCTTCAATCAGGATGATATCAGGAGTATATAGCTCCGAATACGGAGAACACGATGATATAACCATAGCCAAACAGAGGACCTTACAGTTCCTTGAAGCTAACGGTAGGAGACCTCGTATACTAGTCGCTAAAGCTGGACAGGATGGTCATGATCAAGGACAAAAAATAATCGCCACAGGATTTTCAGACATCGGATACGATGTGGACATCGGCCCTCTGTTCCAAACTCCCCGAGAAGTAGCCCAGCAAGCTATAGATGCAGATGTGCATGTTGTGGGGGTGAGCTCCCTTGCTGCTGGACACAGGACCCTGGTACCAGAGCTCATCTGTGAGCTGAAGGAGATGGGGCGGCCCGATATAGTAGTGATAGTGGGGGGTGTCATCCCTCCGCAGGACTATAACGATCTCCACAAAGCTGGAGTTGCTAAAGTGTTCGGTCCGGGAACCAGACTCCCTCTAGCTGCTGCTGAGACTCTGGATGTTGTGGAGAGCAGAGCTTTCCCTGACAAAGTCTCCGCGGAAAATAAGTGATTTTAGAGTTTTTAAAAACATTGGACTGCTGAAATGATTTTTGCGGCTCTACAGTATTAGATCTTCCCATTTCCACCCTCTTTTTGTCAACAAACTATGTAGCTACCCTTGGAAATCGTGACCCGTTTTTACTTTTTTACTGATTCAGAAATAATGTTTAGAAAGATGCTAGGAATTAGGATGTTAATAACTTTGTTATCTAGTCCTAGACGGCTTTGTTTGTATAATTTGCTTTTATTGTGCTATGTAGTTAACGAGATTATTTATTACGTTTGTGTCGTCAATTAACGTAAGCAAGTAAACACAACAAACCACTGCCACCAAACTAATGTTTCGTTATACAATATACAAAATATCTTACAATAGTTGTACGATACACTTCATAACTGTCTCCAACTGCCCAGTTAGAATGGAGAAAGCAGCAGTGCCCGCTAAGAAGCTAGTAGGGGCCTCCTACATAGAACAGGGCTGCAGTAGCTTGAGATCAGCTGATAACGCCACTAAGCACCTTATTGAGCAGCGCCGCCTACCGCAGCGCGGCTGGTCCGACCTGAACATCAAGCGGTGTATCAACGAGATGGCGCTCATGGACTCTAACAACTTCGATGGTAAGGGTGGTGTATAGACAGTTACCATAGCTGATAGCAACAGTTACCCTAGCAACAGTTACTCTAGCAAACCCAAAAGTCTATCCAATTTCATTGACCATTTTCATTTGTTCTAATATACCTGGGTTCCTAAAAATTTGTGCATCGTTTTTGTCTCTCTTTCGGAAATATGCTTGGACCTCCAAGTATAATGCTCTGCAACATGAGCCCCCCCCCCCACTCCAACATGAGCCCCCCCCCCCCCCCCCCCCACTGCACGGGCAAACGAACGTCATTTATCAGGTGGAGAGAAGTGGCGGACCATTATACCTATTTGAGAAAGTAGCCGCACATAAGACCTGCAGTCCTCTCATTAGTTAATGATATACGGGCCCTTTATAAAGGTCGAGCGTGGCTAGTGGAGGAGCTCTTTTTGTTATTACAAACGTGCAAAAATAAGCAAAAATATTGAAAGAGTTTATAATAGCTTTGCAAAGAAGCTGCACCCTTAACCATGCTACTTCAGGAAATGTAGGAGCAGGAGAGCATGAAGGTAGAGTAGCTGCACCCTTAACCATGCTACTTCAGGAAACGTAGGAGCAGGAGAGCATGAAGGTAGAGTAGCTGCACCCTTAACCATGCTACTTCAGGAAACGTAGGAGCAGGAGAGCGTGAAGGTAGAGTAGCTGCACCCTTAACCATGCTACTTCAGGAAACGTAGGAGCAGGAGAGCGTGAAGGTAGAGTAGCTGCACCCTTAACCATGCTACTTCAGGAAACGTAGGAGCAGGAGAGCATGAAGGTAGAGTAGCTGCACCCTTAACCATGCTACTTCAGGAAACGTAGGAGCAGGAGAGCGTGAAGGTAGAGTAGCTGCACCCTTAACCATGCTACTTCAGGAAATGTAGGAGCAGGAGAGCGTGAAGGTAGAGTAGCTGCACCCTTAACCATGCTACTTCAGGAAATGTAGGAGCAGGAGAGCGTGAAGGTAGAGTAGCTGCACCCTTAACCATGCTACTTCAGGAAACGTAGGAGCAGGAGAGCATGAAGGTAGAGTAGCTGCACCCTTAACCATGCTACTTCAGGAAACGTAGGAGCAGGAGAGCGTGAAGGTAGAGTAGCTGCACCCTTAACCATGCTACTTCAGGAAATGTAGGAGCAGGAGAGCGTGAAGGTAGAGTAGCTGCACCCTTAACCATGCTACTTCAGGAAATGTAGGAGCAGGAGAGCGTGAAGGTAGAGTAGCTGCACCCTTAACCATGCTACTTCAGGAAATGTAGGAGCAGGAGAGCGTGAAGGTAGAGTAGCTGCACCCTTAACCATGCTACTTCAGGAAACGTAGGAGCAGGAGAGCATGAAGGTAGAGTAGCTGCACCCTTAACCATGCTACTTCAGGAAACGTAGGAGCAGGAGAGCGTGAAGGTAGAGTAGCTGCACCCTTAACCATGCTACTTCAGGAAATGTAGGAGCAGGAGAGCATGAAGGTAGAGTAGCTGCACCCTTAACCATGCTACTTCAGGAAATGTAGGAGCAGGAGAGCGTGAAGGTAGAGTAGCTGCACCCTTAACCATGCTACTTCAGGAAACGTAGGAGCAGGAGAGCATGAAGGTAGAGTAGCTGCACCCTTAACCATGCTACTTCAGGAAATGTAGGAGCAGGAGAGCATGAAGGTAGAGTAGCTGCACCCTTAACCATGCTACTTCAGGAAACGTAGGAGCAGGAGAGCGTGAAGGTAGAGTAGCTGCACCCTTAACCATGCTACTTCAGGAAATGTAGGAGCAGGAGAGCATGAAGGTAGAGTAGCTGCACCCTTAACCATGCTACTTCAGGAAATGTAGGAGCAGGAGAGCGTGAAGGTAGAGTAGCTGCACCCTTAACCATGCTACTTCAGGAAATGTAGGAGCAGGAGAGCGTGAAGGTAGAGTAGCTGCACCCTTAACCATGCTACTTCAGGAAATGTAGGAGCAGGAGAGCGTGAAGGTAGAGTAGCTGCACCCTTAACCATGCTACTTCAGGAAATGTAGGAGCAGGAGAGCGTGAAGGTAGAGTAGCTGCACCCTTAACCATGCTACTTCAGGAAACGTAGGAGCAGGAGAGCGTGAAGGTAGAGTAGCTGCACCCTTAACCATGCTACTTCAGGAAATGTAGGAGCAGGAGAGCGTGAAGGTAGAGTAGCTGCACCCTTAACCATGCTACTTCAGGAAATGTAGGAGCAGGAGAGCGTGAAGGTAGAGTAGCTGCACCCTTAACCATGCTACTTCAGGAAATGTAGGAGCAGGAGAGCGTGAAGGTAGAGTAGCTGCACCCTTAACCATGCTACTTCAGGAAATGTAGGAGCAGGAGAGCGTGAAGGTAGAGTAGCTGCACCCTTAACCATGCTACTTCAGGAAACGTAGGAGCAGGAGAGCGTGAAGGTAGAGTAGCTGCACCCTTAACCATGCTACTTCAGGAAACGTAGGAGCAGGAGAGCGTGAAGGTAGAGTAGCTGCACCCTTAACCATGCTACTTCAGGAAACGTAGGAGCAGGAGAGCATGAAGGTAGAGTAGCTGCACCCTTAACCATGCTACTTCAGGAAATGTAGGAGCAGGAGAGCGTGAAGGTAGAGTAGCTGCACCCTTAACCATGCTACTTCAGGAAACGTAGGAGCAGGAGAGCGTGAAGGTAGAGTAGCTGCACCCTTAACCATGCTACTTCAGGAAACGTAGGAGCAGGAGAGCGTGAAGGTAGAGTAGCTGCACCCTTAACCATGCTACTTCAGGAAACGTAGGAGCAGGAGAGCGTGAAGGTAGAGTAGCTGCACCCTTAACCATGCTACTTCAGGAAATGTAGGAGCAGGAGAGCGTGAAGGTAGAGTAGCTGCACCCTTAACCATGCTACTTCAGGAAACGTAGGAGCAGGAGAGCGTGAAGGTAGAGTAGCTGCACCCTTAACCATGCTACTTCAGGAAATGTAGGAGCAGGAGAGCATGAAGGTAGAGTAGCTGCACCCTTAACCATGCTACTTCAGGAAATGTAGGAGCAGGAGAGCGTGAAGGTAGAGTAGCTGCACCCTTAACCATGCTACTTCAGGAAATGTAGGAGCAGGAGAGCATGAAGGTAGAGTAGCTGCACCCTTAACCGTGCTACTTCAGGAAACGTAGGAGCAGGAGAGCATGAAGGTAGAGTAGCTGCACCCTTAACCATGCTACTTCAGGAAATGTAGGAGCAGGAGAGCGTGAAGGTAGAGTAGCTGCACCCTTAACCATGCTACTTCAGGAAATGTAGGAGCAGGAGAGCGTGAAGGTAGAGTAGCTGCACCCTTAACCATGCTACTTCAGGAAATGTAGGAGCAGGAGAGCATGAAGGTAGAGTAGCTGCACCCTTAACCATGCTACTTCAGGAAATGTAGGAGCAGGAGAGCATGAAGGTAGAGTAGCTGCACCCTTAACCATGCTACTTCAGGAAATGTAGGAGCAGGAGAGCATGAAGGTAGAGTAGCTGCACCCTTAACCATGCTACTTCAGGAAATGTAGGAGCAGGAGAGCATGAAGGTAGAGTAGCTGCACCCTTAACCATGCTACTTCAGGAAATGTAGGAGCAGGAGAGCATGAAGGTAGAGTAGCTGCACCCTTAACCATGCTACT
This sequence comes from Bolinopsis microptera, assembly GCF_026151205.1. NCBI lineage: Eukaryota > Metazoa > Ctenophora > Tentaculata > Lobata > Bolinopsidae > Bolinopsis > Bolinopsis microptera. The sequence continues at coordinate 20,897,865 of NC_087073.1, forward strand.
TCAGGAAACGTAGGAGCAGGAGAGCATGAAGGTAGAGTAGCTGCACCCTTAACCATGCTACTTCAGGAAACGTAGGAGCAGGAGAGCATGAAGGTAGAGTAGCTGCACCCTTAACCATGCTACTTCAGGAAATGTAGGAGCAGGAGAGCATGAAGGTAGAGTAGCTGCACCCTTAACCATGCTACTTCAGGAAATGTAGGAGCAGGAGAGCATGAAGGTAGAGTAGCTGCACCCTTAACCATGCTACTTCAGGAAATGTAGGAGCAGGAGAGCGTGAAGGTAGAGTAGCTGCACCCTTAACCATGCTACTTCAGGAAATGTAGGAGCAGGAGAGCGTGAAGGTAGAGTAGCTGCACCCTTAACCATGCTACTTCAGGAAATGTAGGAGCAGGAGAGCGTGAAGGTAGAGTAGCTGCACCCTTAACCATGCTACTTCAGGAAATGTAGGAGCAGGAGAGCGTGAAGGTAGAGTAGCTGCACCCTTAACCATGCTACTTCAGGAAATGTAGGAGCAGGAGAGCATGAAGGTAGAGTAGCTGCACCCTTAACCATGCTACTTCAGGAAATGTAGGAGCAGGAGAGCATGAAGGTAGAGTAGCTGCACCCTTAACCATGCTACTTCAGGAAATGTAGGAGCAGGAGAGCATGAAGGTAGAGTAGCTGCACCCTTAACCATGCTACTTCAGGAAATGTAGGAGCAGGAGAGCGTGAAGGTAGAGTAGCTGCACCCTTAACCATGCTACTTCAGGAAATGTAGGAGCAGGAGAGCGTGAAGGTAGAGTAGCTGCACCCTTAACCATGCTACTTCAGGAAATGTAGGAGCAGGAGAGCGTGAAGGTAGAGTAGCTGCACCCTTAACCATGCTACTTCAGGAAACGTAGGAGCAGGAGAGCGTGAAGGTAGAGTAGCTGCACCCTTAACCATGCTACTTCAGGAAACGTAGGAGCAGAAGAGCATGAAGGTAGAGTAGCTGCACCCTTAACCATGCTACTTCAGGAAACGTAGGAGCAGAAGAGCATGAAGGTAGAGTAGCTGCACCCTTAACCATGCTACTTCAGGAAATGTAGGAGCAGGAGAGCGTGAAGGTAGAGTAGCTGCACCCTTAACCATGCTACTTCAGGAAATGTAGGAGCAGGAGAGCGTGAAGGTAGAGTAGCTGCACCCTTAACCATGCTACTTCAGGAAACGTAGGAGCAGGAGAGCATGAAGGTAGAGTAGCTGCACCCTTAACCATGCTACTTCAGGAAATGTAGGAGCAGGAGAGCATGAAGGTAGAGTAGCTGCACCCTTAACCATGCTACCTCAGGAAATGTAGGAGCAGGAGAGCGTGAAGGTAGAGTAGCTGCACCCTTAACCATGCTACTTCAGGAAATGTAGGAGCAGGAGAGCGTGAAGGTAGAGTAGCTGCACCCTTAACCATGCTACTTCAGGAAATGTAGGAGCAGGAGAGCGTGAAGGTAGAGTAGCTGCACCCTTAACCATGCTACTTCAGGAAATGTAGGAGCAGGAGAGCATGAAGGTAGAGTAGCTGCACCCTTAACCATGCTACTTCAGGAAATGTAGGAGCAGGAGAGCATGAAGGTAGAGTAGCTGCACCCTTAACCATGCTACTTCAGGAAATGTAGGAGCAGGAGAGCGTGAAGGTAGAGTAGCTGCACCCTTAACCATGCTACTTCAGGAAATGTAGGAGCAGGAGAGCATGAAGGTAGAGTAGCTGCACCCTTAACCATGCTACTTCAGGAAATGTAGGAGCAGGAGAGCATGAAGGTAGAGTAGCTGCACCCTTAACCATGCTACTTCAGGAAATGTAGGAGCAGGAGAGCATGAAGGTAGAGTAGCTGCACCCTTAACCATGCTACTTCAGGAAACGTAGGAGCAGGAGAGCGTGAAGGTAGAGTAGCTGCACCCTTAACCATGCTACTTCAGGAAATGTAGGAGCAGGAGAGCGTGAAGGTAGAGTAGCTGCACCCTTAACCATGCTACTTCAGGAAATGTAGGAGCAGGAGAGCGTGAAGGTAGAGTAGCTGCACCCTTAACCATGCTACTTCAGGAAATGTAGGAGCAGGAGAGCGTGAAGGTAGAGTAGCTGCACCCTTAACCATGCTACTTCAGGAAACGTAGGAGCAGGAGAGCGTGAAGGTAGAGTGTACTCAGAGTTAGTGAAACAGAAGAACTGCTATCTATCTCACGGGATGGGAAGGAGTGGGGACATCGCTGCAAACCAGCCCAAGGTAGAGCAAGGTTCGTTACTTAACTGCCCAAATATCTACACGCCTTATCACGTGACTTATTCAATTACCTGTTACCTGTTACAATTCGCTATATTTTGAGAAAATGTTCTTGAACTGCAAAAAACATGTTTAAGCCATTTTAACCCCTATTTTCCCAGGCAGCAGGGTCTGCACTGATGTGTAGAATTACTGAAGGACTGGTTCTTGATGTGCTGAAGAGTTCAGGCTGCACTAACACTAAAAGTTGTGTAGTTTTACCTGTAGCTACTGGCATGGCACTTCTTACTTCCTTACTATATCTCCGACAGTGCAACCCCAATGGAAGGTGAGTGTGTGCAGTGCACGAGACTTTGCTCGTGCACATATTGGTAGGGTTTAGGTAGGGATGTAAAACCAGGAACAAAGCTTTGTGCATGATGTGAGCTGCACTTTGCATTGCTCATGATGTCTTCAGCAGGTCCTACTATCAGTTCACCAATTAATTAACCAATTAATTAACCAAAGAACCAATTTACACTCTCTTATAACAGTGTAGTTACTAATTAATTAACCAATTAACACTCTCTTATAATAGTGTAGTTATCTGGCCCCGTATAGACCAGGGGACGTGTGTAAAGACTCCGCAAACTGCCGGCTGTCAGTTGGAGGTAGTAGAGCCGTTATTGGAGGGAGACAGTCTGGTGACAGATGTGGGGAGGATAGAAGAGTTGTTACGTCACCATGGTGACAAGGTGCTGTGCGTGATGAGCACCACTTCCTGCTTCGCTCCTCGCACTCCAGACAAGTTAGTTATCTGTTGTTTAAATAGCTGTATAGTATTTATAGTGAGAGTTAACTACTTTTCTGATTGCCTTGTTATTATTGTAATTACTACTCTCCCTCGGGTGGGCGACATTTGACCCCCGACAATTGACCCCCGACAATTAACCCCCGACAATTGACTCCCGACAATTGACCCCCGACAATTGACTACCGACAATTGACCCCCCCCCCCCACAATTGACCCCCGACAATTGACCCCCGACAATTGACCCCCGACAATTGACCCCCGACAATTGACCCCCGACAATTGACCCCCCCCCCCCCCCCCCCCCCGACAATATAATTTAATACAATTACCCCTAACCCTAACCCTAACCCGATCAATTGACCCCAGTGTAATTACATAGGGGGTCAATTGTCGGGGGTCAATTGTCGCGGTACCTCTCTCTCCCTCTAAACTGATAACTACCAGGTTAGTCCACATTGCGGAGCTGTGTAAACGGTACAACACTGCGCACCTTGTTAACAATGCGTACGGTATACAGTGTACCAGATGTATGGGTCTCCTCAACACTGCTTCTCTTAACGGTACCAGCTTTATTATTAGTTAATTAGTATCGATGAAAACAAATTGTCTGAATTTAAAAATTTAATAATGCTAGATTTATAATTGAGCCTAGTGTCCTAACCCGCTGTCTCCATGCTAGGCAGGGTAGACCTAGTACCCCCCACTAACCCGCTGTCTCCATCTCTCCATGCTAGGCAGGGTAACCCCCTAACCCGCTGTCTCCATGCTAGGCAGGGTAGACCTAATACCCCCCGGCCCCCCCACTAACCCGCTGTCTCCATGCTAGGGAAGGTAGACCTAGTACTCCCTCCCCCCCCACTAACCCGCTGTCTCCATGCTAGGCAGGGTAGACCTGTACCCCCCCCCCACTACCCCGCTGTCTCCATGCTAGGCAGGTTAGACCTGTACCCCCCCACTAACCCGCTGTCTCCATGCTAGGCAGGGTAGACCTAGTACCCCCCCCCCCCCACTAACCCGCTGTCTCCATGCTAGGCAGGGTAGACCTGTACCCCCCCCCCACTAACCCGCTGTCTCCATGCTAGGCAGGGTAGACCTGTACCCCCCCCCCCCCCCACTAACCCGCTGTCTCCATGCTAGGCAGGGTAGACCTAGTACCCCCCTCCCCCTAACCCGCTGTCTCCATGCTAGGTAGGGTAGACCTGTACCCCCCCTCCCCCTAACCCGCTGTCTCCATTCTAGGTAGGGTAGACCTGTACCCCCCCCCCCCCCCCCACTAACCCGCTGTCTCCATGCTAGGCAGGGTAGACCTAGTACCCCCCCCCCCCTAACCCGCTGTCTCCATGCTAGGCAGGGTAGACCTGTACGTGCAGAGTCTAGATAAGAACTTCATGGTGCCGGTGGGAGGAAGTATAGTGGCGGGGTTCACTAAAGAGATAATATCCAGCTTATCTCAGTCGTATCCTGGTAGAGGGAGCAGTGCACCTATTCTGGACCTGTTTATCACTCTCCTGTCTATGGGCAGAGAGGGGTTCTTTCAGCTACTTGAGGAACGGAACAAGGTAGGAATTGTATCTCGTTACTAACCATGTACCAGGTAACCTATTGGTTACTAACCATGTACCTATATATTGGTTACTAACCATGTACCAGGTAACCTATTGGTTACTAACCATGTACCTATATATTGGTTACTAACCATGTACCAGGTAACCTATTAGTTAGGTATATACATGTATATACAGGTGTTATAAGTCAGGTACTGTCTTTAGGTAAAGGGGGAGGGGGGATGAGATTAGTTTAAAATGGAACTACAGGAGGTGGTAACCTCTGCAGATGGTAGATATGACACCCTGCAGTCTGCACACTGCACACTGCACAGTTATTAAGCAATACAGTAAGCACAGCACTGTGACCATAACTGCAGTTAAACACTAACATATTGAATATGGAAACGCGCTTAAAATATCCAATGATATGAACGATAGTAAAGCATACATGAATACATGACAGGCGCAGTGCAAATCATTCATGTTGTGTAACTGTTATGTAACTCCAAAAACTTATTTTAAAGTTTTGCGTTTTACTCGCGTTCGTTGGAATGCGTTTCTCACAATGCTACTACTACTAATGCTGTGTTATATTTCTGCATATAAGTATGCTGAGTATGCTGAATATTCTGATTTCTGAATTTGCTGATTTTGCTGAATAGTGAACACGGTTTGCTGACCCCCTGCCTCAACAGGGGAGGGGGAGGTAGCAAGACTAAACGAGGGTTTATGTTTTGCAGGTGTACACGAAGCTGAAGAGGAAGTTAGAGGAAGTAGCCAGTGTGTATGGGGAGAGAGTCCTGGAGACACCCAACAATCAGATATCTCTAGCTTTTACTCTAACACCCTCTAATTACAAGGTTTATTAAAACACTCAGCAAACTTCAATTTACTTAAATGACAGCCATCTTTAGGGCTCGGATAGATAGAAATCTAAAAGCAGTAAACATATCTTTATAGTATTTTATCTGCGATAACGGAATGTAAAGCTAATAAATGTACAGGAGAACTGCAAGCTGACAGAAATAGGGAGCAAACTGTTTACTCGCAACGTGACGGGGGCGCGTGTGGTGACCTGCTCGGGATCTAAAACAGTCGGCAAGATAACACTACAGAAGTGGGGATCACACAGCAACAATTACCCTACTCCCTACATCACATTCGCTGCTGCAGTAGGCATGACTGAGGCTGACGTGGATAAACTGGTCGACAAATTCGGGCAGATACTCGCGAAACTGTCGTGTGTAGTATCACAGGGAAATACTGATTAAGCCATATTGAACAAATAGGTGCTTTTAAGTTAGATTTATTTAGCAGGGGTGATTTTCATTTCATTTATTTAATTGTTTAACGGACACACATAAATGGGTTGATGTATTTTAATTGTATTAATAAGTGTTGATTGTTATTTTATGATTGCAATTGTAATTATTTAATTTATCAAACTTCTTATCTACCTCTAGTTGAAGTAAGATGATAAGAAAGGGTATAAGTTTGCTAGTGAAACTCAATGCCACACTTGTTATCATGTTTAAGGAGGCGGATCAACATACCGCAATATTTCAACATTTCTTTACATAACATTTTATATAATATTGTATGTCATCTGCGTCCGGTATTAGATGACTTGCTGCAATTTGTTCCTAGTTTACGTTTCTTTGCTGGTATGTTCTTTGTTGATTACCTAGAAAATGTACATTTGCTACTATATTTTAGTATTTTGTGTAAATTATATAACATGTAGTTGTAGTGCTAACAATTGAACATTGCACTAGCCACTGCCACACACCAGTATGGATGAGGAGTATGACGCTATAATCCTGGGTACAGGGCTTAAGGAATGTGTACTGAGCGGGTTGCTCTCAGTATCCGGCAAGAGAGTTCTACACATGGATAGGAACGGTTACTATGGTGCTGCCTGTGCCAGCATGTACCTCGAACAGGTACTGCTTTACTTTACTTTACTTTACTTTACTTTACTTTACTTTACTTTACTTTACTTTACTTTACTTTACTTTACTTTACTTTACTTTACTTTACTTTACTTTACTTTACTTTACTTTACTTTACTCAGTAATCGACCGGGATTCCCGGCGCCGTGAAATCCCGGCACCGGGGGAGCTATTTCTTCCCGGCCCCGGCCCCGGCCGATTTTCAATTTTTGCCGGGAATTTGGCCGGGAATTTTTGATCGAAATCGGCCTAAAACTTTCATATAAATCTTAAAATGGATTTTCAATTTTGAAAGGATGATGTCCAGAGTGCCAACTTTCAAGAGCAGTCCTTTGTTTTTGTAACTATTTTACCAAAATATATATGAAATCTAATTACCTTCTAAACTGTTCAATTGATACGAACATTATATTGTCATGTAAAAATAAGTTCAGATCCTAAGTCCTGAAAAGTTCTAACTTGGCCGTGGATTTATTAAATTCACGGCCCCGGCCCCGGCCAAATTCCAGAACGGCCAATTCCCGGCCCCGGCAAAATTTGAACATTCCCGGCCCCGGCCCCGGCCAAATCCTACCCCCGGTCGTTTACTGACTTTACTTTACTTTACTTTACTTTACTTTATTTTACTTTACTTTACTTTACTTTACTTTACTTTACTTTACTTTACTTTACTTTACTTTACTTTACTTTACTTTACTTTACTTTACTTTACTTTACTTTACTTTACTTTACTTTACTTTACTTTACTTTACTTTACTTTACTTTACTTTACTTTACTTTACTTTACTTTACTTTACTTTACGGTTACTATGGTGCTGCCTGTGCCAGCATGTACCTCGAACAGGTACCAAACTTGCATTTATAAGATTATGTGAAATTTGGTAGCATTCTTTATCTTTTTATAGAACTCTTTGCTTTTCTATCACACATTACATTTTCAGTTGTTTGAGCACTTTGGAAAGAAGGATTGCGACGTTTCTAGCTACGGCAAATCTAGAAATTGGAACGTGGATCTTATCCCCAAATTCCTCATGGCCGATGGTAATTAATGTCAAGTTTATCTGTTTTAATTTGAAATCAGTTATTTCTCAATATTTAATAACTTAAACCACATATTTGCATACATTATTGAACAGTTTTTAATTAACCTATTTTTATCAGGTGTGTTGGTTAAGCTTCTAATCTACACTGGAGTGACTAGATATCTGGAATTTAAACAAGTTGATGGCAGCTACGTATATAAAGCCGGTAAAGTACACAAAGTACCCGGGACTGAGACTGAGGCACTCAGCTCAAGTCTTATGGGATTCTTCGAGAAGAAACGGTTCCGAAATCTCCTACAATTCGCTTTTAAATACGAAGAAAGCGAAAAATCTACCCATGAAGGTTTGTGATTTAAAATGGAAATTTTTTATGTTATAGTCCCAGTCAGTTAATATTTGTCTGATAAACAAGGTAAATATAATAACTTAATATAATTGCCTATTTCTCAAGGTTTGGATCTCACTAAAGTACCAATGAGTCAGCTTTATGAGAAGTACAATCTAGATACAAATGTGAGGGACTTTGTGGGCCACTCAATCGCTCTTCATAGGAATGACAAGTAAGTATTCTAATTTATTTCATTAATTATTGTTTCCCACCGCATCCTCGTTCAGCTGTGAAATCTAGATCTTATGCGAAACGTACTGTCGTGCGCGCGCCAAAAATTTAGCAACAAGCAATGAAAAGTCGTCAATGACAAAGCTTGCTGCACGACCGAACCGCCGCGTTGTAAAAGGCACTCATTGCCCTGAACTTATTAAATCGGAAATGGAAAGCGCGACCCCCAATATATGGATCGAAGAAGGGGCCGCTGCTCTTGCTGGGTCCGATAAAAGCAATCCAATCATGTTGTCGAGCATGTATGTTTGTCAATAATTACTAATTTATCTGAAATTAGTAATGACTGACAAACAAACATGCTCGTCAGTCATCCGAGGTGTAGTGCTCAAAAAGATAAACACAATCCACTACAATTTGAACCGGTCATTCATACAAGATGCGAAAACTTAAAACTATGAACGTCTCACATTAAATCATTTCTAGCAACCTCTTTATCTGAAATTAGTAATGTATTTTCAGCTACATCAACGAACCGGCCCTAGCTACAATCAACCGGATGAAACTGTACTTCAACTCCATTGCTAAGTATCAGAAGTCTCCTTATCTTTATCCCCTCTATGGTCTCGGAGAACTTCCACAAGGATTTGCCAGGTGAACGTCTGATACTCGCATGACAAGACCTTCGTCTTACATATTTACATCACATCCTTGCATCGCTTACCGACTCCTAGATGCACTTCAAATAATTGTTACCAAGAAATGATGTATGAAAGACAATAATCCCTTCAGATTGTCCGCTATTTACGGTGGTACCTACATGCTGAACAAGCCATTTGAGGGAGTCACATATGGAGAGGACGGCAAGGTAACCGGAGTAACTTCTGAAGGAGAGACTGCCAAGTGTAAAATAGTAGTGGCAGATCCGTCTTACTTTCCGGAAAAGTGCACTAAAGCGGGCCAAGTTGTCAGGGCTATCTGTTTACTGAAGAACCCTGTCCCGAACACAAACAACAACCAGTCCTCCCAGATCATTATTCCTCAAAACCAGGTAACATTTTCCAAATCTGACATCTGTTGAGTTGGGGGAAGGTTTCGGAGGAAAAGTCAAACAAAACCTGGACATGCCTTTAATCGCTTAGCTAACCGTAAAACTCTCTCAGGTTGGTCGCAAGAGTGACATCTACGTGCTGTGTGTCTCCTTCACACACAATGTGACCGCTAAGGACTGGTATGTAGCGCTGGTCAGCACCACTGTGGAGACTGCCAACCCTGAAGCTGAGTTGGAACCTGGCATGAGACTCCTCGGACCTGTCTCTGAGAAGTTTGTCAGTGTGTCGGATCTATATGTTCCTACTGAAAACGGGAAGAAAGATAATGTGAGTTATTTCAGTTAACTTTATTCAAATAAGTAGTGTAAGTAATGTAAATTAACCATGTTTACTCCTTACTAAGTCAAGTGAAATAATCTTAAACCATTTCAGATCTTCATTTCTGAATCATTCGATGCGACAACCCACTTTGAAACGACGTGTGAGGACATCATTAAAATCTACGAGAACATCACGGGAGAGCCGTTCGACTTCACCACGCTGGACAAGAAACTGGAGGAGTTCAAAAACCTGACGGAGGGATAGAAAAACTGGTTGTGTAATGTTACCTAGGTTACACTTGTTTTTAAGACGCGCAATCACCACGTTAGTGTTCTGTACTACGATTGTGTGTCTTAGCAGTGGGCGGTAACCATGGTTACAGTTTTGTGTGGTTTCTCTTTTTGTAGGACAATACTCGCCTTATTACTGTCAAGCGCATGTTTACTCTATAGATTTATGTTTGTTGTAATTGTAAAATGTAATTAAATCAATCATCGGTTTTCTTGGACGAGAGCTATAAAATATGTTTCTTGAATCTTTTTGGATTTGCAATAAATTTCAACATTGTATGGAGACTATTTGTCTCAACTAGCTCTTGAAATGTTTTGAAGATATTCCGTGTCATTAATTTAGGATCAAATGATGATTATTAGATGTTTTATAGTGTGGGTTTACAGTTCTAGCTGGTTCTAGAAAATGGATTCGTGTGCAACAACATGTGATTTTCATGCCGCTGCCTTAAACGATTTCCTAGCCAATTTCCATTATTTTATAACTAATGTAAAAACTACGGCAGGCTAGAAGTATATGTCGTCATCTGTTAGATTTAATATTATATCTGCTGTAACATATTTCACTAACTTTCTCGCAATTTACCTTATGTTTGATAATACTTGGAAAAGTCACCTTGTAAAACTTGTTAACGTGAAAATGATGTGAGTTCTTTTCACTTGTTTTAAATATTCGATGATCGTTAAATATCACTTCTTTTACTTCTTAAAAACATACATTTAAATATAGTACTTTCAAAATTGGGCACTTTGTGGTACCGGCCCCTCCCCTAGATGATCGCATGATCAAATTTTAGACTTCCAATTGCGACAAACTTGGAGTCAAAATAAGATGTATGCGACGGTTACCTAGATATCGACAATTATTTGTTAAAAGTGTTGAAAGACAACATTAGCTGTCATTTAGAATAGAATTCAGACTGAACTCCGCAGATTAATGCAAATGTAGGAAAGCAAGGTAACTCATGTAAGAAAGCAGGGTGTAACCCTGAGCTCTGGTTACCCGGATGTCTACACACCGAACAACATGACCGTCTGTCAGGCGGTCTGTTTACATGTCAAGTTTCTACTTCTGTTTTATGATAATCTGGTCTTAGTCTGAGGACTCTGTTGCTCAATTGTTATAGAAAACTTTGTATTCAGTGATGAGCATTGCACGCTTCCTGGCTATTGCAACCTTTGCAGGTCAGTACCTCCATAGACTATTATAATTTCATAAAAATAAACCTACGCCTAGTCAGAGAATACTCAAGTAGTATTGACCAAATATGGTAGAGAAGCAGAGGTGATCACATCTTAATTTTTGCCTTCCCCTTTATTCCTAACAGCCCCCTCCCCCATATATAAGGTTAAAAATTTTGAAACTTTAACGATATAGTAAGAAGTACTGCTAGAAGTGAAAGTAGTATTTTAAATCATGCAGTGTAACTGCTAGGGTCGAATATGGAATAATGAAAGACTTATTCGCTAGAAATAAAGATCAAATTAGATGAAAAATGGCGCTCCTACTAAATGCTAAATCATAAATCGCTCGCCCAAATTTTAAGAAAATTCTTGTGAAAAGGCCCTTTGGGCATGAAAGTGATCTGGATCGGTGTATTTTTGGACGCTGATTCCGAATCACCCCCCATGACGTAGGTATAGGGTTAAAATGCTTCCCTGGAGAGTTATGGGCAAAAAACCGTTTTGGTCACGTGACAGGCTAGTAAACAGAAAAATACGAATTCGATTGTTTATGGCCCGGGTTAGGGTTAGGGTTGTGGTAAGGGTTATGGTTAGCTTCGGGGTTATGGTTAGGGTTGGGATTAGGGTTCATGTAAAACCGTTTTGTACGGCTGCAAAACCATAAAAACCAAAGTCACGTGAAATTTTTGGGCGAGCGAATTAGTAAAAGCCGAAAAATGGTTCTAATCGTGTGCATTTTTTTAAACTGTGAAAAGATTGAGAAGAATGTATTAATTAATTTATGTTGAAAATTGATAACTTTTATGTAAACTCTCTCGTCACTAACTAGCTTACCTGACACGCCATAACTTTAACTTCAATATGAGGTAATTAATACTAATATTTTGCAACGTTCAGGGCTGGTCTGGGTGGTACCTGCTGACGAAAAGTTTATAAACTGTGACATTCTCACGAACCGTAATAACATAGATACTGAGGTGAGACCATTTCCGGGGGGGGGGGGGGGGGGGGAAGTAATACTAATACCATAGATACTGAGGTGAGACCATTTCCAGGGGGGGGGGGGGGGGCAATACCATAGATACTGAGGTGAGACCATTTCGATCCTTGTAGCGCGATGCGTTACTGTGCCGCGCCGCGCACTCAATGAGGCTTCTCACGGCGAGATGCGCTACTGTGCCGCGCCGAGCTGCCATGAATTGACATCGTCAATTAATTCGATCCCTTCTAAAGATAAGTTGGGGGGGGAGAGGAAGGGGCTTCGTGTGTTTCCTAATTCCTATTTGCTTTATGACACCATGTTTGCCAAATTCTAGTTGGGGTACATAGACCTGGCTGGAGAGGTTGCTACGATACCCGAGGAACTAACTGAGGAGATGAGTATGATCCATGTCCGATGTAAAAAAGACAGCCAAACGTTCACCAACAAAATCAGGCTTCTCTCCTATATGTTAGTTTGTTACTTCTACTACCTCTACTTTTACCATCTACTTAGGACGTCCGGCAAATAAAGAGTGGGTGGTTTTGGGTGGTTTCTGAAAATCCTGAAATTTTGGCAGAATTAGCAAAACAGTCCCATTTATTTCACATTTCAACTCTTTCAAAATTAGGACACAGCCGGACAGGGGAAGGCCGGGAGGGGGTGGTCTGAAAATCTGCGATTTTGGCGGACGTCGTCGTCCTAAGTAAATGGCTCCTTACTCTTAGCGACTAATAAAGGAGGCTAGCAGTTAATTTGTACGATTGTAGCGCGATGCACTACTGGGCCGCGCCGCGCATCCAATAATGCTTTTCGCAACCACAGATCGGCGAGATGCGAAGGATTGACATCGTGAATCAAGCAGTTAATGTGAACTTTAACTGCATCCCTCGTTCAATGTATACCTTTAGGCTGTTATAATAGTAGTTTAGTATAATCCAACTTTATCATATTAATCAGTGACGAAAGTATTATTGACACGAAGAACGGAAGTGCACAAAACAACTTTATAGCAGTGACCTGTTCAGGTAATATATCAATGGTCGGTTCTACAATTTGATAATTAGGCATGAAATTTGAAAACACTTACTTAACTTTATTGAAGCATTCGACGTGGACAGAAAAATGTAACTTTTTCGTGGAAAGAAGGTTCACTGAGTCCCAGTATCCTGACCTCCCAAACAACCTGGTGTGGTACAGGATGTCCCCTCCTCCCCAATGATTGTGGTTATAAGTGTGTCTCCTACAGGAGGTTCACTGAGTCCCAGTATCCTGACCTCCCAAACAACCTGGTGTGGTACAGGATGTCCCCTCCTCCCCAATGATTGTGGTTATAAGTGTGTCTCCTACAGGAGGTTCACTGAGTCCCAGTATCCTGACCTCCCAAACAACCTGGTGTGGTACAGGATGTCCCCTCCTCCCCAATGATTGTGGTTATAAGTGTGTCCCCTACAGGAGGTTCACTGAGTCCCAGTATCCTGACCTCCCAAACAACCTGGTGTGGTACAGGATGTCCCCTCCTCCCCACGGATCCGTCTACGAACTGGAAAGTGATTTATCCACTACCTCTTCTTTCCACTCAAGAAACAGATGCTCCAGTTCTCCAGAACGCAGAGCTTGCTATCAGTCTCACATGCAGAACTGGTTCTGCAAAGGTAAGTGGATAAAACCTTTATAAGAGATATAATTACTTAGTAATGTCCGTTGGATCAATTAATAAATTTGTTATCCAACTGATTCATTGCAATGTCGGTTCAGTAAATACCATATTTGAAAATGGGGCAAAAACGGAAGTGTATACTGTACAATGTACTAGCAATAGTATTAAGGTTGATAACAATATGTCTAGGCTAACGAAGGAACAAGTGTGACATTAACAAAATGCTCTGACTCTGGTTACACTCCGGACCTAGGCCAGCTCATATCTTGTGTTCGTAAGTTCTTTTCTGATCATACAGTGACAAGTTAGCTGAAGTTAGGGTAGAAAAAGTTAACGACCAGAAAACAATCCGGTCATGTAAATGTTTATATCTTTTCAATTCAATTGTAAACTTAGCAAATCTTAATCGAGTCAAATGTAATATAATTATAATAATAATATAGAGTTAAGACGAAAAATTAAAATTTTGCAGATTTCTAAAATAAGAAAATATCTCTTTTCGCCTTTTTTTTGGGATTTAGTGGTCGATTCTTTCAATTGAAAATTGCACAATTTCAAGAAATTGATTTGTATATTATACCAGATGGATGTACTGACCTCCCTGCAATAGGAAATGTCTCCGCTGCTCCCTCTCCATCCACCGTGAGTACCGTGTTTTGTTATCTAAAAACAGAAATAACCTTCCCTCCTTCCCTCCTTCCCTCCTTCCCTCCTTCCCTCCTTCCCTCGTTCCCTCCTTCCCTCCTTCCCTCGTTCCTCGTTCCTCGTTCCTCGTTCCTCGTTCCCTCGTTCCCTCGTTCCCTCGTTCCCTCGTTCCCTCGTTCCCTCGTTCCCTCGTTCCCTCGTTCCCTCGTTCCCTCGTTCCCTCGTTCCCTCGTTCCCTCGTTCCCTCGTTCCCTCGTTCCCTCGTTCCCTCGTTCCCTCGTTCCCTCGTTCCCTCGTTCCCTCGTTCCTCGTTCCCTCGTTCCCTCGTTCCTCGTTCCCTCGTTCCCTCGTTCCCTCGTTCCCTTGTTCCCTCGTTCCCTCGTTCCTTCGTTCCCTCGTTCCCTCCCTCGTCCCTCGTTCCCCCTTCCCTCGTTCCCTCGTTACCTCGTTCCCTCGTTACCTCGTTCCCTCGTTCCCTCGTTCCCTCGTTCCCCCTTCCCTCGTTCCCTTGTTCCCTCCTTCTCTTCTTCCCTCCTAGTTCTTACCTCCTCCCCTCGTTCCCTCGTTCCCTCGTTCCCTCGTTCCCTCGTTCCCTCGTTCCCTCGTTCCCTCGTTCCCTCGTTCCCTCGTTCCCTCGTTCCCTCGTTCCCTCGTTCCCTCGTTCCCTCGTTCCCTCGTTCCCTTTCCCTCGTTCCCTCGTTCCCTCGTTCCCTTTCCCTCGTTCCCTCGTTCCCTCCTAGTTCTTCCCTCCTCCCCTCCTTCCTTCGTTCCCTTGTTCCCTTGTTCCCTTGTTCCCTCGTTCCCTTGTTCCCTTGTTCCCTTGTTCCCTTGTTCCCTCGTTCCCTCCTAGTTCTTCCCTCCTCCCCTCCTTCCTTCGTTCCCTCCTTCCCTCCTTCCCTCCTAGTTCTTCCCTCCTCCCCTCCTTCCTTCGTTCCCTCGTTCCCTCGTTCCCTTGTTCCCTTGTTCCCTTGTTCCCTTGTTCCCTTGTTCCCTTGTTCCCTTGTTCCCTCCTTCCCTCCTTCCCTCCTTCCCTCCTTCCCTCCTTCCCTCGACGAACCCACTAGGAAGGACCAAAACATCCTTGACCTGATCCTATCCAACAACACCGACTTAATCCACGGTTTATCAGTGTCAAAGACGGAGAAATCAGACCACGACATAGTGACCTGTACTCTCCTCCACCCGCAGTTCCTACTTGAGCAACCAGCAAGGAAACAGTACAGTCCTGCCACAGCACTTGATGACATCAACTTCAATGCTGCTGACTGGGCCTTGATCAACAAGGAACTCACTACTGTAGACTGGTCGACAGTAACCAACCCTTCAACTAGCCAAGATGCTGCATGGGATATGTTTGAAGGGATCCTTGTGCAGATCTGCAAGAAACACGCACCTTCTCATAGCCACAAAGCTACTTGTCTATGTTACTGAAGGAAGTTGGGACAAACTCTAAAGAGGAACTGCGAACCCTGATGCGGGACAGGGATATATGGAGGGGGTTTTCTGGCGTAGATCGGACTTAGCTCCGACATAGTAGTAGTAGTCATAGCCACAATCGTCAAGCCGCAGCATCTTCAAAAATCCCAAGGTCAGGGGTGGCTCTCCTTAGAAAGAAAAAGCGCCTTAATGCCAGGATCAACTGTATTAAATACAGATTTTGTGGCCCTTCTCCGCCTCGCAATAATGTCAAGCTTCGCAAGCTGGATATAGAGAGGGCTGCTGTCGAGATGCTCCTTAAAGCGGACATTAAACAGCAGCGAGCCAGAGAAGAACTTGTTGCTCTTAGTAAGATCAAGACTAATCCTAAGCCGTTTTATACCTTCGCAAAGAGGTTTAAAACCCCTGCTGCATCTGTCGGACCCCTATTGGATAGTGATGACAAGCTCCAGTCTGATCCAGCCACTATGGGTAATATCTTACAGGATCAATATGCGAGTGCTTTCAGTGACCCCAAAAAGGCAAATCTAGCCGAAGTCCGGACGTCCAAGGTCATTGAGCAACCTCATTCTATCACAGACATCGACTTTAATGAGCAAGATATCCTCGACGCCATCAAAGCGATGAATCGTTTCTCAGCAGTCGGACCTGACAAGTTCCCAGTCCTAATCCTCAAGGAATGTGGAATTGTCCTAGCTCCTGTGATAACCAAGCTTTGGAAAGCTTCGCTAAGCTCTGGTGAAATAGCTACAAAATTCAAGAACCAGAGTATTATCCCCCTTTTTAAAAAGGGGAAAAGGTCGATTGCTGCCAACTATCGACCGGTATCTCTAACATCCAACCTCATAAAGATGTTCGAGAGGGTCGTCCGCGCTAAGCTGGTTGACTACATTGTAGCTCAAGATATCATCAACCACGATCAACACGGCTTTCAAGCTGGAAGAAGCTGTCTTACTCAACTTCTTCACCACGTCCAAGACATCATGGATGACTTAGATGGTGACGAAAATGCTGATATTCTGTATCTTGATTTCAGCAAAGCCTTCGATAAGGTAGATCACGCTATACTATTGAAGAAGCTCCATATGTACGGTATCCAGGGCAACGCCCACCGCTGGCTGGAAAGCTTCCTCAGTGGAAGAACCCAACATGTCGTTGTCGATGGTATTGAATCTCTCGTCATAATGGTGCTAAGTGGGGTACCACAGGGCACTGTGTTAGGCCCACTGCTATTTATTTTGTACATCAACGACCTGTTCCTAGTTGTTAAACATTGCAAAGTAAAAGTGTTTGCTGATGACTCCAAGCTCCACAAAAAAATCAGCTCCCCGTCCGACTGCAAATGTCTCCAGGAAGATCTCTGTGCAGTAGTGCGATGGGCAGTAGCAAACAACATGGAGCTAAACGAAAGTAAGTTCCAACTTCTCCAGCATGGTAAGAACCCTGAGCTAAAGAAACCCTACATTTTACCATCTGGTGCATCGATATCTTCTGATGATGTCGTGAAAGATCTCGGTGTGTATGTTGACAGTGATCTCTCCTGGCGTCAACACATCACAAGAAAGTCCTCTGAGGCAGCGAGCAAAGCTGGATGGGTACTGAGAACTTTCTCTACCAGAGACAAAGACACGATGATGATGCTCTTCAAGACATACGTCCGCTCTATTACCGAGTATTGTTGTGCTCTCTGGTCGCCTCACCTGCAGTGTGACATAATTATGATTGAGTCGATCCAACGCTCATTCACTGCGAAAATAGCAGGATACAAGCATCTTAGCTACTGGGAGCGCCTGAAGCAGCTTGATCTCTACTCCCTACAGCGCCGCCGCGAGAGGTACATGATCATCCTTGTCTGGAAAATTTACTGCGGTGAGATTCCCAACAGTGTAAACATTTCTTTCCAACACTCTCAAAGAAGAGGAGTTACATGTCTTCGTCCTCTTAGCGGATCAAAATACAAAAGCATCAACACCATGAGGTTCCATTCTTTCCCTTCAGTGGCCTCTGCTTTGTATAACGTTGTGCCTCACGACATCAAGTCTATCCCAACCTTGCCAAAATTCAAGGCAGCACTTGATCGCTTTCTCCATACCGTCCCCGACACCCCTCCTACCCCTGGATATACAGGGGCTAATGGCAATTCAATCTTGGAATGGGCTGTGAGCAAGACATGATAACGGAGACACCGGTGGTGGAGACGCAAGATGTCTTGGCCTGGGCGTGCTAGCCCGAAACGAACCCAAGGTACCCAAGGTAGGTACTCCTTCCCTCCTTCCCTCCTTCCCTCCTTCCCTCCTTCCCTCCTTCCCTCCTTCCCTCCTTCCCTCCTTCCCTCCTTCCCTCCTTCCCTCCTTCCCTCCTTCCCTCCTTCCCTCCTTCCCTCCTTCCCTCCTTCCCTCCTTCCCTCCTTCCCTCCTTCCCTCCTTCCCTCCTTCCCTCCTTCCCTCCTTCCCTCCTTCCCTCCTTCCCTCCTTCCCTCCTTCCCTCCTTCCCTCCTTCCCTCCTTCCCTCCTTCCCTCCTTCCCTCCTTCCCTCCTTCCCTCCTTCCCTCCTTCCCTCCTTCCCTCCTTCCCTCCTTCCCTCCTTCCCTCCTTCCCTCCTTCCCTCCTTCCCTCCTTCCCTCCTTCCCTCCTTCCCTCCTTCCCTCCTTCCCTCCTTCCCTCCTTCCCTCCTTCCCTCCTTCCCTCCTTCCCTCCTTCCCTCCTTCCCTCCTTCCCTCCTTCCCTCCTTCCCTCCTTCCCTCCTTCTCTCACATTGTAAACTATACCTTAGGTGACAGGAGCTGCTCCGTACAACATTGGTGATATAGTGGTGATGAAATGTGAAAAGTCGGGGTATAACCTCCTAACCTCAGCCCAGATCACGTGTTTATCAACACAGCGCTGGAGTGATCCCAGGGTGGGTTACTTAGTGTCAAGACACGACATTTTAAACTACATTTATCATATTATGTTTATATTTGCATCATCAAATATAGCAGGCTAAAGATGGGCTGCTATATCAATAACCCTGATTCCCTCCAGGTGCCGCTATGTTTGCCGCTTTCTGCTTGATTACATCTTCACAAAACATATTCAGACTGATTCCCTCCAGGTGCCGCTATGTTTGCCGCTTTCTGCTTGATTACATCTTCACAAAACATATTCAGACTGATTCCCTCCAGGTGCCGCTATGTTTGCCGCTAGCTGTCAGCTCGGGCTATCAGACGAGTCACCTCCTACAGCTGATCCTAGTAGTTGTAGCCTGGCTCCCACAATGGCAGATTTAAAAGATTAAAGATGTTTTTGGATACTATTATATTGAGTATATTAATTTATATTGATTATATTAATGACAGTTACTGATTTAGACAGACATTAAATTGTTAAATTTTATAATTTGACAGCGGTGTGGCATGTAAGAGTTATAATAGTTTCAATTGTATAACCATTATACTTCTCGAAGTATGATGATGTATTTTTAATGTTTAATTTTGAAGTTGCACTTTTGACTATTTATAAGACAAACGTAGGATCTTGCATGAAAATCTTTAAGCAAAATAAAATGGATCAATATTTGAGAGTACAGTTGTACTGATATAATTTCCATATTGACTAAAAATTTAAATTAAAAACTCATAATTTTAATGTCAACTACTATTCTACCAAAATGGATCACAATTAATGGTAGAGTGACAATAGCTGCGTAGTGTTATCATTATTTTTAGTCTCGTCAGTGCAATTAATTCAATTATCAATTCAGTCTTCGATCGTACGATATGCATATGTCCTGAGTATAGAATTGTTACGGTCCATTCTATTCATGTTGCCTGGGATTCCTTCCTCTAGAAGCACCTCTTACCCTACCTCCGCAAGCATTGCAAGACAGCGCACAGTTGTCCCTCATGAAGGTGAAGTATTGTCCGCTGCGGCAGTATCCCTCCTGAGACCAATACCTACAGTCCTCAGCGTGTTTCTCATTATCAGTACAACCGCTCACCACTCTCCCCTCCTCGCACAGCCCGCACGACTCCGCACAGTTCTCCTCCATCCACTCTCTGTAGGAGGTGGCGTCACAGAACCCCTTCTCCGACCACTCTCCACAGTTAGAGGCGTGCTCTGCCACGTCAGTGCAGCTGGTGGAGGCACACAAACCGCAGGACTCTCTGCAGTGTTCCTTCATGAAGGTAACGTACTCTCCCCTAGTGCAGTGATCACTTGACCAGGTAGGACAGTCTCTAGCGTATTCCTCTGAGTCGCTGCACTCTCCTCCTCCGTTCTCCTCCACGTATCCAGGCTGGAAACACTCCCGTTTTGCTGCTGTCCAGGCAAACCTTTCTCCAACCACATCCTCCCCTAGGATAAAACATTGTCTATCTGCCCAGTAGGCGGGACTGACCATGATACCGCGGCAGTTTGTTACTCTCTTACAGAGCTCCTCGCACTCATTGTAGGTGGTGAACTCGGGCTGGCTGAGTATCACGTTGTCGGAGATGCCAGTGTTGATTAACCAGCAGTCGGTGGTATCGCTAGTTTGTTCTGTCGAACTCGGCTCTGCCTCAGTGGTAGGTTTTGAGGTGGCAGAAGGAGTGGTGGGGGTGTTAACCTCCTCGTCCTTTTCAATATCTTCATTTTGACAGATGTTGATGATACTGTGACAGCTCTTTTTGCAACTCTGATGCATGAAGGCCGTGTACTCACTCCCGTACTCACAGTAGCCCAGGTCAGCCCACTGGGGGCAGTCGTCAGTATACTCTACTCCATCTACACAGTTCATGTCTACTTCTTCTCCCTCGTCCCTGCAAGTACCGCACGTTTTCCCACAGAAGTCCCTCATCATATCAATAAAGTCAGGCTCGTAACAATATCCTCGAGCGCGGAGTTTCTGGCAAACATCAAACTCGTACTTATCCTGACACTCCTCTTCTTTCTCGTCGGAGCAGAACCCGCAGCTCTTAGCACACCTTGCCTCCATAGACCTCCTCCTGGTCTCACAGAAACCGTGCGGCACGTAGGTCATACACCACTGCTCTGAGGCTGCGTCCTCGCAGGCTGTTTCTCTGTTACAGTTGGACACGTCGGTGGAGCCTTCTGCGCTGGAGGATCCTACCGGGCAGGTTTCACACCGGTTACTTTTGTAAGCACTGTAGGTGTTTGCAGGACAGATGAGACAGTGACCAGTCTCAAAATCTCTGTAGTAGCCAGCATCACAGTACTCCTCACAGAAGTAGCAGGACAACCTGCAGTCGTTCTCCATGAAGGAGATGTATTCTCCGTTAACACAGTACCCGTTCCTGGCCCACTGAGCACAGTCATCATAGGCATCCTGGCACTTCTTCTCCTCGCAGTCATCAGATGAGTCCGAACCCTCCTCTGAAGATGTCCCTTCTGGGCAGCTGATACAGAACTGAGCACCGTGACCACTGTACGTGTTCTCCGGACACAGCACACACTCGCTCCCAGTCCAGAACTGGCCCGGGACACACTCCACCTTAGGATCAGTAACGAGAGTTACGAGCCTTTCTGTGGCGGTGACAGTGGTTCCTCCGGTGGCAGTGGCAGTGGTTAGTGGGTCTGTTTCAATAGCTGATGTGGTGCTGGAGCCGACCTCCTCTGTGGTACTCGGGTGGCTTACTGTGGATTCTGGGGTTGGTGGGTCAGTGATTGGTTCGGTTGTGGGGCTGGGTTTGGAGTTGGTGGTTGGGTGTGAACTGGTTGTGGCAGTATTGGTTGTCTCTGTGGTTAGACCTTTGTCATCGTCCCCGGAACCTGTGACGCTGTTGTCGACGAGGTTTTTGTATGTAATGTGAGAAGCAAAATCCAGAAGGAAGCACATTTTAGCACCTTTACCTCTGACGAACTTCCAGAATCCGTTGATTCCCCAGTCAGGACCCCAACTGTTCCTCACCTCCCAGTAGTTTGGTCCGTATCCAGTCAGTAGGACAGCATGATCTGGTTCTTTGTGTTCTTTGTTACACCCATCATATATCCCTACACTGTACGCGTACAGCTCCTCCTCCACTCTGATAGCCACAGCCAGGGGCATCAACTGCACTGCGTCCAGGATCCCAGTGGAGCTCGGAGACACAGATTTGTAGCCCGTGATCTTGATGTTGTTCTCCAAAGTGTTGGTGTATCGCTCAAAGTCACACTTGTAGTCATGCTCCCTGTACTTGTATCTGGCTAGGGGGGCCATGTGCTGGGTCTTAATGACCATGTCCCAGGCGTGCTCATAGAGTCCTCCTTTGCACCCGTCATGTTTCCCGTACTGTTTGTTGAACTCGTATGTGCAGTCCAGGAGTTGCTGGTTGGACAGCTGGACAAGTTTTCCAGTAGCTTCTTTAAGAGCGAACTCCAGGAGAGCTACTGCAGGGAAGGTCCAGCAGGAGCCACAGTCGCCCTGATCAAAGGAATCTGATACGTATCCCATACTGTGCCAACTCAGAGTGTCTGGGTGGGGGGAGGTCATTGCTCCGAGTAGTTTCTTCTTGCCGGTCTTCTCTACGTCTGATCTGGTAGCATTGATCGCTCCCAGACGTGCCCTCTTCTCTTCTTCGTCCATCACGGAGAAGGAGTTCACTGTCATCTTGAACCTGGGATAAAAAGTAGTAGTTATCACAAAACTTATTTTCAGGATTAAGTATAATCTTAATCCCTAAATACCAGTTCCAAAATCTTCATAACTTGCCTAATCACTAATAACACGTTATTTGTAGAAATCATATATTCTAAAATTCCGATCAACCGAGATTGGGTTCATGACGAACATTTTTGAAAAAGGAAACGTTTTTTCAGAGTAAAAAGAAGAGATCATAAAATAAAGTTTTGCGATAAGTTTACTATCGTGTAGGCAATTGCAAATGATCTGAGCGAAACATTAAAACATTTAATGTCGCAACCATGCCTGTTAAAAGTTAAAGTTTATGGCAAGATGACTGAAAGCTGCATGAAAGCTGCATACCTCTCCTAATTCTATTGGCAGGCGGGGCTCTTACTAATTCGCTCGCCCAAAAATTTCACGTGACTTTGGTTTTTATGGTTTTGCAGCCGTACAAAAGTGAAAACGGTTAAGTTTTACATAAACCCTAATCCCAACCCTAACCATTACCCCGAAGCTAACCATAACCCTTACCACAACCCTAACCCTAACCCGAGCCCTAAACAATCGAATTCATGTTTTACTAGCCTGTCACGTGACCAAAACGGTTTTTTGCCCATAACTCTCCAGGGTAGCATTTTAACCCTACGTCATGGGGGTTGATTCGAAATCAGCGTCAAAAAATACACCGAATTATATTTATATCAATTTGATACCCAAAGGGTCTTTTCACAAGAATTTTCTTAAAATCTGGGCGAGCGATTTAGTAGGCCGGAAGGAGCGGGCAAGAGGATAGTAATGGCATACTATACAGTTACGTATACAGTTCGAAAAATTGTTTGAAAAACTTAAAGATTTTGCCTGTAGTAGTGTAGGAGGGGTCCTATTTCTCCTATTACTCTTGTCTCATAATATTAATACATAATGTTTATATTTATAAGGTTAATTTCTTTCACTGCGAGTGATATTCCTGGCAATTCAAGATGTATAAATCTTTAGAAATTCCCTCATGGAAGGTTTAATTCTTACACAATGTGTGTTTATGCGACAAACGAGCCTAAAATAAAGTCTGGTGACTCAATTTCAATCTGTTGAGGGATTGCTATTCAGCTTAATAAGTTGTTCATTTGCCAAGATTCACCCTCTTTTGTTTTTTAATCAATTATCGATAATAGGAAAAGTCGATACAGTATCAATGCAACTTGCTATCTGGTAATAATGATGATGAACTTGCTCTATATGTTTTTTTTCTGATTTAAAAAAGTAATTCTACTTTCCGATCTTTTTAATTTTACGTCATGAGAACGTGTGACCTTAACCACAGTTACAAGTTATGGGCATGTCGATATCATCTAAATGTACACAGCGATACCAAATTGATTTGTCAATAGTGAGCTTCCGTACCCACCGCACTTATATGTTGCCTTTGTAGGTTTACAACCTACCAGGACGCGCGTCGAGTTGGACTCGTCGACTGTCCTATGGAATATATGGAACAGATATTTTACGAGTATCACCCGTTAATGTTGCCTCTTCAGGGGACAAAGTTAAATATGTTATAGATTCTCGAAGAGGGTGCAAGGAGGGAGAACCTAGAAAAGTTTGTTTTAAGGAATAAATTGTAGCGATGAGGAGTAAATTTGGACTACAAGGGCATGACTAACAGTGCAGTTAGTCATACTCTTAACTGCTTAATTCAGTTAACTTTGCTACAGATAGTATAACTACATAAATATCACAGTTTCTTAAAACTATAGACTTCCATCTACCGTCCAACTTTATTGGCCCCTCACTGCAGATGGTATAACTGCACTGCAAATTTCTTAACTTAGCTGCAGATGGTATACTGCATAGTTAGCTGAGAAATATTTGTAAACTATGGCTGGGTGGCCTAGTGGTTAGAGCTTCCGCCTTCTGTACAGAAGGTTCAGGGTTCGAATCCCAGTTTCACTCAGAGTCAGTCTAGGGAGTAGCTTAGGATTCATTGGATCTATGCGATCTCCTTGGTCGACTCAGCTGAATGATAGGAAACTTGATTGAGGGTTAAATGAGGAGGGGTGCCTGTGCCAAAAGATCAAGAATCTTAGCATACTCCTTCAAAACATCTACAATGTAGTGTACTGTAAAACAAGGGCGGTCGAACTATTCGATGAACCTGTAGAGGAATCTACGAACTTTACAAATTATACAAATTAATTATACTAATGAGTTAATTACTGTTAAAGCGATAACTTTACCTCGATTCTCCGTTCTCAAACTTCACATTGTGCGCCTTTGCTTTTGCCAGAGACGTCATAAAATTGTTTTTCTTTCTCTCATTCTCCCTCTCTTGTGTAACTGGATCAACCATTTTGAGCATGGCGGGCGCATTACTGTCTAAGTCTTGGTAACTCTTCAGATACATTTGGTAAGCTGAGTCCACGTCATCTGTGGAAAGGATCTGATCCTTGACTTGAACAGAGACTCTGACACTGCGGTCCCTGCCACCTAGCACTGCACTCAACTGGTAGAGTAGGAAAATTGAAATCGCAAACATTTCGACCAAAGGAAGCAATGAGGGGTGTAAAGTGAAACCCTGTCTTAATTATTCATTTTATTCCGTTACAGCAACGATAAGGAAATTAAATTAGTAATTGTAGCCTTGCTGATTTGAGCAGACTTGAACTCAGTATTCCTGATTTAAAAGTAAAGTGCAACAATGATCTTTCAAATTAAACAATTTAGCAAGTCCCGCGACCCAGGATGAACAAACAACATGGCCGACTAAAATGACGTAGTTTGACAAATAACTAGGGTGATTTCTTTTTATTACATGTCACAGTTGTCGAAATATTTCTCGCTCCAGTTAAATTTGTAAAATGAGGACTGAGTCCGCACGAGACAGACAGCTCAGAGCTCCTCTCATCTCCCACACCTGTACATGAAGAAGAAAAATAGGCTCGTATTCAAAGAATTGGCAGGAGTTCCTCGCCTTCAGACAATACAAAACGGTTTATTTATATATTTATGTAGTTAGTAGGAGAATTTAATAAGAACCGGGACTACTACCAGTACCTTATCAATATTTTTACTACAATAAGTCATACAGTGGGTACAACTCTTACTTACCTCGTGTTCCCTTACTTCTAGGGTTCGCTCCCACTAAATCTAAATCGCTCGCCCAAATTTTAAGAACATTCTTGTGAAAAGGCCCTGAGGGTATGAAAGTATTCTACTTCAGTGTATTTTTGGACGGGTAGGATTAGGGTTAAGATTAGGGTTTATGTAAAACCGTTTTGTTGCAAAAACATAAAAAACAAAGTCACGTGATAATTTTTGGGCGAGCGAATTAATAAAAGCTTCTAGGGTTACATATAGGTCCACCATCAGACTAATGAATCATGTTTGAAATCAGACCTTGTTAAAATCTGGTCTAGTTCTAGAAGATTAGAGCCGTCCTGAGATGGACTGTTGAGCGGCTTTAGACTGGGCAATTATTATTAAGGATTAAATTTAATTAGGATGTTGTAACAGAAACCACTAAAATCACAAACTTGAAGTACGAGGTATTTGACCATCTTCTCTTATCAGAAACTGCAGTTCACCTCAACTGTAGTTCACCTCAACTGCAGTTCACCTCAACTGCAGTTCACCTCAACTGCAGTTCACCTCAACTGCAGTTCACCTCAACTGCAGTTCACCTCAACTGCAGTTCACCTCAACTGCAGTTCACCTCAACTGCAGTTCACCTCAACTGCAGTTCACCTCAACTGCAGTTCACCTCAACTGCAGTTCACCTCATCACGGGTCACTGCGGCTTAAATTAACACCTTCACACCATTTGCAAATCAAACACTAGTGCAACACGTCATGTGCGGCGACGAAAAGGAGACTGTCTCATGCACTTCCTTGGACAGTGTCCGGATATTGCCCAAATAAGAGGTCAATATTTCCAGGACTACTACCTCTCTGTCAATGACATATTCGACAACCAACACATCACCACGATTGTCAATTTCGCAAACCGCACCAAACGCTTAATTGTGCCGGAAGAGCTGGATCAGACCGGGGTGACTTAGTTATTATGTTAACTCATATGCTGTCTCGTCTCATTTTACTTTTCCAAACCCAGCTGGCACTTAGGCGTATCATTTTTACTCATGTCACTTTTTACACCATACTCCACCATTCACTCTGATTTCACCGGCAACCTTCCCCAGGGTTGCCACACCCCAGAGGTAGGCAGAGCATCTCAATGCTATACTCTCGTGGGCTAACTTGGCCCAGCCTCTCTTTAAAAATTTTTTAAAAAACCCTGACCCTGACCCTGACCCTGACCATGACCCTGACCCTGACCCTGACCCTGACCCTGACCCTGACCCTGACCCTGACCCTGACCCTGACCCTGACCCTGACCCTGACCCTGACCCTGACCCTGACCCTGACCCTGACCCTGACCCTGACCCTGACCCTGACCCTGACCCTGACCCTGACCCTGACTTTGACCCTGACCCTGACCCTGACCCTGACCCTGACCCTGACCCTGACCCTGACCCTGACCCTGACCCTGACCCTGACCCTGACCCTGACCCTGACCCTGACCCTGACCCTGACCCTGACCCTGACCCTGACCCTGACCCTGACCCTGACCCTGACCCTGACCCTGACCCTGACCCTGACCCTGACCCTGACCCTGACCCTGACCCTGACCCTGACCCTGACCCTGACCCTGACCCTGACCCTGTCCCTGACCCTGACCCTGACCCTGACCCTAAACAATCGACGTAGCGTTTATTTAGCCTGTCATTAGCTCTTAATTAAAGCAGTTTATATACTTTATAGTCTCCTATTTCTCAACTTCAAATTAGATGAAGCCACACAGTGTTATTAAAAATTACCAACTATTATTGATAGTACCTGCTATTGCAGTGTATTTGTTGGCTGAGACACACTTTCTTGGCTCTGTTCCAACTATAGCATATTTAAGATTTCAATGTCTAATTCCAACAAATTACATCGTACATAACTTGCAGTCATCTAGCGTGAGTACTTAGTCAACTTATACAACATAATATGTAGTACACATAACACACATAATAGTTATATAACTTTGTACCTTTGTAGTCGGTAAAATCTGTCTTTTTCTCTTTGATAACGGACGTCTGCTATTCTGCAGTAAGTGGTACAACATGACAGCTCGCAACAACAGCTCGCAACAACAGCTCCCAGTGAACTGTATCATAAATGTTATCTGCGAGTTTTATATCGATATTATTATTTTGACTTTTAGCGTTGCAAATTTTGTAATTTAAATCGTTTTTGAACTGCAGCCGTTTACTAAATACTTAAATAGTACGCTATATTATATTTATATTTACGTTTTTCAAGCACGTCTCTCTCTCTCTCTCTCTCTCTCTCTCTCTCTCTCTCTCTCTCTCTCTCTCTCTCTCTCTCTCTCTCTCTCTCTCTCTCTCTCTCTCTCTCTCTCTCTCTCTCTCTCTCTCTCTCTCTCTCTCTCTCTCTCTCTCTCTCTCTCTCTCTCTCTCTCTCTCTCTCTCTCTCTCTCTCTCTCTCTCTCTCTCTCTCTCTCTCTCTCACTCTCTCTCTCTCTCTCTCTCTCTCTCTCTCTCTCTCTCTCTCTCTCTCTCTCTCTCTCTCTCTCTCTCTCTCTCTCTCTCTCTCTCTCTCTCTCTCTCTCTCTCTCTCTCTCTCTGTGATTGGTTGAGCTGGCAGCCTTCCAACTTATCACTGAATCACTTAATGATGTGCACCCCGGTATACAATTATCTTTGTTGGCAGCGTTATTTGTTTTCTGTAAGTGTATAATGTATATTGAGTGTGGTATAAACAAAGATAGGCAAGGACACCACAATAATATTGTTGTCTGAAACTTTAAGGAAGAAAGTAAAATCATATAAACATCTTTAAATCACTCATACTTTTGGAAAAAAGATAGGACTTCAACAAAGTTTCACTTTATGACTTACTACTGATATGAGGTCTTCTTAAGATAACGTCCCTTTAATTAATGTCTCTATGTTGAACATCATGAGTTCTTCATTGTATTGTTGATATTTTTAGCTACGGAAATGGTGTGCTTAATTTTACTTTATATTGCAGTTTATTGTTACACGCTTCTGTGTTTGTTCATTTCAATAGTTCGTTTAGTCAGCCTGTTTTTTCGCCGCAGCTTCAATGTGTTCATGATCACTATTAGCCAGTTAAGTCCTTCAGACTTGTCTGAAGGAAATTAGTAGCAGTGAACTCATCCTCCTGTTGTTTCCCCTATACAATATATACATGCTATAAATATACCTACATGCTACATACATACCTACATACCTACATACCTACATGCTATAAATATACCAACTACAAAATATACAATATACAATATACATGCTATACAATATACGATATACATGCTTTAAATGTCTTTCTATTACGTTGAAGGTACTTCTTCCATGTAGTGACGTTTTAGGGATTGCCTTTCTCCAAAAAAATCCATCAAAGCATAGATGCATCAGAATTAAATAGGCTAACTCACTTAGTACATATAACTCACTTAATTAGTACATAATATAAGTTATAACGTATTTACTATTGTAATGTATAAAATAGTTAATGACAATATGCTATAGTAGAAAGTGAATCCTTGTACATGACATATGTATGTACTACTATACTACTATACGGCCGTGATTTGACTATAATCAGTTAGGAATGTGCTCGCTGCACAGCTTACAGCGGTTAGCTGAAGATAGGTATTTGTATTGGTTACTTTGTGTGTATAAGTGTGTACAGTGAGAGTTTATCCTAAGAATTAAGTCATCTGTTGAGTACCATACTAACCTGGACTAGTTTATCCTCTGATTTGCTCTGAGACCAGGTCTTTCTAACAAAGGGTCCCTCGCGTAGGTACCTATTTACTGAGGTAGCTTCACTCACTCATAGTTGGATACTATATCAGTAACACTTAATAACTACCTGTAGGGAGAGGCTGTTGGTCCAGGGTTGGGCTTCCTTTGACAAATATTATTTACTTGCCGATTCTGTTTCTGAGCTTAGTTGTAAGCTACTTTCATATCATCGTCTTGCAAAGCTGCTCGTATTTCTTAACCAAGTCAGTGCGTTTAGCGATTATTACATGATTGTAACTCAATCATTGCTATCTAACCCTAAATATTATCTTAAAGAATATGTTTTATTGTTCAACCTTGTTCAACTTCCACCAATTGTTTAGTGAATGTTTAGAGTCCCAAATTAATTTCGATTCATTTTCTCGACTGCTAAACTATTCCTACAACACAACACTATTGAAACTTTGTGTGATAAACCTACCTTCGAATCACTTTTGGTAGTGATGACTTAAGTGTTGACTTAATATATTTAAGAAAGCAGTAGATGGAAAGAGAGAGTGAAGTAGGAAGTGGATCTGGCGAAGTTAGTGGGGGTGGTGAGGCCCCGGACACACCTAATGTCCCTTCAGAACCCTCAGAACCCTCAGAACCAGAAGACCCCCCGGAAGGACCGAAAGACCCCCCGGAAGGACCGGAAAACCCCCCGGAAGGACGTTACGGAACAGTTTGTGTAGAGGACAGTCCTGAACTATTCCCTTTCTTAGTCGAACAGTTCTTTCAGCTAAAGTCCCAGTTTCCTAGTATCTGCTGTGGTTCTATCTACGACGATGTCGACACTTTCTGCAGTGAGTAACTTAGTAACCTAGTAACCTAGTAACCTAGTAAATCATATTACGCTCAGGGACGTTTGGGGAGAGACTGCTAGTGATGGTAGATTGGACTAGTAACTTAGTAACCTAGTAACCTAGTAACCTAGTAACCTAGTAACCTAGTAACCTAGTAACCTAGTAACCTAGTAAAATAGTAACCTAGTAACCTAGTAACCTAGTAAATTATATATTACGCTCAGGGACGTTTGGGGAGAGACTGCTAGTGATGGTAGATTGGACTAGTAACTTAGTAACCTAGTAACCTAGTAACCTAGTAACCTAGTTACCTAGTAACCTAGTAACCTAGTAACCTAGTTACCTAGTAACCTAGTAACCTAGTAACCTAGTAACCGAGTAAATTATATTACGCTCAGGGACGTTTGGGGAGAGACTGCTAGTGATGGTAGATTGGACTAGTAACCTAGTAACCTAGTAACCT
This sequence comes from Bolinopsis microptera, assembly GCF_026151205.1. Taxonomy (NCBI): domain Eukaryota; kingdom Metazoa; phylum Ctenophora; class Tentaculata; order Lobata; family Bolinopsidae; genus Bolinopsis; species Bolinopsis microptera. Next base: position 20,928,279 of record NC_087073.1, read on the forward strand.
AGTAACCTAGTAACCTAGTAACCTAGTAACCTAGTAACCTAGTAAATTATATTACGCTCAGGGACGTTTGGGGAGAGACTGCTAGTTATGGTAGATTGGACTAGTAACTTAGTAACCTAGTAACTTAGTAACCTAGTAACCTAGTAACCTAGTAACCTAGTAACCGAGTAAATTATATTACGCTCAGGGACGTTTGGGGAGAGACTGCTAGTGATGGTAGATTGGACTAGTAACTTAGTAACCTAGTAACTTAGTAACCTAGTAACCTAGTAAATTATATTACGCTCAGGGACGTTTGGGGAGAGACTGCTAGTGATGGTAGATTGGACTAGTAACTTAGTAACCTAGTAACCTAGTAACCTAGTAACCTAGTAACCTAGTAAATTATATTACGCTCAGGGACGTTTGGGGAGAGACTGCTAGTGATGGTAGATTGGACTAGTAACTTAGTAACCTAGTAACCTAGTAACCTAGTAACCTAGTAACCTAGTAACCTAGTAACCTAGTAAATTATATATTACGCTCAGGGACGTTTGGGGAGAGACTGCTAGTTATGGTAGATTGGACTAGTAACTTAGTAACCTAGTAACCTAGTAACCTAGTTACCTAGTAACCTAGTAACCTAGTTACCTAGTAACCTAGTAACCTAGTAAATTATATATTACGCTCAGGGACGTTTGGGGAGAGACTGCTAGTGATGGTAGATTGGACTAGTAACTTAGTAACTTAGTAACCTAGTAACCTAGTAACCTAGTAACCTAGTAACCTAGTAACCTAGTAAATTATATTACGCTCAGGGACGTTTGGTGAGAGACTGCTAGTGATGGTAGATTGGAGTGACTTGAGTGTGGTTGCTGGAATATCCTTCAGCTTGTTCCCTAAAACCTCGTCTCTCTACGTAGGTTACATGATAACAGAGCACAGACTTAGAGGAAGAGGCTTCATGAAGGTATTACCTGTAACTAGTCAGTAACATTCACCCTGCAATGTACTTGCATGTAATTAGAAAGTAGTTGTTCTAAAACACTAGAATACGTAAACAATCTTTCCCAGATACTGTTCCAAGAAATGAAAGACTATGCTGAGAAGTTGTACCCATGGGCCTATAATAAGGGGTTTTGTTCAATAGTTGCGGAGACGTTAGTACACCCTCTACCCGAGTACAAGGATTACTTTAGCACCTGGGAAAACATTCATAACACCCACTCTGCACTTAACAAGATAGGTTTCTATCAGGTGAGACATCTTGCTTTTAATGTAGACTATCGTCATTGCTTTCTTGGACGAGGACACATTGTCCTGATTAAAAGTTTAGACCTAAAACTGTAATACTGGTAAGAAGTAGTTACAAGTGGTAACAAGTAGTTACAAGTAGTTGAATGTATTTAGTAACACTGAGTCCCCCTCAGTGTGCCTTTAACTACGTGATGTACGGGGAGGTGGAGGACGATGGTCTGATAACAAAGGGCTCCACTGATTACATCATGATGGTACACAAGGACAGTACCAACATCTCCAAGAGCAAGCATCCCAACTTTAGTTTGGAAATTGACAGGTTCGTCTCTATTTTCAGAACTGTTATTTAATGTTTATCTCACTACTCAACTACTACCCTTAATTCAAATGCAAAATTTCGCAGCTGGTTTTTGGAGTCGGTGATGTATAACTTTGTGAGAATGGATCTTAAGACCTGGACACCAGCTAATTTGGGAGAGGAGTTCTTAGCCTCACTCTCTTCTATTCCTGCCGACAAATGCTCCATTCGACAACTCCTCCCCTTTTACAGGACTGATAAACTTTATCCGGGTAAACAGAGTAACTTTATTTATTTAGAATACATTTAAAACTTTAAATCAGTGTTTTTTAGTGGGTTATATTTTGAAATGACGCATTTTCTGACGAACATTAATCGTTCCTTAATTTGAACCGCAGATCATCTGAAATGACTAGCACGGAGCAGCAACATTGATATGACCTATTTCCATGACAACAAGGGACCACCACCAAGCAAGCTGGTTACAAACAAGTGCAGTGAACCTACCTCCTTCAGTGAAATTAAAACTCAGGTCAGTTTACAGCGGGGGGGGGGGGGGGGGGGGGGGCTCCCCTTCACAGGCTTGATAGTAAGGCAAGTTGGTCGTTTAGCTCCGGACAGTCTATGCACGGTCCCTGCACGGTCCCTGCACGGTCCATGCAACAACAAAAGAACACTCCATGCACGGTCCCTGCACAATGAACACTTGAAGTTGATGCACACTCCTTGCACGGTCAGTCCCTGTACACTCCCTGCACGGTTTATGCACAGTCCCTGCACAGTAACATATGAACACCGGCTACTAGCCGGCTACTAGCCGGGAGGGGGGCTCCCCTTTACAGGCTAGATAGTAAGGGAGGGGGCGCCAAATCGTCGTTTGAATGTGGGACAATTTCAAAAAACTTAACTACGGTTTTAGCAAAACTGCGAGTTTTACTCTAGAAACACTTTTAAAGAGATTTTTGCCGGTGTATCCTCTAAAATCATATAATTTGTTGAATTTTAGGGAGGGGCTCCGAAAGGGGAGGGGGCGCCAACAGGGGTGCACTTTTTTAGGGGGGGGGGGGGGGGGGGCGCCAACAGGCAACGTTACGCCACTGAGTAAGGGGTCGTTCACATATTACGTAATCACGTTTTGGACAATTTTTAACCCCTCCTCCGTAATCAGTTTTACACATAGCTATTGTGTCAAAATTACACTAGTGTAATATCATTTGTAAACCCCCTCCCCCTCAGCTGATTACGTAAGGATTCAATGTGGACAATGTGGATTGGGGATATTTGGGGCGAGGATCTCACTTGTTAACATTTCAGTCACTACAAGCACTGTGCGAGTCTAGGAGGTCAGCAGAGACCCTGCTTAGGAGCAAGGTGACCCCACTCGTTAACAGCATGAGGATTGGTGGGAAATCTACTACAAAGTCCTGCGGAGTGAAGATGAAACAGAGAGAAAGAAAGAAAGAGAAAGACCGTTTAAACTCGTGGGGTTCCAGTAGTAGCGACTCCAGCAGCAGTGAGTTAAGCTGCAAGGGAGGTACCCGGGGTTACACATTCAGTGATTCTCTGTGATATATCGGACCTAAAACAACCACACGTCTGGGTAACAAGACTCTCTGGTGTTAGAGGCTGGTGATGTAATAGCGAGGTATTACAGACCACATGTGAGCCGCGCAGAAGCAGCAGCATGTGCAGACACCACGCTTAATCCTTCTGTTTATACGCAGCCTCATAAGAGGAGTAGTGTGATAACGCTGCTTTGCAAGTATCACGTGTAGTGTGAATAAGTATTAGTAAGAAGAGAATTTTGAAATGGATTAGAAATGAACTGGAGATGGTGTATAAACAATACAAACAATATTATTATGTAATATCATATTTTACCGTAAAACTGATGTGAGATAACTGAACAGTTTATATTCAATTTGGGCAGTAAATGAGATGAAAGAGATAAGAACTCTCCGTAGCGATGCCAAGTGTCCTCGACACTGGGCAGTGGACAATGGGCAGTCCCTTCCAACAGAGGTGCTCTTTTTGCGGGGGACGAAGGTGCGCGTGGGGACGAAGGTGCGCGTCTTAAGCGCCCACGTGAACAATGCGATTCAATAGATAACTACGTCAGGCGATCACAAATGAAAATAATTTCTCATCTTTAATAAGGATTAATCTTGAAAATATTCATTAACTGTAATATACATTCCTGAACTGCTTATTTACATAAACTAAAGTACAATATTAAAAAATTAAAAACTAAAATAATCTAATTCTGTAATCTTGACATTGTATATAACTCTCCCTACATTTACAAAATGCAAAAAAGATGAAATACAACCGAAAAAGTACGGACAAAATGCTCACTGTCATCATATCATCCTATAATGTTTTTTTGGTTTACTCAGTATGAAATCTGTAATAGATCTGATTTTGACACATCATATTACGTTTTTATCCTTAAAAATTCTAGTCCTAGTAATTAAGAAGTTAATGAACACCTCCTTATCCAAAAACTTACAACTTAAAAACCGTATGGTGTTAACTCATGTGATCCTTTTGGTATGCCTCTCTTATTTGAAAATAAATCTTTTGGTAGTGATCCTTAAATTATTCTATCCTCTATGCAGGGACTAGTATTATATTCACTACTAGTTGGGGCCTCACAATCCCCCACATGGCCCACAACCGAGTGCTTTTCATCCTTTTGTGAATTAGACTGTTACTATTTTTCATGGTTTAAATTTTTATTGAAATGTTTATTAGAGTTTTAACCCCATCTTATCTTTATAGGTACTGAGGATGGGCGAAAATATTTTACCGATATTATAAAGATTTTGTTGGAAATGTTTAGAACTCATTCGTTGTTTGATTGCGGGAAACATTGATCTTGAACAGTAAAATTGTGTCCGATTATTGTTGTCCGTTATTATTGAGTTTACATCTGGTGACTGATAGCCTCATCATAGGTGGGAGGGGGAGGTAAGATGTCGTCATTGTTGAACCCTTCCTCTCCATGGTATTGAAGTACGAGATTGTTCCTAATAACAGTTCCCTCAGTATCGATAGTTTGGTAGCTAGGTGGGTTTATACTAGGAGGTGGTGCATGGGGCCGGGTATTAGGGGGCGGTGTGGTGGCGGAGTGGGTGTTAGGGGGCGGACTAACTCGGGGGGTATCAGTTTGTGCAATTACTTGTATCTGGGGGGAGGCCGTGCTAGGAGGGGAGGCTGTGCTCGGAGGAGGAGACAGTCTGTCTCTTCCTCCACTCTTCTCTCACTTTCTTGTATAACCTGGTTAATAGTTAGGTAGATTAGAATAGGGAACAGAGTTTATTATTATAGTTAGGTTACGGCCAGGAGTTTATTATCTTTCCTCGGTTTCACACTAACAATCTGAGTTATTCATCGTAACTAATGTAAAACTACAAATCATCATTAATACCACACTTACCAAACAAGAGGGAAGAAGATAGAACCAGCTGTTCTGAAAATATAAACTGTAAAATTAACGGAAACAACCAGACAAATACTGAAATACCGCCCCCACCAGTACTACTCGTTTCAAAGAAGTCAACATACCCTGTACCTATAACATACCCTACCAATAACAGTACTTACAGTAGGGTACCTAAAAGTGCGTACTTACAGAAAGTCTATTGGTTCACCAGGGCTCACGTTGAAGATGAACTGTCCAATAATAACACGTACAATCACAAAGAAGACGAAGTTAACAAGGTACACCACCATGAAGAGAATCTGCAACAGGAAAGTGGCGAACTCTCTGAAAAGTGTTGTGATTACAAGAGAAGTAAAGTTCCTAATGTAGACAGACCGTGGGGATTTGGGTTTGAAGTTCAATAATACAAATAACTATTAAATATAGTTAGATAAACTAACAAACGCAGTGGATTACTCACTTGATAGGACCATCGATATCGTACTTCGTAATGAGGAATAATCCACCAACAAAAGCAAGCATCGTTACAACGAATGGTATTATCAACAACTTGATGCCTCTCTGAGATGAAAGATTTATAATAATCACAGCACATACTACATAAGTCAACTATTAAGGTTATTGTTAAAACAATATCAAATAACGGAGTAGTTCGCTGTTTATTAGTCTCATGATTGAAATACTGATATCTGGATATTATCCGGTTTGAAGAGACAAGGACAAATGAAACAAGGAAGTTAGGAGTAAAGGCAAATTTTCGGCGTCAACGCCATCATCAGGCTAACGCCATCTTTTTAGCCTGAAGATGGCGTTGACGCCGAAAATTTGCCTTTACTCCTAACTTCCTTGTTTCATTTGTCCTTGTCTCTTCAAACCGGATAATATCCAGATATCAGTTAAAACAATAATGCAACTAACTGGCTAGTTTCTTAAATAAAGTGTTTACACTCCTAAATCAAATAAAAAGCTGAGATGGTAGAGGGACAAACCTGATAGTCGATAAAAGCGGAGAAACCGTTCAAATGGTTGGAAGTACAGTTGAAGTAAGAGCCAGGATAGTAAGACAAAGTGTGGACGGTTGTAGAGTCAACGTTTAGGATACCCTAAACACGATGAAATATTACTTACAATAATATCTCAGTAACTATTTGCCAGATCGACATTTTATTTCGAGATTTCTTATTCTGTTTAGATTACAAATAACTTGATTACTTAACAATTTTAGAGTTAGACGATTAATGAATTCTCCCATTTGTTGCTGGGAAGCGAAAAGTACGCGTACCTGAAGTATTGGGAGGTATTGCAGGAGAAGTTGTTTAGTAGATACGATGTTAGCAGAAGTGCAGTTGATCGGCGGGTTGTCTGAATAGTCATCATAAAGTGTCGCCTGAAAGTTATCTGTTATCTATGTTATGTTAACTAAAAGTTATAGAGGGGGGGGGGGGGGGGTTATAAAGTCGGTTAAAAACAAATTTATAAATCTACAGAAACAAGAGATACATTCCTCAAATAGCATCAAACATTCAAACAGTTAACATGGGGGGGGGGGGGGGGGTGCAGTTAACAGAGGGGGGGGGGGGGGGGTGGGGTGCAGTAAACAGAGGGGGGGGGGGCGGGGTGGAGTTAACAGAGGGGGGGAAATTAACAGTGGGGGGGGGGCGGGGTGGAGTTAACAGAGGGGGGGGGGGGGGGCGGGGTGGAGTTAACAGAGGGGGGTGGAGTTAACAGAGGGGGGGTGCAGCAAACCCTGCTGTTATCTTTAGCGGTGTTCTTGTGATAGGAATTGTTGAGGAAGAGGGCTTCATACTTTTGCGAAGTTACATTGTTGAACTTTTTTCCTGGTAAAACGTCAGGTCGACCATCTAGTTTTACAAAGATACCCTGAAGAAGTATGCGTGAGGGGCAGAGAAAAGAAAATACCACAATAGTTACAAGTGATGGGTCATGTCGTCGGCCACTAAAACAGTACACTATACACTGTATAACAAGAAAAACACATTATTACAACAATAAACATTCTTACCGCCACGACAGGAACGTCGTACAGAAAATAGAAAGTATTATCCCGCATACAGGTTGCTTTCACCCAATAAAAGCTAGTGATGTTGCAGACTCCATCAGATCTGTAAGCATCTGAAATATATTGAATTTTTAATTAGACCCCACAACTCCATTTATGGTATCCAAATCTTATATACGCTTTATTAGGGGAATTAGTCTTAAATCGTTTTATAAGCGCACTGTGAAGTGAACAGCGTATCGAGGTAGGTGCAGTGTGCAGAAGGTAGGTGCAGTGTGCAGAAGGTAGGTGCAGTGTGCAGAAGGTAGGTGCAGTTTGCAGAAGGTAGGTGCAGTGTGCAGAAGGTAGGTGCAGTGTGCAGAAGGTAGGTGCAGTGTGCAGAAGGTAGGTGCAGTGTGCAGAAGGTAGGTGCAGTGTGCAGAAGGTAGGTGCAGTGTGCAGAAGGTAGGTGCAGTGTGCAGAAGGTAGGTGCAGTGTGCAGAAGGTAGGTGCAGTGTGCAGAAGGTAGGTGTAGTGTGCAGAAGGTACGTGCAGTGTGCACCACCTCCCCACAGAAGGTAGGTGCAGTGTGCACCACCTCCCCACAGAAGGTACGTGCAGTGTGCACCACCTCCCCACAGAAGGTAGGTGCAGTGTGCACCACCTCCCCACAGAAGGTAGGTGCAGTGTGCACCACCTCCCCACAGAAGGTAGGTGCAGTGTGCACCACCTCCCCACAGAAGGTACGTGCAGTGTGCACCACCTCCCCACAGAAGGTACGAACCACGGTTAATGGGATTCACTATCTTCACTATCTGAACAATAATAGCGGCTAAAACTGCAAATGTGAACAGTTTCGAGATCCAGCCTTTCGTCTTTTTTTCCATCCCAACACGTGGCCGGTAAACATTGGCTGGTACTTCGGGCCCAACAACAAACAAATCGTTCTGTTCCAATATGTAATCTTTTCACATGACTAGATCCTAAAGAAAAGTGATTAGTCAGTGCTACTATTAACTATTAATATTAAATTGAATCATAATTGATTTTTTGGGACAAAGTGAGAGTCCCCACTCAGTTTTCCAAACAAATAGTTGTCAACATTTCGGCCCACGCCTTTGTCATGGACGAGACGTTACATAGCTCAATAAATGTAATAGATTTGTATTTTGTAGTGTTGTAATTAGTTTACAGAGGGAAAATAGATTATTATTAAATTGAATAATAAATTGAATTATTAATTAATCATATTTATTTATTGCGCGCGTGCAATTTTGGCGCACTTAAAGCAAAAATAATATTAGCGCCGCTTACATACAAAATATTGTGTAGACCTTGTCACAAATGTAAACAAAAATGTTACCCTGGTAAGTATACATCAACTTCCTAATCTAACTATTGTTCATGCATAGAAACAAAGGAATTTATGAGGCAAAGACGAATACATGTCACAAAGTTTTAAAAATATCGAGCTAGGATCTTGTTAGTTACATTGCGTGAGGGAAGATTGGATTTTTGATAGCGCCCTAGCGGGGCCCCGCACTAACTTACGTTAAGTTAGTAAGTGTGTTTGGAATAATGCCCTAATGTGCAGTAGTATCTATGACGATAATATCTTAGGTTTTATATAATGTTATATATTATATAATATATTGGGGGTTATCATAATAGTTACCATGTTATATTCTGTTAGGGAAATGAGAGAAGGTTAATTGAATTAGTAAAAATATCGTATTTTAAGTATAAAAGTGTGCAAGCAAATCAAACAAATGGTTTGTATAATGAATAACAGAGCAGTGCTACTCGGTAACTGTGGTTATAACGACGGCCAGGGTAAAATGTAGTAATATGATGAAGGGTTGAAAATTAAGAATCCTCCAAGTCTCAAACACGTAACGAAATCTTTTGCTTGAATATTAGGAATTTGAATGTTGAATTTGCAATTATACACGCTATTTCATTTATGATATATTATACGAAACTAGTATGATATTTAATTATACTTTACACAATATAACAATTAATCGCTTTATAACTTCAAAAATCAAGAAATAAAAAAACTTCAATTATCTGTATTCTGGACAATAGTGTAAAAAATAAACCTAAAATTAAAGTGCAAACATCAAAGCTAAAAAATTAGATTATTCTGTTCCAAATTAAGGCAGACTGCATCATAACGATAAACCATAATATTCAGATTTTTATAAGCTAGGTAGTCTAATAAATTGTTGCAATACCTGTACTTGAGAGTAGTGATAACAAAGTCTCAGATGTAAGATATGTGAGGAATTTGCCTATAAAGAACTGTGATATCTATATTATGTGTTGTTGCGTATTCTAACTGGAAGATGAGTCGCTCGGCTTGATACACCTCTTTATCTTGTCTCGGATCCTGCGTTATTAGTTTGTTAGTTACCTCCAATCTCGGGGGGGGGGGGGGGGGGGGGGGGGGGGTTAAGATAATCCCAAAACTTCTGTACTAAGTTACATTACAACGATAAGCCAAAGGTAACAAAAGAATTGTTACTTACCATCTGAAGATAATTAAAATAGACCCTTTATTGCTGAAAATACAAACGTGTTAAAAACTCAGCAAGTTAAAATTAAAAAAGATGTTACCTAAATGAATTGCTGAATATCATGTTAAGGGTACCGGCAGAATTTCAGAAATTAGTAAATTCCAGAATTTACAGACCGCAATCTAACAAAAGCAAATTTGGGAAATGGGAAAACTAAAGAAAGTACCATGGTAACTCACAAGGATTCCTCTAAATTTAAAGAAGGTTCGATGTTAAAGATAGACCAGCCGATGATAGCGATAAAGATCACATAGAGTACGACATGTATAAGAAATGCAACAAGGTACAGTGGCATCACTATCATGGTGGAAAACGCCCTGAAAGTTACTTTGTGTCATTAAACCTTACTACTATATTTTGTAGGTTATATAAAGTTAGATTCTAGTACTTTAACTGTACTATAGATACTACATTCTAACCTTTATCACAGTGGTTCCCAACAATTAATTGTGATGTTTGTGTCTTATAACAGCTCCTCTCACGTGAAAATAACAATTACCTTATCTATCTCCTTCTATCTCTTTTATCATATATATATTATATATATTACATATATATAAGAGAAAAGATGAAAACTTACTTTATAGGACCGTCATCATCATGATCGATTATGTAGACTAGTCCCAACCCAATCAGTATAAAGTTGAGAAGAAATGGTATCATCAGAAACTTGCTAACTCTCTGAACAATATTTCATGATTAGAAACTACAAGGGGCATTCAGGGGGGGGGGGGGGGGGGGTACAGAGCAATTAGTTAGTCAGAACAACAGGAAGTTTAAGTGCTTCAAATTATAACAAGTCTAGCTAGAGAAATTAAACTTTAATGTAAACTGTAATGTAAACTGTAATGTAAACTGTAATGTAAACTGTAATGTAAACTGTAATGTAAACTGTAATGTAACTGTAATGTAAACTGTAATGTAAAGTGTAATGTAAACTGTAATGTTTATCGGCCAGGTAGCGCAGTTGGTTAGCCAGCTTTGCAATCGTGAGGTTGCGGGTTCAAATCCCACTGCCTGCCTGGTCGTGGGGTGAGTGTCGTTGACATTCAGCTAAGGATCGTGAGTGGTCTATGCAGCCCCCCGGTCTACTCAGCCGAATACTCGAGAAATCGGGTGTGAGGGTTAAATGAGGAGCTGCACATTGCAGCAAAGTCTCGGGCGAAGAAAGTATGGTACACACTACCTTAACCGTCACTGGCTAAAAACAAATCCTTCGGCTTCCTGTAATTGGCTGGTTGCACTTGTGTAACAATATGGCTGTTGGAATACTCCGAAGTAAAATAAGTGTATAGATTTAAAAAAAAACTGTAATGTAAATTGTAATGTAAACTGTAATGTAAACTTTAATGTAAACTGTAATGTAAACTGTAATGTAAACTATAATGTAAAGTGTAATGTAAACTGTAATGTAAACTGTTATGTTGACTGCATTGTTAATTGTAATGTTAAATAATAGTACTATGTTTACAGTATGTACTGAAGGGGTATCCTAGGAAGTTTCTTGAACTTTTAACAGGTACCCCTCCTCATTTAACCCTCAATTAAGTTTCCTATCATTCGGCTGAGTCGACCGAGGAGATCATAAATGTAATGTTAACTGTAATGTTGACTGTTATGTAAACTGTAATGTAAACTGTAATGTAAAGTGTAATGTAAACTGTAATGTAAACTGTAATGTAAACTGTAATGTAACTGTAATGTAAAGTGTAATGTAAAGTGTAATGTAAACTGTAATGTAAACTGTAATGTAAACTGTAATGTAAACTGTAATGTAAACTGTAATGTAAACTTTAATATAAACTGTTATGTAAATTGTAATGTAAACTGTAACGTTAACTGCAGTGTAAACTGTAATGTATCCTCACCTTGTAATTCAAGTAAACATGTGTAGAGTTGAGGTAGGAGCAGTCAATGAATTTATTTGGGTAGAGTTTTGGTAGGTTCTCAGTTAAGGACTCCACGTCCAAAACGTCCTATAAAATATAACTATATTATATAGTTTTACACGGTTACTAGTCAACCTCTATGTGTTAGTTAGCAGCAGCTACACGTATCCTAACAAAGAAATTATCATTAAAAGATAATGTGTTATTAGAACTCACCTTAAAGACAGGTAAATAGTTCACTAATTTCTGTTTTGTTGAAATAAAGCTGGCTTTAGAGCAGTCCAACAAACTTTTATTTGTTAAATCGTCCACTAAAAACCCCTGAAATGTTATTTTTAGAACAGCTTTTCAACGAAATATCAAGCTGTACACAGTACAGTGTAGTTAGACAGTATCACATCAGCCCAGAATGGGTATCTCTTAGCGACTGCAACAAGACACTTACTTGTGTAGGTAGAGATAATTGATTGTTGTTTACGAAGAGACGCACAAAGTCCATGCTTGCAGGGTCCATATGTCGCCAGAACCGACCCTGAAATGGATAATTAATCTCAGAAAGTTCAAGGTTGTTACTCTAGCTTAGTAGCACTACATTCGATAGTTAGACATTTCAAAACCCAATTGGAAGAAGACATTTGAATAGCAAGGTTGATGTACCGATAAGGAGGGAGAATAGTATAGTGTATTTACCGATAAGGAGGGAGAATAGTAAAGTGTATTTACCGATAAGGAGGGAGAAGAGTATAGTGTATTTACCGATAAGGAGGGAGAAGAGTATAGTGTATCTACCGATAAGGAGGGAGAATAGTATAGTGTAATTACCGATAAGGAGGGAGAAGAGTATAGTGTATTTACTGATAAGGAGGGAGAAGAGTATAGTGTATTTACCGATAAGGAGGGAGAAGAGTATAGTGTATTTACCGATAAGGAGGGAGAATAGTAAAGTGTATTTACCGATAAGGAAGGAGAAGAGTATAGTGTATTTACCGATAAGGAGGGAGAAGAGTATAGTGTATTTACCGATAAGGAGGGAGAATAGTATAGTGTATTTACCGATAAGGAGGGGGAATAGTAAAGTGTATTTACCGATAAGGAGGGAGAATAGTATAGTGTATTTACCGATAAGGAGGGAGAATAGTAAAGTGTATTTACCGATAAGGAGGGAGAATAGTAAAGTGTATCTACCGATAAGGAGGAAGAAGAGTAAAGTGTATTTACCGATAAGGAGGGAGAATAGTAAAGTGTATTTACCGATAAGGAGGGAGAAGAGTATACTGTATTTACCGATAAGGAGGAATAATAGTATAGTGTATTTACCGATAGGAAGGGAGAAGAGTAAAGTGTATTTACCGATAAGGAGGGAGAATATTATAGTGTATTTACCGATAAGGAGGGAGAATAGTATAGTGCATTTACCGATAAGGAGGGAGAAGAGTATAGTGAATTTACCGATAAGGAGGGAGAAGAGTATAGTGTATTTGGTGTGGTCCTATTACACTGTGTTAGAACCCATGTTAACAGTGTTATGTGACAATACCCGTCTACTACAGCTGCATCTGGAAATATTACAATAACTGTAATTACATTATAATAACTGTCATTACATCTACTTAAAGTCTGAACTTTAGTCGTCAGTAATTAATGATACACAGAAGGGGCTACAGAGAACTAACAGTGTGTTTCTTACCGTGTGTCATGGGGTTTATGACATATAAACCTTGGCAGACAAGTGTTACTATGGTAACTGCAGTGAACAACCTTGCTCCCCATACCTTCAGACCTGCCATCTCACATCCTGTTTTTATGTTGTGTTTACATGATCTGAGTAGTTATATGTTAATTACCTAGTTACACATCATGTAATTAGGATCTGAGTAGTTATATGTTAATTACCTAGTTACACAGCATCCTTGTCACACAGCATGTAACTAGGATACCAATACTAGCATTATCAACTTCATTAGGTATATCGGATACATTATTACGTAATATTATGAATAAATATTGGCAATATCGATAATTAAAATAAGGTATTGACTTTGCTTTCTTTAGCTGTACAAATAACAGAAGTACACACTACAATGATACACATTACAGTGTATACACACTACAGTGTATACAGACAGCACTATGTCTAGTGTCTACATCAGAGCACTAATGACATAACAGGTGGTTTGGTTTACGTACTGTGCTCTCTATTATATATTATATAGTGTCTATCTATACACCCGGTGTAGAGGGTGTGTGAACCTAATGTAGTACATAATATGTGTGTTATTTTATGTGTGGAGATGTTCACCAAACACCCTGTGCTGAATAGTTCAGATAATAAGGCGAGGTGTAGCACTGCATTTGTATTATATCGTATACCATTGTTTTCAGTATAAGACATGGGGCACACAATAGATGAGATTAATTGTCAGGCGGGAGTGTCCCCGGACAATGGTAGGACAATGTTACTACTAACAATGTTACAATAGAGCACGTGCTAGTAGCTATAGAGCTACAGTGCTACAGCAGCAATCAGGCTGTGTCATCCCTAGCAGAGGTCTGTGCTTTCCTCTTATTACTAGATTGATACCGAGAGTGCTGCTTCTTATTATGTTAGTTGACTCGAGCACAACTTCCCTCGCCTCTAATATTTTTTAACACATAAATTGTTAGCAGATTTATATTTATATTTTGTTTACAACAATCGAATAACAACAATCAAATATGGTCAACCCACTCACAAGAGTGAAAAAAGATATCTTTGGTGACAGAATTGTTTTGTTTAACTCCTGAATTTCTCCTTTCTTTTGATTAAAATTACACATTGTTTGCCCCAGCACATCTTAATACAACTCATTCAGAGTTTACTACAGATGGCAAAGATCAAGCTTTTCAAGCCTATGGATATTCCATATGAACACTTTGAAGTGAGCGGTGTCCCTATGAGCCTACTTACAGGTGAAAACTAAGATTATACAACCTCGGCCGCGCCCAGTACATAAAATTGATAATCTATACGAAAAGATTCTTTACAATGATGTCATAAGATCTTGAGTGTCATAAGTATAACCGCAATAACATTTTCTCACCTAAAATTCTATTTTAAAAGACTTTTGATTTGAAGATAAGGTGAGGTATTGTAGTAACTCAATTTTAATTGTCTTCAGGAAATGCATACTCCTACAACCTGATGAAGAATCTGGTCACTTCTGAGCAAGATACCTTCTTGGCATCTTTTCCGAAAAGTGGCACAACTTGGCTCCTAAACATAGTGTTCCATTTGATGGGAGAAGACAAGGACAATCAAAGAGTGGACGACATTATTCCCTGGTTGGATTGTGATCCATACAATGTCAAAGATTGTGATGTTAGGCGCTATTTCAAAACTCATGTTCAATTATCATGGCTGCCCTACAATGATAAAGCTAAGTACATATATGTTGCAAGAAATCCTAAAGATGTTGCGGTCAGCTTCTACTATTTCCTAGAAAACATGCAAGTCCAGGCCCTAGGATACAAGAAAGAAAATACTATTGACATGTCCTCATTTATTGATTATTTTGGAGAAGGCAGAGTACTGTATGGTTGCTGGTGGAGACATGTAATGAGTTGGTATCAAGCGTCGCTTACCAACAAAAACATACTATTTGTGACTTATGAGGAAATGTCACAAAATATTGAAACCGTGATCTCTCAAATAGCTACATTCATGAACCAAGGTGTTGATGACACGAAAATATCAAGTATTGCCGAAAAATGTTCATTCAAAAGTATGAAGAATGACAAAAAGTCAAGTATGGCTTATTGCAAAAACTTCTGGAGAAAAGGAACTTGTGGAGATCACGTTAACTTCTTCTCAAAAGAACAAATCAAGAATTTTGATGCAAAGTCTGAAAGTTTGCTTCCCACAGAGTTGATGAAAAGGTTATGATGAAAGAACAAATAGGGAGATTATTATTATTAAATCTAAAATAGCTAATAATTTATGTAATTATTAATCGTCCCCTCCAAGTGGGTGATAACATAATCTAAATATAATTACATATACAAATTGTATTAGTTAGTGTTTATCAATGAAACAATAAGTTTTTGTTGACCCGGGGTGGACATCCCGATACCAGTGCGTCGGAATATAGTTTTGGGCTGTTTCAAGATGCATTAGATCATCGAAAAGCCCCCACATCCTTTACTGCTTTAATATATGTTTCTTTCGTTAACATTTTCGATTGTTTCTAAATAGACTGAGTGAAAACAAATTCTAATGGAAACCAATAGTTGAACAACGTATCAAAATTTTTACATCATACTCATCAATATTATTAAATTGATAAAATTTATTTTTTGTATTTTAAGATGATGTAGAGTTTAAAATATGACGTAGAATTATAGCTAGATCCGTATGGCCTATGTATGCACATTCGAAGGACCATGAAACCAGCTAGTTTTTATTTGTTATTCAAGCTTATTATAACCATTGATACAAAGGCCATAATCTTTCGCCAGCTCTCCAATATCTACCTTGAAGCTGCATTTTATATCTTTGAACTGCACAATATAAACTTAAGTATGTTTTAGTGTAGACTTTTGAATGAACATTTGCAACCTATAGTAACAACTATAAACAAAACCCCATATGTCTACTAACAATTTTCTTTTAGTCCTAATATTCACCTAGCCATGAGTCTGTGTGTACTGCGTGACGCTCTACTGCAAGCGAGAGGGCTCTGGATAGAGCAAATCCTAATATGAGCCTTGTCTCTAAAAATTTAACTGAACTAGCATTTCGGTGTGTGCACAAGCTTTCAGGCACATGCATTCATTGCCCCATTAGTTACCTGTCCTTCCAAAACCAAACTAGCAGTCAAGGACAAAAAGTCATACACCAAATGAGCATTATATTTTATGAATTGTTTCGCATCTCTTTACTCTGTAAAATGCGCTAAAATTAAATTTCATTGCAAATATTTCTTGGTTCATTAAGCATCTTGGGCTGTACTGATTCTAATCAAAGTTCATTATAATGGTATATTATATAATAAGGATATTCAAACAATATACACATAATATAACAATGACCCTATAAAAAAATTCAATAAAAAAATCAATAAAAATCTTGTTGTAGTTGTAGTAAAAGTAGCCAATTCAATTTGTTGGCTCTAAATTAATATCTAAATCTGATATTTTAACTATACTACCACTTTTTATCCCTCTTTCTCCTCTAAGAGCAATAATTGTCGTTCTTAATGAGTCAAATCTTATTCTTTTCCTGATAAAAGTCATCGCTTCACTGTATCTTTGACTTGATTTTTTAGACATTCTATCAGCTTACTTTTTGAAGAACGTATTTGTTTTTCTTCCCATTCCACCTGTTGTTGACAGGACTATTGGTGTAAATGTTCTACTTCGACAATCCTTTTGTTGTACACGTTTTCTTCTGTCTCTCAAAGTTCATTATTGGATGTTTATTTATATTTATTATAATATTAATATTCATTGTAATGGCAGTAAAATTTAAATTTTTTTCCTTGAATTTTGTTTTCATATTCTCATTAAATATAATTGATTCATAATGTTGTAATTATAATTAGTTTAAAACTCTAGTTAGAAACTTTAGTATAGTATATGTGAATTGACAACCCACTACCGCTGAATTTCGTGGTGCCGCTACAAAAATCCTAAAATCCTAAAAAGCACACGCACGCTATATAATATTTTAACAAAGGAATATGTCAATAGCGTTGTTGAGCTTGTTATTCTCTTTGGAAATTATTCCAAGTGATTTTAAATATTCTAAGAAATAGCTTTTGTTTTTAAATTGCAAAATTCACGTGGATTTAAAAATTTTGAAAGTATCAACATAACAATAAAAGTATAAAACTAAACTGATTACAATCATTAAAAATAATTAAAAATATTGATTAAAACGCAAACGTTATTATATCGGAGAACTTCGACAAGCCGCGCCGCGAAAAATCATCGCGTTTGTTTCGTTTCGAAGACAGATTAATCGAAATTTGATTATTGCACAGGCCACAGCTACGATTTGGAAATGTTAGTATTATTAATTAATAAATTATACAGACAAAAACTGGAAAATTGCAAATATTAAGTAAAAGAAAAAGAACTGCATTTTTATTCACTACAAAAAAATCAATATATAATGTTATATTCATAAATATATGTTGCAAGAAATCCTAAAGATGTTGCGGTCAGCTTCTACTATTTCCTAGAAAACATGCAAGTCCAGGCCCTAGGATACAAGAAAGAAAATACTATTGACATGTCCTCATTTATTGATTATTTTGGAGAAGGCAGAGTACTGTATGGTTGCTGGTGGAGACATGTAATGAGTTGGTATCAAGCGTCGCTTACCAACAAAAACATACTATTTGTGACTTATGAGGAAATGTCACAAAATATTGAAACCGTGATCTCTCAAATAGCTACATTCATGAACCAAGGTGTTGATGACACGAAAATATCAAGTATTGCCGAAAAATGTTCATTCAAAAGTATGAAGAATGACAAAAAGTCAAGTATGGCTTATTGCAAAAACTTCTGGAGAAAAGGAACTTGTGGAGATCACGTTAACTTCTTCTCAAAAGAACAAATCAAGAATTTTGATGCAAAGTCTGAAAGTTTGCTTCCCACAGAGTTGATGAAAAGGTTATGATGAAAGAACAAATAGGGAGATTATTATTATTAAATCTAAAATAGCTAATAATTTATGTAATTATTAATCGTCCCCTCCAAGTGGGTGATAACATAATCTAAATATAATTACATATACAAATTGTATTAGTTAGTGTTTATCAATGAAACAATAAGTTTTTGTTGACCCGGGGTGGACATCCCGATACCAGTGCGTCGGAATATAGTTTTGGGCTGTTTCAAGATGCATTAGATCATCGAAAAGCCCCCACATCCTTTACTGCTTTAATATATGTTTCTTTCGTTAACATTTTCGATTGTTTCTAAATAGACTGAGTGAAAACAAATTCTAATGGAAACCAATAGTTGAACAACGTATCAAAATTTTTACATCATACTCATCAATATTATTAAATTGATAAAATTTATTTTTTGTATTTTAAGATGATGTAGAGTTTAAAATATGACGTAGAATTATAGCTAGATCCGTATGGCCTATGTATGCACATTCGAAGGACCATGAAACCAGCTAGTTTTTATTTGTTATTCAAGCTTATTATAACCATTGATACAAAGGCCATAATCTTTCGCCAGCTCTCCAATATCTACCTTGAAGCTGCATTTTATATCTTTGAACTGCACAATATAAACTTAAGTATGTTTTAGTGTAGACTTTTGAATGAACATTTGCAACCTATAGTAACAACTATAAACAAAACCCCATATGTCTACTAACAATTTTCTTTTAGTCCTAATATTCACCTAGCCATGAGTCTGTGTGTACTGCGTGACGCTCTACTGCAAGCTGGATAGAGCAAATCCTAATATGAGCCTTGTCTCTAAAAATTTAACTGAACTAGCATTTCGGTGTGTGCACAAGCTTTCAGGCACATGCATTCATTGCCCCATTAGTTACCTGTCCTTCCAAAACCAAACTAGCAGTCAAGGACAAAAAGTCATACACCAAATGAGCATTATATTTTATGAATTGTTTCGCATCTCTTTACTCTGTAAAATGCGCTAAAATTAAATTTCATTGCAAATATTTCTTGGTTCATTAAGCATCTTGGGCTGTACTGATTCTAATCAAAGTTCATTATAATGGTATATTATATAATAAGGATATTCAAACAATATACACATAATATAACAATGACCCTATAAAAAAATTCAATAAAAAAATCAATAAAAATCTTGTTGTAGTTGTAGTAAAAGTAGCCAATTCAATTTGTTGGCTCTAAATTAATATCTAAATCTGATATTTTAACTATACTACCACTTTTTATCCCTCTTTCTCCTCTAAGAGCAATAATTGTCGTTCTTAATGAGTCAAATCTTATTCTTTTCCTGATAAAAGTCATCGCTTCACTGTATCTTTGACTTGATTTTTTAGACATTCTATCAGCTTACTTTTTGAAGAACGTATTTGTTTTTCTTCCCATTCCACCTGTTGTTGACAGGACTATTGGTGTAAATGTTCTACTTCGACAATCCTTTTGTTGTACACGTTTTCTTCTGTCTCTCAAAGTTCATTATTGGATGTTTATTTATATTTATTATAATATTAATATTCATTGTAATGGCAGTAAAATTTAAATTTTTTTCCTTGAATTTTGTTTTCATATTCTCATTAAATATAATTGATTCATAATGTTGTAATTATAATTAGTTTAAAACTCTAGTTAGAAACTTTAGTATAGTATATGTGAATTGACAACCCACTACCGCTGAATTTCGTGGTGCCTCTACAAAAATCCTAAAATCCTAAAAAGCACACGCACGCTATATAATATTTTAACAAAGGAATATGTCAATAGCGTTGTTGAGCTTGTTATTCTCTTTGGAAATTATTCCAAGTGATTTTAAATATTCTAAGAAATAGCTTTTGTTTTTAAATTGCAAAATTCACGTGGATTTAAAAATTTTGAAAGTATCAACATAACAATAAAAGTATAAAACTAAACTGATTACAATCATTAAAAATAATTAAAAATATTGATTAAAACGCAAACGTTATTATATCGGAGAACTTCGACAAGCCGCGCCGCGAAAAATCATCGCGTTTGTTTCGTTTCGAAGACAGATTAATCGAAATTTGATTATTGCACAGGCCACAGCTACGATTTGGAAATGTTAGTATTATTAATTAATAAATTATACAGACAAAAACTGGAAAATTGCAAATATTAAGTAAAAGAAAAAGAACTGCATTTTTATTCACTACAAAAAAATCAATATATAATGTTATATTCATAAATAAATTCAATTTGAATTTCATAATTTCAACCATGTATACAGCCCGCCGCGCACACAGCCACATAATGTTGAGAAATGCTTAGGTGCGGCTGTATGTGCCGCGCACAGGATCTATTTGATTATAATTATCTCACAATTAGATGTCACATTTATTTCCTACATCTAGACTTTAAAATGTTTTATTTATTGATATATTTGTAGTATCTATTTGTTAGACGTCATAAATTACCTTAAAATTCATACTATACTTCAAACTTTAAATAATTATGTTTGCTAATAATAAAAGAAGCTGTGTCATTTTTTTCACTAATTTATCGTTGCTCTGAGTCTTACGTAATCGATCTAAATGACGATTGTTCATTTGATTGATATTCGTCTGTTTTTGACATGTTTCTTTTCATACCCTGTACGAATACTATTTACATGTGTGATTTGTGTGTACTATTTACTATGCCAGGGCGCTTATTCATAAAATAAAATAATCTAACATTGTCAGTCTTGTGCTCCTGAAACTACTTTTTGTTATCACTGACAAGATCAAATAATCTAGCAAATGTTACGAGTTATAGAGTTGGTTGTAGCTTTAAACATTGTGACTAATTTTAGGTGGAGTGCTTTACCCATGTCAAGGTCTATAGAGAAAGTGGTGGAAAGCAAATGGCAATCAGAAGGACGTGGTGCGAGAGTGCGCAGGTCTATTGGTCTACGTGACATAGGACAGATTGACCCTTTTTTAATGTTAGATGAGTTTACTGGATCTTCTCTCAAAGGAGCAGGCTTCCCTGATCATCCTCATCGTGGATTTGAAACTGTCACTTACGTTCTGGAAGGCGAAATGTACCATGAAGATTTCCTTGGTAATTCTGGAACTTTGAAACCTGGTGATATGCAATGGATGACAGCTGGACGAGGAATTATCCATTCCGAGATTCCCGGACGTGAGATGGTCAGAGGACTTCAGTTATGGTTAAACTTAAAAAGTGAGTTTAAAATGGTGGAGCCTATGTATCAGGAACTAAGTTCAAATCAAATGCTAACAGTCAAAGAAAATGGCATAAAAGTCATTGTACTAGCAGGAGAAGCACTTGAAAGAAATCAGAAGTTCAAACAAGAACACCTGCATACTATTTAGATGTCACTCTTCAGCAAGAAGCTAACTTTAAACAAAACATTCCTGATGGTTGGACTACATTTTGCTATACACTAGATGGTGATGTTGCTATTGGTCCTGACTCTAGAAGCATTCCTGCCCACCACACAGTTGTTTTCAACCGAAGTGGAGACTTTGTAGAGTTTGCTAACAAGAGTAATAAGGAGGCAAGATTTCTAGTAATTTCAGGTGAACCAATTGGTGAGCCTGTAATTCAACATGGCCCTTTTGTCATGAATACACGTGAGGAGATTGAGCAAACATTTGATGATTATCGCAATCACAAAAATGGCTTTGAAAATGCTAAAGATTGGAAGTCCGAGATTGGATCAAAATTTCTTGAAGGAACATTGTGGAGTGAATAATCAGGTTATTCCATTATTTCGACCTGATAGAGATCAAAGTGTGTATAATTATATTTCAACCAAGCTTTTGACGATCTTAATATTTGTTCACATATTCTGAACTGATATAAACATGCGTGATTTTAATATTTCCTTATTAAGCTACTTACTTATTAAGCTACTTACTTAGCTACTTGCATATTTTGTATCTTTCTTGGGTATGTTTTCGATATTATATCTTAAATACTAGAATTTATTTATTCATATATATATATTTAACAGCAGATACAGCTGTATACATGTATACAGCTGTGGCTTTGTTTGAAATATTATAATGATAGTGATGTTTTAAACTAGTTACAACACCACAAATCTATTACATTTAGATTTGTGGTGTTACAGAAGGAATTGATTTAATGTAGTTGGAGGAGTCCTAACTCTCCTCACGTCCGAAAATGGCGTTTCTCTTGTATCAAATATGACTACTATATGTGTATATTGAATTAAGTGGTCATATAATATGCTAATATAATTGCTACTGTTATTATAATGATATGTGAATAGTTAGCGCAGATATTTTTAACTTTAGATGCATTTTAGAACTATCTTTATGAAATTAAGATACAGAAAAGACATTTAAAAAGTAATCATGTTAATGTATATATAATTGTATATTGTTTAGTGCGATTTATCATAATTGTAAAAATGGTGCAATTTGTGTTAAGACTTGAAGCTGAATATTAAGATTTTAACACCATCATTTAAACTTGCCCCTCTTTTAGATAACTAATTGTGTATCAGCTCATGGCTTTGTATCTTAGGTAACGGCTACTACTGGCTGCTGCCCCTCTAGAGATCATGTCTCTCATTGACCACTATGATACGTTTCTGTTTGATTGTGATGGAGTTGTCTGGCGAGGTCTGGAGCAGGTTTCCGGAGCTTCTCATGTCCTAAATCATCTCATTTCTCTTAACAAAAATGTGATTTTTGTTACTAACAATAACACAAAAACAAGAAAAACATTCAGAGATTCAGTAAAGAGTATTTTGGGTATTTCTGTGTCACATGATAAGTTGTATAGCTCAGGCATAACAGCTGCCCTCTATGTTAAAAGAAGATTAAAGCCAGGAGAAAAGATATTTTTGATTGGTACTAAGGGACTTTCTGAAACAATGGAAGAAAATGGAGTGGACCACATTGGGTATGGTTGTGATATAGATGGTAATTATTTTACTGACTTTGTAGACTTCGTTCCAGAAAGCAATGTCAAATTCGTGGTTGGAGCATTTGACAACTATTGTAACTATGCCAAGATGGCACAGGCATTTATCTACATCAAAGAATGTGGCGCAGAATACATTGCTACAAACCTGGACCTGACTTGCAATATAAGCAAAACCAGACAGCTTCCAGGCACAGGGAGTGTTCTCGCGGGACTGACTCAGAGTTTGGGTGTGCAACCAAAGGTTATAGGTAAACCCTCCACTATCATGTTTGATGTGATAAGTGCGGATCATAATTTACAAGATAAGTCTAAAGTTTTGATGGTGGGTGACAACTTATCCACTGATATACAGTTTGGTATAAATGCAGGAATAGACACTGCACTTGTGTTAACTGGTGTCACTAGTAGGGATATGTTAAATAAAGAGGGATGTGTAAAACCAACTCATGTTCTAAATAGCATTGCTGATATAAAATAGTTGTCCTTATTTTGTACAAATTACAATATTTCATCAGCTTCATGTTTAGACTTAAATTAATTTGTTATTAAATTAGGGGTCGTTCACATATTACGTAATCATTTTTTGGAACATTTTTACCACCCCCCCGGCCCCCCCTCCGTAATCAGTTTTACGCATAGCTTTTGTGTCAAAATTACATTAGCGTAATCATTCGGAAACCCCCCCCCCCTCCCCTTACCTGATTACGTAATATGTGAACGACCCCTTAGTAGGGATAATCGATTATTATGAGAATAGTTTCTGTGGTTAGTGTGTGACAGTTATGTTTATTTTTTACCTGTTCTTTTAATCTTCATTGTGTATAAAAATAGCTTAATTTTAAAGTTGATTTTATCAAGTGTACTACTTTTGTACTTTTATCATCCTGTAAATCTAAAGATTTCAACATGACAATTGCTCATAACGAAATTGTTAAATATTCTACAGTTTCTCTAGTTCCCAACATTATGCCAGGTTAATATCTATGACTTACATGTGATGCCCTTATAAGGAGTGAAAGCCACATGTCCTTTACAGATCGTTACAACACATTTCTCTTTGACTGTGACGGTGTTGTTTGGCGTGGTAAAAATCCAGTTTTAGGTGCTCCTGAAGTGTTAAAACATCTCATTTCTCTCAACAAAAATGTGATTTTTGTTACCAACAATACTTCAAAAACAAGAGCGGCATACAGGGATACGTTTAAGAGTGTTCTTGGTATTTCTGTGACAGATAACCAAGTTTATAGTGCTGGCATAACAGCTTCCCTCTATGTTAAAAGAAGATTAAAGCCAGGAGAAAAGATATTTTTGATTGGTACTAAGGGACTTTCTGAAACAATGGAAGAAAATGGAGTGGACCACATTGGGTATGGTTGTGATATAGATGGTAGTTATTTTACTGACTTTGTAGACTTCGTTCCAGAAAGCAATGTCAAATTCGTGGTTGGAGCATTTGACAACTATTGTAACTATGCCAAGATGGCACAGGCCTTTATCTATATTAAAGAATGCGGCGCAGAATACATTGCTACAAACCTGGACCTGACTTGCAATATAAGCAAAACCAGACAGCTTCCAGGCACAGGGAGTGTTCTCGCGGGACTGACTCAGAGTTTGGGTGTGCAACCAAAGGTTATAGGTAAACCCTCCACTATCATGTTTGATGTGATAAGTGCGGATCATAATTTACAAGATAAGTCTAAAGTTTTGATGGTGGGTGACAACTTATCCACTGATATACAGTTTGGTATAAATGCAGGAATAGACACTGCACTTGTGTTAACTGGGGTAACCAGTAGGGATATGCTAAATAAAGAGGGATGTGTAAAACCAACTCATGTTCTAAATAGCATTGCTGATATAAAATAGCTGTCTTTATTTTGTACAAATTACAATATCAGCTTCATGTTTAGACTTTAATTAATTTGTTATTAAACTAGGGGTCGTTCACATATTACGTAATCGTTTTTTTGGAACATTTTTACCCCCCCCCCCCCTCCGTAATCAGTTTTGTACACATAGCTATTGTGTCAAAATTACATTAGCGTAATCTTTCGGAAACCCCCCTCCCCCCTCCAGCTCCCCTTACCTGATTACGTAATATGTGAACGACCCCTTAGTAGGGATAATCGATTATTATGAGAATAGTTTCTGTGGTTAGTGTGTGACAATTATGTTTATTTTTTACCTGTTCTTTTAATCTTCATTGTGTTTAAAAATAGCTTAATTTTAAAGTTGATTTTATCGAGTGTACTACTTTTGTACTTTTATCATCCTATAAATCTAACGATTTCAACATGATAATTGCTCATAACGAAATTGTTAAATATTCTACAGTTTCTCTAGTTCCCAACATTATGCCAGGTTAATATCTATGACTTACATGTGATGCCCTTATAAGGAGTGAAAGCCACATGTCCTTTACAGATCGTTACAACACATTTCTCTTTGACTGTGACGGTGTTGTTTGGCGTGGTAAAAATCCAGTTTTAGGTGCTCCTGAAGTGTTAAAACATCTCATTTCTCTCAACAAAAATGTGATTTTTGTTACCAACAATACTTCAAAAACAAGAGCGGCATACAGGGATACGTTTAAGAGTGTTCTTGGTATTTCTGTGACAGATAACCAAGTTTATAGCGCTGGCATAACAGCTTCCCTCTATGTTAAAAGGAGATTAAAGCCAGGAGAAAAGATATTTTTGATTGGTACTAAGGGACTTTCTGAAACAATGGAAGAAAATGGAGTGGACCACATTGGGTATGGTTGTGATATAGATAGTAGTTATTTTACTGACTTTGTAGACTTCGTTCCAGAAAGCAATGTCAAATTCGTGGTTGGAGCATTTGACAACTATTGTAACTATGCCAAGATGGCACAGGCCTTTATCTATATTAAAGAATGCGGCGCAGAATACATTGCTACAAACCTGGACCTGACTTGCAATATAAGCAAAACCAGACAGCTTCCAGGCACAGGGAGTGTTCTTGCGGGACTGACTCAGAGTTTGGGTGTGCAACCAAAGGTTATAGGCAAACCTTCCACTATCATGTTTGACGTGATAAGTGCGGATCATAATTTACAAGATAAGTCTAAAGTTTTGATGGTGGGTGACAACTTATCCACTGATATACAGTTTGGTATAAATGCAGGAATAGACACTGCACTTGTGTTAACTGGTGTCACTAGTAGGGATATGCTAAATAAAGAGGGATGTTTAAAACCAACTTATGTTCTAGATAGCATTGCTGATATAAAATAATTGTCCTTGTTTTGTACAAATTACAATATCAGGTTCATGTTTAGACTTAAATTAATTTGTTATTAAATTAGGGGTCGTTCACATATTGTGTAATCATTTTTTGGAACATTTTTACCCCCCCCCCCCCCCCCCCCCCCTCCGTAATCAGTTTTACGCATAGCTTTTGTGTCAAAATTACATTAGCGTAATCATTCGGAAACCCCCCTCCCCCCTCCAGCTCCCCTTACCTGATTACGTAATATGTGAACGACCCCTTAGTAGGGATAATCGATTATTATGAGAATAGTTTCTGTGGTTAGTGTGTGACAATTATGTTTATTTTTTACCTGTTCTTTTAATCTTCATTGTGTTTAAAAATAGCTTAATTTTAAAGTTGATTTTATCGAGTGTACTACTTTTGTACTTTTATCATCCTATAAATCTAACGATTTCAACATGAGAATTGCTCATAACGAAATTGTTAAATATTCTACAGTTTCTCTAGTTCCCAACATTATGCCAGGTTAATATCTATGACTTACACGTGATGCCCATATAAGGAGTGAGAGCCACATGTCCTTTACAGATCGTTACAACACATTTCTCTTTGACTGTGACGGTGTTGTTTGGCGTGGTAAAAATCCAGTTTTAGGTGCTCCTGAAGTATTAAAACATCTCATTTCTCTCAACAAAAATGTGATTTTTGTTACCAACAATACTTCAAAAACAAGAGCGGCATACAGGGATACGTTTAAGAGTGTTCTTGGTATTTCTGTGACAGATAACCAAGTTTATAGTGCTGGCATAACAGCTTCCCTCTATGTTAAAAGAAGATTAAAGCCAGGAGAAAAGATATTTTTGATTGGTACTAAGGGACTTTCTGAAACAATGGAAGAAAATGGAGTGGACCACATTGGGTATGGTTGTGATATAGATAGTAGTTATTTTACTGACTTTGTAGACTTCGTTCCAGAAAGCAATGTCAAATTCTTGGTTGGAGCATTTGATGGTTATTTCAACTATGCCAAGATGGCACAGGCCTATATCTACATTAAAGAATGCGGCGCAGAATACATTGCTACAAATGTTGATATGAATCACGCTCTGAATGAAGCAAGACTGCTCCCTGGTACAGGTGCAGTTCTAGAAGGACTAACTCAGAGTCTCGGAATACAGCCCAAAGTTCTGGGAAAACCATCTCATTTAATGTTTGATATGATAAGAAGTGAGCACAACCTACAGGACAAATCTAAAGTATTAATGGTGGGAGACACACTTGAGTCTGACATTCAGTTTGGGATTAATTCAGGTGTTGATACAGCTCTAGTGCTGAGTGGTATTACATCACGTGATATGCTGGATCAGGACACTTCAATTAAACCAACATTTGTACTGGACAGCATTGCAGAGTTACTCAAATAGGGAACGGTTTCATTACCTTTACAAGTTTTAGAAAGACTTTTCTCAGCCGAGGCGATCCAAGGGTGTAAATTTAATTGTTAATATTTTTTTATTTAAGGGAATCTCTAAATTATTATTTTATTCGTTTGTTTAATATTATGTACATAAATTTTACATTTAGATAATTTTACCTGTAAATATGTTGGTAGATCAACTAATTAAAGTTTGAAATTGTGTCAAATATTACTGAAAGTAAATTTGTAAATCGGATAAAATTCATGGTTCTGTCATCATAACAATATACATATTGCACAGTTAGGTTATATTCAGCTGTAGTGTACTAACTTAGTTACTAGTTACTAGCTTACTTATTACTAACTTAATTACTTAGTTACTAATTACTAACTTAATTACTAGTTACTAACTTACTAACTTACTAACTTAGTTACTTACTAACTTAGTTACTAATTACTAACTTACTAACTTAATTACTAGCAATGGTATCGACTCAGACATCTCTGACATGTGCTAGAAGCGACAACCTTCTCCCCCAGTCTCTACTCTTCAACATCATTACCTCCAAACTAGCTGAGGCTTTCGAGATCACTAATCTTCACGCTAAACTCTGTGATTACACAGATAACTTGAGGTCTATCAAGGTTTGTAGCCGTCGTCTAAACAACTTCCGGACTTCTTTTATTATTTAAAGACAGACATGTTTAGATTTTAGCTAGTTAAACGTCAGATGAGATCAAAATTGTTTTGTTTGAAACATCTTTTTAATATACAAGCTATAGAAGTAATATTATATAGTAATATATAGCTATAGAAGTAGTACATTATTATTGAATAACATATTACTTATTGTAACAATGTGAACAACTTCAGAAGGAGCCGAATCAGCCGACCTACCAGTTCACCTGTAACTATCCAGACAGACCTCACTTGGACCTGGTAATCCCCACTAGCTGTGATCACAGCCCCATCGACAGGGTAATGTTATTTTTAGTATTCCTTTAGATTCCTGGATTTGGAAATATCGAACCTACAAACTGTATAGTGTATGAGGGCCAGGGGCCTAACAAAATGCACCTAAGGTAAAAAGTATTATATATTGTGGTTAGCAGCGCACTGTTAACATCATATTTTATTTCAGGGATGTTTTTCTCCTAACACCTTCCTGCCAAGAAAGCGCCAGCGCTTGCACTCAACTCTATCACCAGCCAGCGCTATCCAAGAAACTATCGGACTATCAGCACCAGCCTCATTCACCTGTCCTAACTGCAAATCAACCTACAAAAGTTTAGGAGGTCTGAACTACCATGTACAGAGGTGTCAGAATATGGTATACAACAAGCCTCTCACTACAGCCTGTAAACAACTCTCATTCGAGCCGGATAACCCTACATTCGCGGGGGACGAGCCTGTTGGAACAGACACAACTCATAGTGACCTTATAAGTAATCACTCCAAACTCAAGTCAACTGTTATAGATTCTCAGAGTGGAATCACATTTATAACTGAAAGAGAACAAGAAACTGAAGATTGTACAGATGAGGTTATGGTCGCGTATCTGGTGGGAAATTGTGATACTTTAGTGCAGGATAAACAGCTCAACTCCACAGAAGCTGAGGAGATGGGATCTGATGAAGTGGGATCTGATGATTCGTCAGACAATGCGACTAGAAATGATGATTCGTCAGACAATGCGACTAGAAATGATGATTCGTCAGACAATGCGACCAGAAAGTCAACAAGGATAAAATCAAGGACACAGCGGCAGATAAGAAGCAAGGTGCTTCTAGACAGGATAAAGCAGGCTAAAAGACAGACTGCTACTAGAAATCATAAGAAAGATAAAAATGCGCGTGGCAGGCCAAGGAACTCCTCGACTTCCAAAACAACAAAAAATTTGGTTGAAAACAAACTTTCAAAAGAGAGTCCCAAGCTAACCTTAAAGAAACGTTTAAACGAGATAAAGAGTAAAGATTTACCAAGTCAGGGAGCCTCAAAACGTTCTGTTATTAACAAGCCGAATAAGAGGTTAAATGTCAAAGTTGAAGTACCCTCGAAAGAAAAGATTGCTTCTAATGACAAGCCTCCTGAAATAAAACCTAGTGTACCCTGCAAATATTGTCTCTGCGTGTTTCAGGTATTTTCAACAACTTACCTTTATCTAATTGGGGGGGGGGGGGGGGGGGGGGGGGGGGTGCAACCCCATACCCATTTATTCCTAATAACTTAATTCGAGAATCACGTGATTCATATCTTGATACTCAGATGAAATATAAAATATAGGTAACATTTACTCCCCTCAGTCGAAGTGGAACACTAAGAGACACGAGTATACGGTACACGGTGTCGGCACCCCACTAACTAGCGACGATCTGGCATCCCGCCAGACCGGGTCGGAATGCCAGGAATGCAGTACTGGGAGTGTTACCATGGTAACTGAGAGCACTGTCTCTTCTGCTAACATACCAGGTAAGCAGGTACTGACAGGTGTTAGAATCTTTAATTAATCATTATCTTCACTACATACTGTATTAGCTATTACATATAATATGCTAACTAATGTATAATGTATAATATGGTAACTAATGTACAGATGACGAGACTACGTGGGTATGCGGAATATGTGGTAAGAACCTCCTCCACAGGGACCAGTTAGTGGAACACAGGAAGATACATGAGAAACTGCAGCCTCCCATACCTCAGGGACAAGGTCCGTCACATTAGTTAATAGTAACAGTAAACATCACTTCACTCTATCATACTGTCACATTAGTTAATAGTAACAGTAAACATCACCTCACTGTATCATACTGTCACATTAGTTAATAGTAACAGTAAACATCACCTCACTGTATCATACTGTCACATTAGTTAATAGTAACAGTAAACATCACCTCACTGTATCATACTGTCACATTAGTTAATAGTAACAGTAAACATCACCTCACTGTATCATACTGTCACATTAGTTAATAGTAACAGTAAACATCACCTCACTGTATCATACTGTCACATTAGTTAATAGTAACAGTAAACATCACCTCACTGTTAATAGCAACAGTAAACATCACCTCACTGTATCATACTGTTGCCTCAGGGACAAGGTCCGTCACATTAGTTAATAGTAACAGTAAACATCACTTCACATTAGTTAATAGTAACAGTAAACATCACTTCACTCTATCATACTGTCACATTAGTTAATAGTAACAGTAAACATCACCTCACTGTATCATACTGTTGAGTTCTTATTTTTGGACTGCAAGAAAAATACATAATTAGTTATTGTTCACCGGAAATGTGCTCAACTGACAAATAGGGCCCCCCCACCCCCACCCCCGGCCCCCCCACCCCCACCCCCGGCCCCCCAGTCCCCACTCCCACCCCCGCCCCCCCCCCCACCTCCGGCCCCCCCCTTAAAATCCTCAAAATAATTGATAACTTTATTTCAGGGATGTTTGTGTGTCAGGTGTGTTTTAAGAAGTATGAAAGTGGAATATCTCTAATGAACCATGTTAACAGACAGCACAACCCATCCCTTACTTGTTCTCTTTGTTACAAGGTTATTGTTACACTGTTATTCTACTATTAGACTGTCTTATTATTAAATATATATCCATTACCAGTCCATTACCAGTTTATTAACAGTCCATTAACAGTCCATTACCATTAACTAGTCTCTCCCCTGAGTTCCTAATAATACCTTATTTCAGATATTCTCCTCCCAAATAGCGCTGAGCTCTCACAGCTGTAGCTCTGATATCCAGATATCGTGTAGACATTGTCCCAAGACCTTCAAAAGTCACTCCGACCATATAAAGCACGTACGGAATGTACACGCCTCCCTCACACATTCCTTAAACCAGAGCGCTTGTAAACTGTGCGACTACACTTTCTCTTCGGCTCTTAAGTACCGGGTAAGATGTTTTATTGTCATTCGAATGTAGCATGTTCGGTATTTTGTGATTTGTATTTAAATAGATGCCGAAATGATTATTAGAACTAACGGTTAAACCAGATATATTCGTAACACCCCTCCCCCCAGGTTCACCAGACAATCTCCCATCCGACCCACGACATGCTGTGTCAACTATGTAACACGACTCTACTATCACGTGACCAGCTTATAGAGCACGTGCACAAACACCACGCCACCCTTCCTTTCCTCTGCACTGTCTGTGAGAAAGGGTTCAGTAACCAGGACAGTATGACCAAACACAGGAGCGAACATTTTAAGTGATCACGTGTTTATGTTTTGTTGTTTGGACGATTTATTGCAAAATCCTGAGATTTTTGTTTTATTATGTCATCCGACAAATGTGATAGCCGATAAATTATACGTATTTGTTTTAAATAAATCATTAACTATATTATTTCAAATATTATGATGTTTTGGTTAGTTTTTGTTTACATGCATTCTAAGACCGGAGTATTTGGAGTATTGCAGTTTCACACTAGAATTTAAATTTTGCTAACTGTAGCGGACGCCAACAGCATTTTAAATCACTAAAAGGGTCTTCGATCTTGACATTTTTGTGATGTGCAAGCACTGTGCGCACGCGCGTTCTCTTGTCTAAACTTCTGGAAACCACTATACTAGTTGACGGATGATACGGTCTAGAATTATTAGAAATGACCCCAGGTACCAGCCACCAGGCCAAGGTGTGCGAAGTAGCGTGCTCCGGGTCAGTCAATTTGACACCCTAACGGACGATTCCAGGCTATTTCGAGATATATTGAGGACACTTTAAATTCGAAATATAGTATTCCCACGCCAAATTTGTACCAAGAACAACGCCTCTTAAACATTTGTCTGAATAGGAAAGGTTACTGGGCGGCGCTCAGCTTACTGGGCGGCGCTCAGCCTGTCATTCCGCTGAATCTATTGAACATAAATATAAGCTCTTCTCAAACACAAGGATATAACTTGTAAACTCGGCTAGTATATATGAAACATTTGTCATGGAGTTGTAGAGGGAGTTATGTGCCTCGCCGGGCTAAAGTAGTGGATGACCTTGCTGTACGGCAAGTTAAACAAGGATCTGAAACTACTAGATTCCGTACAGACTCAACTCTGCACCCGTGTCAATATGTTCATTATATGCAAGCCTCTTGATTTATAATCACCGAGTCTAGTAATTGTTTAAGAGAGTTCTCTGGCAGTTACGAAACTCGAGAGACTGTGGGATACTGAAGGGAAAGGAAGCAGTTCTAACGAGCTCTTCTCAAACACAAGGATAAAACTTGTAAACTCGGCTAGTATATATGAAACATTTGTCATGGAGTTGTAGAGGGAGTTATGTGCCTCGCCGGGCTAAAGTAGTGGATGACCTTGCTGTACGGCAAGTTAAACAAGGATCTGAAACTACTAGATTCCGTACAGACTCAACTCTGCACCCGTGTCAATATGTTCATTATATGCAAGCCTCTTGATTTATAATCACCGAGTCTAGTAATTGTTTAAGAGAGTTCTCTGGCAGTTACGAAACTCGAGAGACTGTGGGATACTGAAGGGAAAGGAAGCAGTTCTAACGAGCTCTTCTCAAACACAAGGATAAAACTTGTAAACTCGGCTAGTATATATGAAACATTTGTCATGGAGTTGTAGAGGGAGTTATGTGCCTCGCCGGGCTAAAGTAGTGGATGACCTTGCTGTACGGCAAGTTAAACAAGGATCTGAAACTACTAGGTTCCGTACAGACTCAACTCTGCACCCGTGTCAATATGTTCATTATATGCAAGCCTCTTGATTTATAATAGCCTGAGGTCCCCAGGTTAAAGAGAAAGGAACCTATACTATCCCGTTGAATCAATGCTGCCCGAGGTTCATCTTAGTCATCTACAGCTCAGTTTTCTGAAAATCCGGTCGTCCGGAAATTTTGGTAGGATTAACGAAAAAGTCCCATTTATTCCAACTCTTTGACACTAATTACTTAATGTGCTGTGAGTATTTTGAACGAGTACTTAAATGTAACTGTGCTAAACTTGTTCGACACCAAATGTATTATTGTCTATTTCAAGTAACTACACATTTTATTAACAATGAATTTGAGTTGGTTTTATTTGTACTCTTAAAAGTAGCTGGAAATCCGGACGTCCGGGGAGGGGGTGGTTTTCCGTTTTGAAAATTCGGACACACTCGGACAGGGGGGGGGGGGGGGGGGTGGTCTGAAAATCTGCGATCTTGGCGGACGTCCTAAGTAAGTTGCTATAATATTGATTATGTAATATTATGGGTCATCTCAGATATGTCTGAATTATAAGATTAAACACAATTTTCTGATATTTTGATCAACAATTCAGGTTACGTTTAAGTATTCACAAATTTTGCAAGAGCAAACAATTAAATTATTTATATTATTTACACTATAACACAGATTAGAAATCTTACAAAACTACAAATTACTTTAAAATTACCGTCGGATCACAAATATTGGTAATCCGATCCAGTGACTAGTTTGCTGCTTTTAAAAATATAGAAAAATAGAATCACTCTTATATTTATCACAAAATTTGTTGAACAATTTCATCTGATATAGTAATATTTGTTTCTGAAAAATACGGTTCTATTTTCACTTCAATTGTACAACTAGTAACGTCCAACACAAGAGTCTCAGTCCAGAGTCTGGCAGATAATGGCTAGTCCCCGAGTGACCCAATGCTGAGGACTGTGTTCGGTTGGCATCAAGATGGAAGTTACAAAGTTATCAGAGTGTCCGGTTTGGTCGAGTGTTCCACACCGTTCACTCGTTCGGTAGA
Organism: Bolinopsis microptera; assembly: GCF_026151205.1. Taxonomy (NCBI): domain Eukaryota; kingdom Metazoa; phylum Ctenophora; class Tentaculata; order Lobata; family Bolinopsidae; genus Bolinopsis; species Bolinopsis microptera. Next base: position 20,962,757 of record NC_087073.1, read on the forward strand.
TCGGGCACTCGTACACTCCTGGCTTTGGTGTTTGTTCCATCTGAGGAGTATCAGTCAGGGCTCTGGCAAGGACTAAGTTAGATTTAAAATGATCAGAGACTAGACTATGATTCGTTTCCACTGTTCACAAAAACAATAATCAAAATAAAAAACCCATGATCAATATTTATTTAAAGCAGGGCCCTCTGTCCGTACTTTCCAGTACCAATCAAATAATGAGCCCCTTCACGTCAAATACTAATACATGACAGTATCATTCAATAATCATATAACAAATACTTTAAATAGGCAGGACCACTTGCCTCGAACACAAAAATCATATAACATGGATATAACATAATAGCAACATGTTATTTCGGTGCAATATTAGTGCGAACTACATACCTGCTGGGAACTACATACCTGCTGGGAACTACATACCTGTTGGGAACTACATGCCTGCTGGGAACTACATACCTGCTGGGAACTACATACCTGCTGGGAACTACATACCTGCTGGGAACTACATACCTGCTGGGAACTACATACCTGCTGGGAACTACATACCGGCTGGGAACTATATAGTACATACCTGCTGGGAACTACATACCTGCTGGGAACTACATACCTGCTGGGAACTACATGCCTGCTGGGAACTACATACCTGCTGGGAACTACATACCTGCTGGGAACTACATACCTGCTGGGAACTACATACCTGCTGGGAACTACATACCTGCTGGGAACTACATACCTGCTGGGAACTACATACCGGCTGGGAACTATATAGTACATACCTGCTGGGAACTACATACCTGCTGGGAACTACATACCTGCTGGGAACTACGTACCTGCTGGGAACTACATACCTGCTGGGAACTTCATACCTGCTGGGAACTACATACCTGCTGGGAACTAAATACCTGCTGGGAACTTCATACCTGCTGGGAACTACATACCTGCTGGGAACTAAATACCTGCTGGGAACTTCATACCTGCTGGGAACTACATACCTGCTGGGGTAAGAACAGTATTTCCGGTAGCGGAGTGACTTGTTTGGAAGGAAGAGCCTCTACCACATTACTACCGTCCCACCTTCCACCGTCCAAGTGTAGACCGTGTATCAGTATACCGTTATCTGGCACATCAGCTCCCTGTAGTTTAGGGGAGATTAGTTAGATGTAACAAAGCTGTGGTTAAACATAACATTTCAGTATCACTAAGTATCAGTCATTAAATGCAAAAATGTGAATTGTAATACTTAGAATTGTTAATATATTCACTATAATGTTATATAAGAAAGGATGAAAGAAGGCATACAGGGAAGGCCCACATGGCTGGTGTGAGACCAGCATTCTGAGCTCTGTGTCGATCTTCCTCCTCCCTGCGGCTGGGTAATGGAGCTACAGAGTGTTTGAAAGTGAGGGAGTCAATCGGGATATTGTGCTTCCTGGAGTGGGTCTGTAGAACTCCAGTCAGTAGACCTGGAGAGTGCAGGTGGTTACTATAGAAACAAACTATATGGAGTGAGCTTGTAGTCTACACTGCAAACTATAGGGGTACTTTCTGGAGTGAGCTTGTAGTCTACACTGCAAACTATAGGGGTACTTTCTGGAGTGAGCTTGTAGTCTACACTGCAACCTATAGGGGTACTTTCTGGAGTGAGCTTGTAGTCTACACTGCAAACTATAGGGGTACTTTCTGGAGTGAGCTTGTAGTCTACACTGCAAACTATAGGGGTACTTTCTGGAGTGAGCTTGTAGTCTACACTGCAAACTATAGGGGTACTTTCTGGAGTGAGCTTGTAGTCTACACTGCAAACTATAGGGGTACTTACTGGAGTGAGCTTGTAGTCTACACTGCAAACTATAGGGGTACTTTCTGGAGTGAGCTTGTAGTCTACACTGCAAACTATAGGGGTACTTTCTGGAGTGAGCTTGTAGTCTACACTGCAAACTATAGGGGTACTTTCTGGAGTGAGCTTGTAGTCTACACTGCAAACTATAGGGGTACTTTCTGGAGTGAGCTTGTAGTCTACACTGCAAACTATAGGGGTACTTTCTGGAGTGAGCTTGTAGTCTACACTGCAAACTATAGGGGTACTTTCTGGAGTGAGCTTGTAGTCTACACTGCAAACTATAGGGGTACTTTCTGGAGTGAGCTTGTAGTCTACACTGCAAACTATAGGGGTACTTTCTGGAGTGAGCTTGTAGTCTTCACTTTTAAAAGGTCAAGGGGTGGATCTATGATGAGACTATAATCTTGATAAGTTGGTCATAGAGGAAAACATATTATAGGAATTTGAGCATACAAAAAGATCACAAATATTGAGTACGTGTTCACAGGTCAAATCAGTAGACGAAAGGTTTGAACAAGGTATAGATATAATGTAGCTGAATTAATTTGTAACCTTGAGGAAAGAAGAGAGCATTGATCCAGAAAGATCGCGGTATTTTCTCTACATCAGTCTTGATCGGCTTCTGGTAAGCACTGCTCATCTTCAGTACATCTTGGAAGGAGATCATCTCATCTTTCTCTTTCTCTTCTACTAGCTCACTGTAAATACTTGGGTCTCAGCTTAGTCCCCTTTTATTCTATTATTTACTCCAACAAAGTAACAAATACTCCACTACCAATACTCACTGTCAACTTAATGCTGTAACTAACCTATACTCCAAAAAGATGGTTAGAGACTGTTCCCTCTATATTACTAACCTATACTCCAAAGAGATGGTTAGAGACTGTTCCCTCTATATTACTAACCTATACTCCAAAGAGATGGTTAGAGACTGTTCCCCCTATATTACTAACCTATACTCCACTCCAAAGAGATGGTTAGAGACTGTTCCCTCTATATTGAGGTCTATCCAGTACTGCATAAAGGTTATCCTGTTAGCTAGTAGCTCTATCCAGTGCGACAGTGGTTTATTCTCAAGTGTACTGTTGTCCTGGTAGTGGTGATAAGAGGTGATAACAGTGGTCAGCGTTAAAAAGTGCGTAACTTTACTGTTAAGTGCATCGGGATTATAACTTTTCTTTTAAGCCTAAACTTAATTTAATATTTCATATTATCATCCTATTTACAAGATTGCATTTCACGTTGGGGAATTAAAAGGGCCGCATTTTTATTCTGGAGATGAACAAAAATATTATGCTGAAGTTTAGAACTGAATGTATATATTATGACGTGCTGAAGTTTAGAACTAAATGTACATATTATGACGTGCTGAAGTTTAGAACTGAATGCATATAATATTATGACGTGCTCTAGTTTAAAAGTTGTAGAACACCAACCCTCCAAGCAGCAGGCAGTTTGTTGTCGAGAATATTCTGGTACATGAGATCCACCCCCTCGTTCATTGCCTCGTCTCCCTGCAAACACAGCGCCAATGTCTTCAGACTCACGTGTATCACTTCTAACAGTCTGTTGAACTGACGCACCTGGAACACACCACATTTAACGGATTAAAGTCAGGACTGTAAAAAGTCTGGCGACTATACTGGAGGCTACTTCCTGATAAACGAGAAAAATAAATCCTTATATGGGCATCACGTGGTAAAGTGCCCACCTCATGACGAATAACGTTCTCCATAGGTGTACAATATCTAGTCTCTGTTATCTTGGGTTTAAGATATCCCTTCTCAATGAGCACAGAAGGGGGTCTCTCCGAGCCCGCCAGAGCGTTGTGGACCATGTCCGGTATAACGTCCATGAAGGGAGGAGGCACTATCTTCTGGGGCAGGGTTTTGTGGATGTGGATCAGGAACTCCATTACTATGTTGTCCTTGTTCGAGTGCCCACTGTAAAAAGATAAATATCAAGTTCTACGACTTGATGAGAAGTGTAGTTTTTTTGTCAGACTGGATTATTTATATAGCCATAAAGGTTTCTTGATCAACAATCATCCTCGAATGATTGACCTTGAAATCATTAATAATATGCTTTACTTGTACAAATGCGTTTGTGCTCTTTTTTATCTCAAAACTAAAAAGACCATAAGTTTTGACTTTACAACCTCACTTTTGCTAAAATTCGGCAATATACAGTAAAACTCCGATTTACCGCGGAGTTTGGGGGAACGAAACCGCCGCGGTAAATCGAGGTTTGTGGTAAACTGGGCGCGGTTTTATTGTTCTTCACAAAACGTGTTCACTCCTCATAAACTCCACAATGTTTGTCTGAACCTCTCATACCACTTCAACTTAATACCAGGTACAGATACTGAGATACTAGTAGTAGTAGTAGTAGTACCCGTACATCTCTTACTTATACTATACATGTGCTAAGCCACTACAAACTTTCCAAACTCAAGCTTATCAAACTTCAAACAGATTCAATTTTACCAAAAAAGTTCGTCCAAATTAAGAGACTTTCTATCTGGCTGGGATGTGTGAAGATGTTGACTGTACTATAAAGCTGTAGTACATACATATTACATTACACTGGAGCTTACACAGTGTAATTTCCTCCAGTCTGCGCCGCGTACGTTTATATAGGCGCGCGGCGCAGCCTGGAGGAAATTACACTGTGTAAGCTCATCCAGTGTAATGTAATATGTATGTACTACGGCTTAAAAAGGCTGCCAAAGTGTGCTAGGAGTGCTCTCATTCACAGCCAGCTCAGCCCACATAACTTAACTCATGCTCGAGTACCCCCTATGCAGAGTTTGTACAATTTGCAATGAATATTCCACTCGGTACCCATGATCTAGCTGGTGGGACGGCTGGAAGACGTGCAGGTAGTTCACCAGCTCCTTGCTTGTGTGCTCGTTGTAGGTACGGTCCGCGTTCTGGTGCATTCCGAACAGTTCTGGGTTATCGTAGTTGGGGAGGGACGAGATATAACTTAGTGTTTCTTCTATTGACAGGTTTTCTGGGAGCTGGTACGACTGGGGAGAAGTTTATATTAAATAAATTAAAAAAACGCAACATTTTCATTTATTCAGTTATGGGATGATTTAAACACTGCACTACAGTTAATTTAAAACAAAGTAACTACCTCTGAAGCAGTGAACCTGTGGCCAGGTTGGATGGCCTCTCTGTTGAAGAACTTGCTGAGTATAGCGGAGAGGGCTCTCTGGTCCCACTTATCAGTGACCCTGCCCCCGTACATCACAGTGCCTGCCAGTTGGAGGAGAGCTTCCCACGGCACCGTCACGTACTCGCTCATCAGCTGATGCAGCACGCATATACAAGCCTGATATGTGGGCTGTTATCATTCATCATACTAACAGATTGTATTCAGTCACGTGTTCAATGTTGCGATAAGTTCAGACTGGGGGTGATCAGAGGGGGGGATCAGAGTGGGGGAGATCAGAGGGGGGATCAGAGTACATGATCACAAACTCTAAAACTTGCCTCTAAATCGGAATTAGTAAACTCGTAAGAGATGTTCCAGCCGAGAGATCCATACTTCTTCCGCTCCAAGATGACACTGTTAAACAGGCAGAGATTGTAGACTAGTTTCCTAAAGTCAGGTCCAGCGTCCTGGTCCGAGTACATCTTAGGGGAGATAACTCCGGAGATAAAGGCCTGGTGGAGGTTAGCCTTCACGCCTCGTGGCTGCTCCATCGCTACCTTCAGACTGCGCTGGATAACAGGACCCGGGATCTCGTCATCTGGCATTGAGCTTAACCAGAGCCGGAAATCAGCGTGGAGTTGGTCTGTCTGCATGCTGAGGTGTTATTAGTGTTACTGAGGTGTTACTGAGGTGTTATTATTGTTACTGAGGTGTTATTAGTGTTACTGAGGTGTTACTGAGGTGTTATTAGTGTTACTGAGGTGTTATTAGTGTAACTGAGGTGTTACTGAGGTGTTATTAGTGTTACTGAGGTGTTACTGAGGTGTTATTAGTGTTACTGTGGTGTTATTAGTGTTACTGAGGTGTTATTAGTGTTACTGAGGTGTTATTAGTGTTACTGTGGTGTTATTAGTGTTACTGAGGTGTTATTAGTGTTACTGAGGTGTTATTAGTGTTACTGAGGTGTTATTAGTGTTACTGAGGTGTTACTGAGGTGTTATTAGTGTTACTAAGGTGTTACTGAGGTGTTATTAGTGTTACTGAGGTGTTATTAGTGTTACTGAGGTGTTATTAGTGTTACTGAGGTGTTATTAGTGTTACTGTGGTGTTATTAGTGTTACTGAGGTGTTATTAGTGTTACTGAGGTGGTATTAGTGTTACTGAGGTGTTATTAGTGTTACTGAGGTGTTATTAGTGTTACTGAGGTGTTATTAGTGTTACTGAGGTGTTATTAGTGTTACTAAGGTGTTATTAGTGTTACTAAGGTGTTATTAGTGTTACTGAGGTGTTATTAGTGTTACTGAGGTGTTATTAGTGTTACTGTGGTGTTATTAGTGTTACTGAGGTGTTATTAGTGTTACTGAGGTGTTATTAGTGTTACTGAGGTGTTATTGAGGTGTTATTAAGGTGTTACTGAGGTGTTATTAGTGTTACATTTCATTATCTTTTTTATACAAACGTTATCGTGCTGGCTCACTTTTAGGTTATCTCTTCCAAGTTGCTCCCCTAATTTTAATCTTAAATGTACCGTTTGACTATAGCTGAAGCTAGATCTTGCCGCAAGGAAAACTTTTAATAGCTGTACTTATTACGATAGACTCATCGAGTGAGTCTATATTCGTGTCAAAGGTTTTCGCACAAGGATGTTTATCTTTTCAATGCATTTTGTATATAATTTATATTTCATTCGATAATTTCTCCTTGGTCACTTAAACTCATTTAATTTATAGTTTATATCATAGGCACGCCCCTGCCGTTCGTGTACGTGACTAGAGCTTGGAATTAGTAACACTAAATACTGGAAACTCAGTTTTCTGAAGTCGCTCAAAAACTGGGAAAAGTAATCGCTTTTCCGCAGAAGACAATCTACTTTTCGCGATAACGAGAATGATCTCGATTGAAAAGAGAAGCTTTAATTTGTGGACTAGGATATATCATGTATTTCTGTATGCAGAAATAATGGTACTGTGGCAATACCATCTTGATGATACAGTATTTTGTTAAAGAACAGATATTTTGTATCGCAGTTCACTGCTGACGTGAAAAAACCTATGCTTTGTCTGTTAGATAGGTAGGTAGGTTAGTAAATATAAACCAGACTTCATAATATAAACAATCATATTCTCATTCATTAAAGGCGTTGTTAATCAGAAATACTTAATTAATCATAGCAATGGTCCCGCTCACAGTTACGACTAGCTCACCCGATTATGGAAAGCAGGGACACTTTAATATCATCTGAATATATTACCACCATCTTATTCTTATATCTATTGACTGTATTTGATCCTCGCTACCTTATGTAGTGTTGTGACAACACTGTGTTCTCCCTTGACTATCTCACTAGCTATAGAGCCTCAGCTGTTCGTGCATTAATTTTTGCGAGGATGTTTTTTTATATTACACAGTTCAAAAATTGAGCAATATAAAAGTTGTATCCTATTAGTTTGGTAACTATTGAGCAATATAAAAGTTGTGTCCTATTAGTTTGGTAACTATTGAGCAATATAAAAGTTGTGTCCTATTAGTTTAGTAACTATTGAGCTATATAAAAGTTGTGTCCTATTAGTTTAGTAACTATTGAGCAATATACAAGTTGTGTCCTATTAGTTTAGTAACTATTGAGCAATATAAAAGTTGTGTCCTATTAGTTTGGTAACTATTGAGCAATATACAAGTTGTGTCCTATTAGTTTAGTAACTATTGAGCAATATAAAAGTTGTGTCCTATTAGTTTAGTAACTATTGAGCAATATAAAAGTTGTGTCCTATTAGTTTAGTAACTATTGAGCAATATACAAGTTGTGTCCTATTAGTTTAGTAACTATTGAGCAATATAAAAGTTGTGTCCTATTAGTTTGGTAACTATTCCCCCAGCTGGTGTGTAAAACTAGAGTACCTCGGCTTATTATATGGAGTGGCCTAAGTGTAGGAGATAACATCCACTTTAATTAAGCAATCTCTCCTACTCCGACTAACTTGAGCTCTGCGACTAAATCAATACAATAATTGAATATTGTATTCAATGTAGTCCGAGGAGTCCTAACTCTCCTCGCGTCCTACGTTTCTTGTATACATTATTCCACTGTCCCTCTTTAACTTTCAGGTGGGTTGTTCGAGACAGCTACTGCATAATTATGAGGATAATTAAATTCTGTCGTAATCTATTACAGTAGACAATCTATTGAGGCACATTACCCTGATAGCCCGCTTATAATACGTATTCAAATTACGTATGTTAACTACACCTGTTGATTGCGTATATTAAATAGTTACGTATGTTAATGATACACATAATGGGCAGCCCTATTCTAAAACGATCAATTGACAGTATATGTCGGTGATCCAGCAAGTATTTCATTTGACTGTTTGTTGGTTAATTTTGTGCAATTCTAATCTTAGTTATTGGAGGATATCAAAATTAAGAGAACTGCTGGATATTTGCGATCGTTGACACTGGCAGTCTGCCAGTAAAGAAATCTGTAGCGTTTATTCTCTAAAATCGGCTGTTAGAAACCATAATTTTAGTCAGCATCTGAAATTGGCTAATAACCTCGAAGCCAGATGACTGAAGTGAAATAATAGAGATAAACGAGAAACTTAATCGCCATATTAGATAAACAAATTAGTTATATATAACAATATGTTAATTGGTAAGACCACGTTTAATTAGACTAATTACGCTTTCTCTTACAATTAATACTGAAACTGTTTGAAAATAATTGACTGATTAGTATTTCTTGAAATTAGTCCTGCTGTGGGCCACCACCTGTCCATAATTATCTTTACATTTCTTTAAATATTACAACAACTTAGCCACCGTAGTTGACTCACCCTATCAAGGGGTGAAACTTAGTTTCAAGTTTTCATCACTAATTTTGTTTGCGATTCAGATATTAGTTGAGTCTTACTTATCATTTCAGGAATGAACGTGTCAAATAGTGTGTCCATAGTTTGGTGCCACTGGTCATTGCTGATGGGGCTTGCTGGAAACAGTTTCGTGCTCTACTCCACCATTTACCACAGAGCCATCAAGATGGACAAGCTCTCAGTGTGGATCATACAGAACTTGGCAGTCACTGACCTCGTTAACTCCATTCTTATCTTATCTCCAGTTATTGTATCTCTCTACGCCGACAGTCAGTGGGTTTTTGGGGAGCCTCTCTGCAAAATAACGTACATTTACAAGTACTTGGGGTTTACTGCTAACGTGGTGCTAATAAACGCTCTGTCCTTCAATAAGATGGTGAGATGTGTCTCCCCACTACGGAACCTAGGGTGCTCCAAAACTAGAAGGTGGTTAGTAACAGCTATCACTGCAGCCACTTCCACCATAATTCCTGTTTTCTCTGTCTACAGATCCACAGTGGACGAGAAGTTTGCCGTGGTTTTCTCAACGTCCCAGTGTATGTGCTCATCGGTCCCTGTCACTGAGATTGGAAGTTTGCAAAAGATCTTGTACCTTGTTTTTGCTGGATCTCTCAACGGATTGCCTTGCTTTACGTTGTGCGCCATGAACACTTTCCTTGTGGTATATGCGCTGAAGAAGTGCAACAGAGTCATGGATAAAGGGAACATTGTGATTGTGCTCTTAGTGACAAGCTCCTTTCTAGTCAGCGGACTGCCTTATTTCTTCTACTCTGTAAAACACGGACATACCTCCAACAATAACGACACTTTCCTCAGAGTTGTTACTTTCATCACGTTCATATCTCTGTGGTCAAATCCCGTTATTTACCTGGTGACGAACAAGCATTTCAGGACATTTACTGCAGATTATGCGAGAGGTATCAGCAGGATAACCATGGCAGTAGTGCAACCTCACAATCAATCGTTATCAAGAGTGTAACTTGTTATCAAGTGTTTAACTTGTAAATCACTGGTGACTTGCGAAGATCCATACTTTAATTCTCTCTTAGACATTATTACATTATGGTTACTAGCGGTATTGATGAGAATAATAATTTACTTACTATTTGTCTATTTGTCTCAAAACTACAAAATGATGAACAATTACGCGAACAAGTGTTTTTTAAATATATATTTAGTTTTGACTGATGTTTATTTGCTGACTTTAAGATTAATATTAAGATATCTGGTCTGTGTATATCTGTGAAGAGCTAAAAGATAAGAGTAATATCTGCCAGATGCTTTCTCCTCATTTCGGCGCGTTCATGTAATTCTAATGTGTGCGCTTATCCCCCATACGCCTCATGATTCCAGCTGGTTAACTTAATCTCCCACATAAAACAAAAGCTCCTAAGAAATGTTACATTCAGCTAAACTCTGGATTTGCTCTTACAAAACGTCTTATTATGTAAATCAAACCGAGCCATTCAGCGCATCTATACAACCTCATACACATTACATAGGACCTGCTTAATCATGAATGAGGACATTGTCATTGAGAGACCTACCTCTAACCTGATTACACGTCACAACATTCTTAGCTTCTTAGATTGCGAGTTACTCGAAATAGTGTGGTGTTGTGATTATCTAAATAATGATAGATGTTTGTTTGAATATAAAATGCTATTATGATAATAACTAATCTTATTATGATATACAATGCTATTATTTAGTTGAGCAATGCTTCGTAACTCTTTTGTAAACCTAATACTCGGCTTCGGAGTATTAGCTTTGATACGTTGATAGACTTGGTTAATAGAATATAGAGCTTAACTTATCAGCAACCAATCATGTTTACCCTCCGTGGGTATAAGCAGCTCTTTAAGCCTTGTGACACTAAGTGATAAGTTTACCTTAACTTGGCGCCAGTTAGCATCTGATATTTCCTGTTCATTGCTCGTTATTCAGGTAACATGACATTAGCAGACATCTTATCACAAGTTTGGTGTCATTGGTCCTTCATAATGGGAGTTCTTGGTAACAGTTATGTGATTTACGCAACAGTTATCAGCAAAGCGATCAGATTGGATAAGATGTCAGTATGGATCATACAGAACTTGGCGGTAATTGATTTGGTGAACACGTTCCTTATCTTGGTTCCTATCATTACATCTCTTTATGCTGGTGATCGATGGATTCTCGGAGACACTTTCTGCAAAGTGTTTTACGTATATAAATACGCGGGGTTTACTGCTAACGTAGTACTGATAAACGCTCTATCCCTCAATAAAATGATGAGATGTTTGTTTCCACTACGGAATTTGGATTGCTCCCGAACACGGAAGTGGGTGGTAACAACAATCACAACCCTCACTTCTACCATTATTCCCGTGTACTCATGCTACCGAGCAATTTTGGACGACAAATTTCTGGTGGTATTTTCAGCATCCCAATGTATGTGCTCTTCTATACAGATCGCAGAAGCAGGAGGTTGGCATAAAGTTGCTTACTATTTCTTGGCTGGATCTCTGAACGGGTTACCGTGCCTTGTTCTGTGTGCAACAAACTCTTTTCTGGTAATCTATGCTCTGAAGAAATCCAACAGAACTGTAAACAAAAGAAACATTGTGATAGTGATTTTAGTAACCGCATCTTTTCTTCTTTTCGGACTGCCTTATTTTGCTTATTCTGCAAAACACGGTCAAACTGCGAGCAATAACGACACTACTTTAAGAATTGTGACCTTTACTACGTTCATATCTCTGTGGTCAAATCCTGTCATATATTTGGTAACTAACAGAGGCTTCAGAACATTCACTGCAGCTTCAGCAAGGAGGCTAAGCCGAGCCCACAGAACTTCCATCCATCCAGCCCAGAGCGCTGCAGTATGTCAATAATAAAATTGTGAACAATCTTCCGAGGAAAATTCAAGTCATCTAAAATTCATCTGAATTATGTTTTATTACTTTGTTGCAAAATCTTGTTTATCTAATATGTATTTTAAAACATGGCTTTTACTGTCCAATGTACAGTTACACAGATGAAAGTTTATTTCATAACCTATATCGCAAGTAATTTGAATCATAAGTTAAAGTGGCACTGTCAGTGCATCATGAGCATGAGCATGCAGCATACGACAATCTTATTTCACCATGAAATGTAAACTGTGTTCACTTTGTCCTATTGAAGGCTGTTTATGCTTACACAAAATCTCAGAGCTTAGAATGTGACATTCTTAAGAGACTTCTCACAAAGATGCAAATGTTTATTCACAAGTGACAGGTTATATGGAGACTATCTGGAGGTAACCAAACAAGCTAATTTCCATAATTATACTATTATTCAAATCTCATCACACACGCTAGATCCTAACAACCCAGGTTCTTTGAGCACTATGCAGCCAAGTTGTCATAGCAACCACGCCACGTGACTGCGCCAAAATATCAAAATTTTAAAGAGCGCGCGTAACATCTGCTTCGCGCTGTAGACCTTTTCAAGGTTAACGCATTTGGTGGTAAGTTTACAGCTGCTTACTGCTACTATATTTACTGCTACTAGACTTCCAAACGCGACAGTTCAATCCCGGTTGATTTACCTGTGAATAACTTTTTGAAGGTTCTGGAGCCACGAGTGTCCAAGATGACAATTTTGTAGGAAAACCCACTTTCCACGTTGCATGGCGTTTCGGAGAATCTCTTCGATTCGAGGTCCTTGGCCGCGTCCAAGTGACAACATTTCTAACATGTCAACATTTTCGTTCAGGTCTTTTAGCAGTCTTTGTAGCTTCGTTGTCGGATCAACGCCTGTCACACAACAATGGTCATGAATTAGGAATTATAGTCTGATAATTAACCCGACAATGATAACATCCTGTCCATGAAAAGATGCCAATACTAATATTCAAAAGTACTACATTTCAACAAACCAGGAGAAAGAATAAAGAGTATGGGATTCTGAGGCTTGCTGCTTTTGTAGATATTGTTCAGACTTTGTTCATGTGAGCCGATGTAATGTTCTCCCAGGGTTAAACTGACAAATGTGCTGCTACTTTCAGTCAGGGCATCCATCCTCAGGATCTTTATCAACATCAGCTTTTGAAATGACGTTAGTGTCGACCATTTCCAACTTGGGCGTGTCTCTGAAATTTAAAAACTTAACAAAAACTGAAATGTTCTATTTAACATCTTACTTATATAGATTAAGTTCAGCTAATAGTTACAAGTTTAAGGATTACCAGCGATTTGTGAGGCACTGAGAGAGTGAGGTTCCGCCTCACTATCCTCAGAAATATGTTCCAGTGAACTGTCTGCTCTGCAAGATTTGAGAGAGCCTATAGAACTGGATCTGGATCTGGTTTGTTCGAACATGTAGTACGGGTTATCTGACGCCAACATCGCCTGCCTGGATTAAGCAGGGTCAATAAGTCAATTATGCAATTAGTCAATTAATTAATAGATAGACCTCGTAAGATAGAGCGTGAGTTATTAACATCGAAGTGTTTAGTAAGAATTAGATTGCCTGAATAATTCAGACAATTCCAACACTGTTGATTTAACACAGTGGCGTAACGTTGCCTGTTGGCGCCCCCCTGTTGGCGCCCCTTCCCCTTTTGGTGCCCCTCCCTAAAATTGAACAAATTAGGTGATTTTAGAGGATACGCCGGTAAAATCTCTAAAAAAGTATGTATCTAGATGCAAATAACGTAATATGGAGTTGCTAAAACCACCACCTTGTTAAGTAAAATTGCCACTATATATTATATATATATTATACTCTATATACTAACCAAAACTCAGGTTTATCGATCATGTTTTTAGAGAGGCCCTGGAAAGCGGGGACGGTGTTTTCCAACATATTAGTCGCCTCCCACTGGGTAGTGGTCAGCCAGCAGGGTTTACCCAGGATCCTCTTACTCCTCACTTTGTTCATCCTCTTAGCTTGGTACGTGACTCTGGATATTAAAGTTAATTAGTTATTAAGTGCTGGAGAACTGTTATGGAGTATCAGGCTGAATGTCCAGCGTACACAGCGCAATCAAATGATTGAAAATATATATATATCTAATATCTATACAATATTTTAAACTGGACGAAATCTCCTCGGCAACGGCTAAAAAGTTTTCGACTAGCGGGTGTCTAGTAGTAAATAAAAGCACGTAAAGAAACTCTTACCCAGAGCTCTTCTGGAAAGGTTGTGGTATGATATCTTCTTCCATTACGGGCACGAACTCGGACGACTCTGAAACGTATTATCATAATTATTAAATGATCCTTTGTATAAACGAACATAACTGTGATCTTTAAAAATCTTTCAGGCAAAACTGATATTTTTAAAGATTTAAGAACACAAGATTAAAATCTTACTGAATGTATAAGAGAACAAGATAACAATCTCAAATAATATCTTTAAACACACAAATATTGAAGAATATCTAAGAACAGAAGATAATAATGTAATTGTTAGAAACGCACTGCTCATAAGTTTGAGGGTGCCGCCGTGTAAGAACACGTCCCATTCGTTATCAGTGATAACGGTGGAGTTCCTCAACACCTGTACACAAACTAACACCGAGTAAACGAGATGATGCCGAGAGTACAGAGAACATACCACCTGAAGTAGAGTCATTTATGAAGGAGTAACTCGGATATTATAGCTGGAGAGATAAATATACCTATTTTGTGGTGATGTGGTCAACAAGAGATATATATTCTAAAGTTCTAAATAACAGATAGTCAATAGTGTAAACATACCGCTGCTATCTAATCTTTTCCTAAAAAACAGAATCAGAAGGTTTGCATTCTGCGCCAATTTACTGTTTTAACAGCAACAAGAGATGCTAGATGTTGTTACTATGTTGTTACTATGTTGTTACTATGTTGTTACTATACCTGTTTGTGCAGGTTCATTGTGATGTGGTCAACAAGAGACGCCACATGTTTGTCGACCTTGAAATCGAGCTGTCTGTCCCTGTTAACAGTGTTAAAGTTGAACTCCAGGACAACATCCTCCTGATCAGGTGACAGATAAGAGTTTCCCAGACTAAAGACTGTGGTCTTAAACACGCTCATAAACATTTCCAGAGAGAAGTTGTACATGCAGTTCAGGAGAGTCAGATCCGATATTATGAAGTAGATTATCGCACCACGTGTTGCAACCTGGGGGTATACAACTACTTAAAGGGAGAGGTTCTGAAGAAACTGTTAAACAAATGGTTATCTAAACAAAGACTTGAACTTTCATAAAATGAACTGTAATATTCAAACACGTTTACTTACCGGGAGGTACTTTTTACGGGTAGATTCTATCTTGTTCTGCATTTGTTCTGATTCTGTAACTCGGCTCTGAATCTCCCTAGCAGTCTTTTTACACTTGTCTAGAGTATGCACTAGATCCTGATCATCTAAAATGTCAGTTTGCACGGAAGACAGAGTGGTCAGGATATCGTCCTCGAGCTCACGCAGCTTTCTGTTGTCCTCAAACAACTGCTTCAGAAGTGAGTCCTTCTGCTGCTCAAGCCACGGTCTCTCCTGTAATAAATCAAGAGTAGTGATAGAGAATAGATAATAACAATTAACAAGTTAAAAGTAGACACAATCTCAATCAGTAATGTGGGGTTAGAGGGGGCCGGGGGAAGGTTAGGGAGGGGGGAGGGTTAGGGAGGGTTAGGAAGGGGTTTAGGGACTAGGGAGGGGGGTTACTCACCATCTTAACGACCCGACTCAGCAGTTGCTCCTGCAGCCCAGTAAAAGTAACAGTAAAGTTAATGATGGTGAGCTTGATACAATCCTCTGGAGGGTACTCAGGATTACTGAGACTGGTAGAGAGGTAAAGTTTAAACTCCTTGTTGTACTCTATATCTATATCCACTATTGAAACAACGCCTGTCTGTTCACACTGTCTTCTGTTTAGAATGGGGTACAAGGTCGCGTCTATGTAGTCCGGTACACCCTGAACAGGGGGAGACACTGGTGAAAGATAAGTTTATAATTATTGAGCTGTACTAGACGCAAATCAGATGATAAGAAACAAGAGTGCTCTAATCAAAACTATAAGTCTAAATACCTCAAGTAAGACACTAGTGCCGAGTCTGATCGCGTTCTCAATATCAGTCAACATGTGCACACTACCGTAGGGTATAACCGCCAGATTCTCCTTCTCCAGTCCCAGCAACCAACATTTGCCCTGACCTTGTGGGTCTATAAGCAGGGGCCAGCGGTGACAGTTCCTCAGCAGCACCGCGTTCTCAGTGGAGAAATGGTCACGTGGGAGCCCCTGAGTGAAGTACTCCTGGACCTCAATAGGAGCTGACAGCAGGCTGATGTAGTCCTTCTTGGAGACAGATATCTGCTTCTTCAGACAGATGTCTAACCAGGAAGACCAAAGACGGTCTCTGTAAGTCTGGGTAAACGGTCCTATGTACACTGAAATTGGAACATTTGTTAACGATTGAGGGTGACAAAATCCAAACACAATGATGAAGTCAAATACCAAATGATGCCACCAAATGAACCTATAATTGTGGGGTGCAGGTGTAGAGGAGAAAACATTACCTATTGCGGCAGTAGAGACGAGAGTGTCTCCCATAAGAGAAGGGGCCGCCACGTTCAGACCCGCCACAAGGTCTGTCCACCGATCCTTCTCCCCAGACAGCGCTTCAATCAGCACATTAGCTCGGTCCAGTCTCTTCTTTGTTTGTAGGATCCTGTTCTCTAGTTTATCACGGTCTATTCTAGTGTTGTTATACTTTGTTTGTAGGGAGGTCAGTTCATCCTGCACCTGTGCCAGTTCCTCTTGTTTCTTTAACAGTTGTCTCTGTGCAGCTTTCAGATGTTCCATTGATTCCTGAGATATGATTTATTGGTCGTTGCTTTATATGTTGAAATTTATCCTAATCAAAAATAATCTATGATACGAAAAATAACCCATATCAAACTTCCAGCACCTCAAACGTGTCATATATGCCATGAGTCATCTATAGTTGACTATCTAGTTGGTTGCGGGTGAGAAATTCAGTCAAAACTGTAAAATTTCGGCCCTGGATATTTAATCTTCAAAAACTGAAAATGGGACAGAAAATGGGACAATATGATATTATTAATTTTCTTCGGAATTTTGAGTTCCAGTACCTCAATTTGATTTTATACTATCATTAATTAACTGACTAATTGGTCTTTGGGGCACAAATTTCATCCAATCCGTCAAATTTGTGTTCAGAAATTTTCATATTTAAAAATAGGACAGAAATGGGACAGAAAAAAAATATGAATTTTCGTTTTGTTAAGCTTTCTGTTGTGAGCTCCCTCCGACCCATCACAAATTTCTCCAATAAAACCATAGTAAATGAAGTAATCCAGTTTAAATTATCTCTGCCACCCACCTGGAATCTCTCCTTTTTGGGGAGCACGTATCTGTAGACTTTAGCATAGTTCTCGATGGCAATAACCCACATACACATGCTCTTACAGGCCACAGATATCTTCCCTACATTCTCTGGTGTAAAGTCTGGACTCTCTGTGAATTGTTGTAGACGAGATAACGACTGAAATAATACTTGGTTACAGGTAAGGTGTGAGCTTAAACTCCCAATCAGAGATTAGGTGTAATCAGAGATTAGGAATTAATATCACAAATTAAAAGTGGTTTAAATTCCACACTAACCCCCCCCCCCCCCCCGCACTAAAACTTATTAGTCCTGGAAATTTTTAAACCCCTAAAAATCAAACTCTTAATTACATTCCAACAAGATGTTATCAAACCTTCAGAGGGATATTATCTTTATCAAAGTTGGTGAGACGTTTGAGAAGGCCAGGATCCCCGAGAAGCTGTTTTGCAGAGTTCCAGTTGGGTTTCTCTTTAAGCAAGACACACACCGCTTCCATAACCTTCCGTACCATCTCCGGGGGGGAATTGTACACTCTGTACAGGGTTCAAATATTAACAATTCATCTGTTGTATAAAATAAAGATTTCGTAAATATTGTAGTCAGCCGTGATATAGTTTGGTACAGCATTTCGCCGTTTTATGGCTAAGATTAAAAGCGACTATCGCACCGTATTTTAATCAAATAATTACCGTATTTCAGAAATGTCCTGTTTGTCTAGCGCATCTAATGCAGCAATGGCGCCCTCCAATGAGGGTAGAGCAGCTGCTAGATCCGACTCTGCTTCAGCGGCTATTTTACCTGAAATATTGAATTATGATACGCAGAACTAACCAGATAAAAAGGAGGTTAGCCGAGCATATTAATGATATGAATGCCATTATTTCAATTTTACTATTTAATCTTTGAGAGAATCTTTAGAGTCCAGTGAATACGACCAGTTTTACAACGATACCAGATTTATGTTACTGTGCGCCGTATTCTATAAAATGCATCTGTCTCAAAATTTAATTTGCTCGGTGACTCAATTAATAAACGTTCTGGCTATTTAGAAACACCTGCTTCATGTTCAGAAAATTTAACGCACAGAAATTCTTTCGTATTGTTTCTCGAGCACAGTTTTAATATTTCAAGTCTACTTTACCACTAGCCTCTCAGTTGTATAGTTGTAAGCATGCCGCCTCCAGACATTGGCCTGTCATATCAGCAGATAATATTTGGGACAGTAGAAACTGTGAGTATTCTAGTTGGAGGAGTAGTGAACCTACTGCTACTGACATTCCACACGAAACAAACAAACAAGACCACCACAGTGCTTCTCTACTGCCTCATGAACGGAACTGATCTTCTCATTTGTTTCCTCATGATTCCAGCTGTTATATCTTGCTGGTCTGGTTCTCAACCTCTTCTCTTTAAAACCAGGCTAGCCCGGGAAATCTGGCTCTTTATCTGGGAAGTTTCTGGAAGAACTTCAGTTTTTCTGATTGGACTTCAAAGTGTACTCAGAACGAGGGCCCTACTCTTCCCTTTCTCAAGACGACTCAATATAAAGGCCCTAGCTTCCATAATATTCGTCTACATGACCATTTTATGCGGTATCCAAAGTGTTCACTTTTTCTACAACGTATACAGCGTATTTAGTCCTAATACTAACCGGTCTACTATGGTGATGCAGTGGATTCAAAGAGCCATGGGACTTGAAAGCACAGCGTCCATATCATTTCTAGTTCTCAACAACCTCTTTGGTTACGTCGCTCCTTTCCTACCCATAACAATATCCTGTGTAATCTCCGTGTATTGTATCAGGAAGTCCGGGAGTGGAGTAAGGCGGTGTGGCCCAGCAGGAACGGGCCGACAACACCACCAAACTGCAACGATCACTGTAATACTTCTAACTCTTGTCTACATCGTAACAAATGCACTGCCATTCGTTTTGGAGCTCAATGAGATGTTGGTCAGTATCTCAAAGATTTTGAAGAAGACTGTCCGCTTTATAAATTGGAACTTAATAAGTTCTCTCCATTTCGTTATTGTTTATGTGACATCTTATAACGTGTGTATTCTCCTCAACTCAACTCTCAATGGTTTTGTATTTCTTATCCGCACAGCTACCATCAAGCATTTCATAGTGAAGAGTTTTCAGAACATTATGCGAACATTACACCTAAATAAAGATGAGGCAGATATGGTGCTGTCTAACAGGTCAATAGTCGTGGAGACACAAGTCTCTAGAACAGACACAATGGCAGAGACCTTGGCTTAGTCGTGGAGACACAGGTCTCTAGAACAGACACAATGGCAGAGACCTTGGCTTAGTCGTGGAGACACAGGTCTCTAGAACGGACACAATGGCAGAGACCTTGGCTTAGTCGTGGAGACACAAGTCTCTAGAACATACACAATTGCAGAGACCTTGGCTTAGTCGTGGAGACACAGGTCTCTAGAACAGACACAATGGCAGAGACCTTGGCTTAGTCGTGGAGACACAAGTCTCTAGAACAGACACAATGGCAGAGACCTTGGCTTAGTCGTGGAGACACAAGTCTCTAGAACAGACACAATGGCAGAGACCTTGGCTTAGTCGTGGAGACACAAGTCTCTAGAACAGACACAATGGCAGAGACCTTGGCTTAGTCGTGGAGACACAGGTCTCTAGAACAGACACAATGGCAGAGACCTTGGCTTAGTCGTGGAGACACAGGTCTCTAGAACAGACACAATGGCAGAGACCTTGGCTTAGTCGTGGAGACACAAGTCTCTAGAACAGACACAATGGCAGAGACCTTGGCTTAGTCGTGGAGACACAAGTCTCTAGAACAGACACAATGGCAGAGACCTTGGCTTAGTCGTGGAGACACAAGTCTCTAGAACAGACACAATGGCAGAGACCTTGGCTTAGTCGTGGAGACACAGGTCTCTAGAATAGACACAATGGCAGAGACCTTGGCTTAGTCGTGAAGACACAAGTCTCTAGAACAGACACAATGGCAGAGACCTTGGCTTAGTCGTGGAGACACGAGTCTCTAGAACAGACACAATGGCAGAGACCTTGGCTTGAAGGGTAACAAAGTGAATCTTAGACCTGTCATATGTTCATTTCCCGAAGCCAGTTTCTAAAATGCTTAAGTGAAACGAAAGCATTTGCAATAATGTTACGCACAGGGTACCGTATTATATTTAATTTGATAGTTGGAATAATTTGCTTTAGCACGTGTTTATAAAGTTTAAGTTATATTATACTTTAAATTAAATTGACTGATTCAGATACAAATGTCTTGTGTAGTATGTGTAGTATGTGTAGTATGTATACAGATGATCATCATTAATTTTATAACATAAAGACTATCGTTTGTCACCATTGAATCAAAATGAACTAAATTACAGTCCATAAAGTTGATACAAGAACATACCCTCAATTTAAGAGGTCAGATAGTGTCTCTAACTCTCTAACTCTCTTACTCTCTAACTCTGTAACTCTGTAACTCTGTAACTCTGTAACTCTCTAACTCTGTAACTCTCTAACTCTCTAACTCTCTAACTCTCTAACTCTCTAACTCTCTAACATGGCAGTAGATTGTGGGTGTTATTCAGTTATTGCACCTAAATCTAACAAGTCACAACACACTGCTTGTTTTGTGGCGGAATCTGCCCACTTTTCATGTATAACGAAGTAAAGATTTATAATACTGTACCACTAAAATATGACGCCCGCATAATATTATCATAATTAAGTGAAAGGATCTGTTAGCAGAGGACGCAGCGGTTAACAACTTATACATAATATTATGTAGTTTATTTATTATTTTATAAACTTATTAAGAAACTGTTTGCACCATTAAAATATTCAAAACCCCTAAAAGAAATCAAGTCATCCTAAAATGGTGATCAGTACAGATCAAGACAGCTAGAGTTAAAATTTGTTTCTCCAAGCAACTCTATCATCGGCTAATATCTTAAGCTTATTAAGATCATTCAAAGAGTTAAGTTTTAAACCTCTACGGGTCAAATCATTCACAATAATCTTGAACAAATTCTTACGATGCGCACCGACGCGCCCTTTACAGTTTGTTGTGACAGCAAACTTTAACGCTAATGCAGCGGGGGAGTCATCAGCACTACGCAAGATATGACCTAGGAGCTTCCACCTTGCTTTAGGGACACGATCTGATAGCTTAACTGAGTTACATCTTAGGTATAAGTTTGCATTGGATATTGTTCCATGAGGCCAATAAATGTTCAGTAATGATCTAAGGTGTTTTCTATGGCAAATGTCTAGTTTTTCTAGTGACTTTGCAGTAGGACACCAACTTCTGCAATTGTACATGATGATTGATACGATTTGGGCTTCGTAAACTGCTATCTTTCTGGTAACGGAGATATTCTGCTGAGACCAGATCTTGGTGAACTTATAGAAGGCATTGTTCCCAGCAATGCATCGAGCAGCTATATCACTTTCACTACACAACAATGACCCAAGAATCTTACTCTTCCGCCAATCTTCATTTCCACGTAACATGGTATCATCACGACCAGGGATTGTTTCTCCAACAGGAGCGAGGAAAACATGGGTAAATTCTGTTTTCTCTGTGTTAATGAACAGGTTAAACTCCTTGAAGACTTCCTTAGCTATTGGTAGGATAGCTTCTAAGGATTCTTTTTCCACGTTCATGAAGTTACAATCATCTGAATACGCTGACTCCAGTGGCATACCTTCTTTTGAAATAGGGGGATTGGGTATGTGTGGGGGAGACTCAGCTAGTCGATGGCGTAGTTCTATAAGAGCTCCTGCTAGGACAAGAGTGAAAAGCTTGCCGGAGAGACTGTCACCTTGAAAGGACTCAAGAAGACTCTCGAATACAGCAGATAGTTCTCCTTCCACTCTGACCTTGAGCATGGTGTTGGTTAAGAGGAGTCTTACTAGCCTGAGGTCGTCGTCTGTGCATCCAGCTTTGACAAGAAGGTCAAGTATAGTCTGGCGTTTGATTGTGTCAAATGCTCGAGACATATCTATGCCCATCTTGTGATACTGGAAGTGTTTACGCGTGACAACCGATATCAACATCCGCTCAGCCCACACTAGATCACCACAACTTCTACCATGTTTGTACCCCGCCTGCGTGCTACCAGTGAAAGCATCAACTTTGTCTTCAATTCTCTTCAGTACAATCATGGATAATATCTTACGAGCACCATTTGATAGACATAGAGGTCGTAGACTAGTGACAGGACCAGCTGGTTTGCGAGGTTTCGGTAAGGGGGTGATGATGGCTTCACCTATAACATCAGGAAATGAATTGGTCTCCAATGCGCTATTGATGATCTCGGCATATTTTGACCAGAATTTTGTACCAGCATTTTTCAACCACTCGTTGTAGACTTTATTTGGACCAGTGGCTTTGTTGTTCTTGAGAGATTGGGCGGCTTTCTTTACTTCATCACATGTGATGGGTATGTCTAGGCAGCGTCCATCCCCTATAAATGCTTGAAGTGGTTCATCCTCACACGTGAACTGCTTTTCGTAGTAGTCTCTGATCACTTGAGCTTTACCAGCATCTGTGGCAACAAAGTTACCTTCTTCATTGTGGACACTGATAGTAGATTTGGGCTTAGTGTCAGCTAGAGTACGCACAGCTTCAAACATCTGCCTTGTGTCATCTGTTGACATGATGGTTCGAGCGATGTCATCGGCACGTGTGTCAGCAAGGTTCTTGAGATGCTTACGGATGTCTTTCTGTAACCTGTTGATCCTTGTACGGACTTGAGTTCTGTCAGCAACTTGGTTGTTACAGTTAAGTGCAGCTTGCAGGGTTTGTCTCTCTTTTACAAGGGCTTCAACAGTTGAGTCACTACTGAAGTTACGGTTTCTGGAGCGTGGTAGTGTCCCGATTACTTCATCAGCAGTTGTCTTAAGGACATCCATCAGGTTAGTGAGATCATCATTAGGGTTTGATGTTACCTGAGAGTTGTTGACTTTCTGTTCGACTGAAAGTTGGTATTTGACTTTGGTGGGAAGGTCAGTGGTGAGCAGGGAGTTGTTATATCTCTTAACTACTGAACTTATCTTTTTTGTAGGAAAGATTTTGTAGTAGGGGGCTAGTTTGATCTTACAAGCAACGAGTCTGTGGTCTGAGTTAGTAGCAAGACCGCCATATGCTCTACAATCTTGGAACATGAATCTGCTGCGTGTTCTGCACAGAATATAATCTAATTGGGCAAAGACTGGACGAGTAAGTTTGCTACCTTTAGGGCGACCTTTGGCAGAAATACACATAGAGAAAGTAGTTCGATGTCTACAAGGATGATCAAAATAGGTATTGGTAGCAAACAGTTTGTTTAAGCACATGAAGTTTAATAAATGTTCACCGTTGAAATTCCTTGTACCCATTCCAAACTTGCCCATATACTCTGTTACACCATACTGATAGTCCAAAGGAGATAAGGTTCCCAACTTACTGTTGAGATCACCACAAACAAACAATTCATGAGATGCAGGAACTGAAATAGCATGGGTGAGTTCTCTGTAGAACTTTCTAAGAAGGGCAGGGTTTCCTTCTGCTTTAGGATTAGTCGGGCCATAACCGTTAACAATTCTGATATTTTTAGGATGGGATGAGAGATTAGAAGGAATGACGACATTAAGATAGGAAACCCGGTCTGAGGTATACTGATAGTCTGTGACATAAGGTAGTAATCTAGGACTTATGATGAAACCTAGTCCACCATGTCGTCCTTGATTTTGCTCCATCATGATCAATTTGTAATTGTTTCTGAGATATCTAGTGGAATGATTTTTGACTTTTGTCTCTTGAACGCACAAGATATCAACACTATATTCAAAACAATCCGTTCCGAGTTCTTCCTGTTTCTCCGTCTTAGAGAGCCCTTTTGCATTCAGTGATGCTAGGCTCAGTAAGGAAGTAGAAGAAAACTTTGAACTCATAACTGTCTCTTTCTGCTTTAACGTCTGCTTCGTCACACCAGTTTTCGCTGATGCTTGTGTCACGCGTCACCGTGTCATACCACCATAAACTTACAGTGAGGATCAATATATTTGTCGGTAACGATTTAATTACTAAGAGTAACTTATTAGAGGCAAATTTTTTATTAAAAAACATACGACATTATGCCACTGGCTATCTTGTTATATCATGCTGCACCAAAGTGGGCGTATTCTTCCAAAGACGAAGTAAAATTGTAAAAAAAGGATCCCTATCATCTGACTTTCCTAATGAACATGGTCTATAATAACCGTTATAACTGATAATAATAATTAATATGTTTGATGGGGTGGCTGATGAGGGAGATTAGTTTCAGAGGAACTATATAGTTATTATTACTACATTTATAGTTATTATTACTACAGACGTTGGGATAGTGCCTTTACTAAAGACTTGACCTAATGGAAGTCACGAGAAGGTCTCTATATATATTATTATATAATCTGTCAGAAGAATTCAGTTTGTATTTGCGTGTACGTGTCTTTCTGGGGTTAATAGTTGGGAATTTGGTAATCTAGCTAGGCACACTTCGGGCTCAAAATTGAAATTCCTCGGGCGCACTTGGGGCAAAAAGTTACTTGGGGCATAGTTGGGGCAAATACAGTTGGGACACAGCTGGGGCACACTTGCTCACTTGGGGCACACTTGGGGACACGAAAGAAATTTTTCAACTCTTAGTTCAAAATTTGAAAAGTTGAACGTCAGGTGCTGAGAAAATAATCTCCTGCACAGCACAATTCTAGGAGTGAGGTGAGAAACTAAGCGAGCTAATTTTCCGAGCTTCGACTTAAAAAATCGTAATCGACAATTTGCTCTCGTTTTTGACGTAATTATTGTATCTGAAAATCATGTCTTTAGCCACAAAAGTACCATTGCCGAAGCATTAGAGCTGGGGCTTATTTTCCAAGAAACGTTCATGCAGATGAAAATTGTTCCCAATTTTTAACTTATGATTACTTTTAGATTTTTTGAAAAATAGATGATCATGATCGTAAGTTATATGAAGAAGCCACTACTATAGTATCACGAAATAAATAAGAAGCGGGCACTACATTCCTCACCATCTCGGTCCTGCTTATAATTCCAGCAACAGAAGATAAATTCACCACTCAAAGAGCACCAATATTACTTCAAGATGTCATTATTTCAATTGTAAAGGTCTCTTTCCAATATTCCATTATACTAATATGGATATACGTTCCAGGTCCGACCTATCTTGCGCTTAACCACACTGTTATGATATCTGATGTCAATTAATTAGATAATTTTAGGACTTATTGCCCCCATTTTGCTAGCTTCAGTGCGTCTCCTAATAATCTTACCAGCATGTCATGTAATTATAAACCCCTCCGGGTCATAATAAGATTCTGATAATCCCGGCTCCCGCTGTTAGTTTTTTCCCGCTGAATAAATAACCCCGGCACAGCTTTTATAATCCCGCCCCGGTAATTTGGCTCAACTAGATTTGTTTTGTTTTGATATTTCGTGAGAATTTCAACCGCGCACTGTCACGTGTTTTGATGACGTGTATCACGTGACTAACTACTAGGACGCGCATTGGTAAAAAATGTCACGTGACCTATGGCCTAACGTAAGAACTATTTAATACACTTGATCTACGTATCGGTCTAATTGCAGGCGCTGGCAAAACTCCAGCACACTGCTTACATTACTTAAACTCTTATACATTAATTGGACCAGTTCCAGAACTTGTCTCGACAGTTACATTTGATTTTGTCCGGTTAATTTTGTCGTGTTTGTTATAATTATAAGCCATGTATTATATTATACATAGTCGTCTACTTTGCTGGACTTCATGACACGATATCATTATTAGCTCCACCTTTTATCGCTTGCCAGGCTTAACTCGACGCCCCTTATCGATATTCATATTCATTCAACGTTCTTGACATACGTTGCATGCCACTTTTCGCGCGCGAAGCGCGCGCCGCCGAAGGCGAAACATGTATCAACAACGTTCTGACTGAGGAATAATGTTTAGATATAACGCCAATTTCAAATGTCATAGTACCTTAGTTGTATTAATTTGGTAGTCCCCAATTCCATTTCATATTTTCCATACTGATCTCATATAGCTAGAATTAAGAGTGAAATGTCAAATTGCTGGTCTTAGCACTAACCCGGAGGGGTTTATAACACATAACACCGGCACGCTTAAGTTATATTAAAATAACCCCTCGTGCTAAAGCACGTCGGGGTTATTTTCATAATAATCCCTCGTGCTTCGCACTCGAAATTATTATAAATTTTTCCCGCGCGTCGCGGGAAAAATTGAAATATAATCCCTGCGCTTGCCGGGGTTATGTGTGTTATACTGTTCAGGGAATCAGGCGGTCTCTAATTCAGTAGTCTCAGTACAGGCTGATTGCTCAGGTTTATCTGGACACGTGACACTTGACAGCTCTATTGTGTGGAGCTGGTGTTTTTATTTAACTGGTGTTAAGTATCTGGTAATTGTTTGTTCTTGTCAAACTTGAACACTTGTTCACTTGTACAGGCTAGTGCCTTTATCATCTCGTAAAATTTCTATTTTAGCCTGAGCTAGTCAGAAATCAGAAAGTTTCATTGTTTTGACGTTTTGGTCGTCAGGTGAGATCGCACCTGTGTTCAATCTTTAAACAATGTGAACTATCCAAATAAAATTCTGGAAAAAAACGGCAGTTGGGCTGCTACATCATTCAGTTCGTTGATTTATTCAGCAGTGTTGTGGAATGTTAACATGAGGATATAGTCATTAGTTATTTCTTAAGAAACTTTTATTAAGTTTTGTAATTTGTATTAGAAATATTTCGCACTCATCGTTATTTTCCCGTGAGCATTAACTGTTTATTCCTAGATAGACCAGATTAACGATGCAGTATGAATACGACCATCTCAAACCACAGCTCATGTTTTTTGGGACAGTAGAAACTGTAAGTATTCTAGTTGGAGGAGTAGTGAACCTACTGCTACTGACATTCCACACGAAACAACCAAACAAGACCACCACAGTGCTTCTCTACTGCCTCATGAACGGAACTGATCTTCTCATTTGTTTTCTCATGATTCCAGCTGTTATATCTTGCTGGTCTGGTTCTCAACCTCTTCTCTTTAAAACCAGGCTAGCCCGGGAAATCTGGCTCTTTATCTGGGAAGTTTCTGGAAGAACTTCAGTTTTTCTGATAGGACTTCAAAGTGTACTCAGAACAAGGGCCCTACTCTTCCCTTTCTCAAGACGACTCAATATAAAGGCCCTAGCTTCCATAATATTCGTCTACACGACCATTTTATGCGGTATCCAAAGTGTTCGTTTCTTCTACCAGGTTTACAGTGTTTTCAGTCCTAGAACCACCCGACCCACTCTGATTTTCACATGGGTCCAAACAGCGATGGGTCCTAGGAATGTTGGCACGAATATTTTCATGTTTCTGAACAACCTGTTCGGTTACGTTATACCGTTCCTACCTATCATGGTATCATGCGGTATCTCAATATATTGTATCAGGAAGTCCAGTAGAGCTACCCAGAGACGCCAACTTAACAACAACAACCCCCCTCCAGATAAACCTGCTTCTCATACCCTCCAACATAGAACAGCCACTACAACAGTTCTCATCCTTACTCTCGTCTACATCCTTACTAACGCTCCTTTGTTCGTTATGGAGCTGAACGAGATGCTTTTAGCAGTTTCTATCAGTCTCAATAAAGACATACGCTTCATAAACTGGGCAATGTTTATCGAGAAGGGACATTACCTGGAGTACGTGTTTATATATGTAACAGTATACAATGTAGCAATGTGTGTGTGCTGCTCAATTCTACCCTCAATGGTTTGGTGTTCCTCAAAAGAACAGCCCTAATCCGGGACTACATAGCTCTCACATTCCAGCAGTTAGTTAGAAGGTTGCAGTGTAAGAAGGGGAGCAGCAATGTGGTTCTTGCTAATAGGTCTGTAGGTGTAGCTGTTACTGAGCTGTCCAGAACAGAGACTGTAGGTGTAGCGGGGACTGAGCTGTCCAGAACAGAGACTGTCATGTGAGACAGGGAGATCTGAGTTTACTGAGTTTCTAAAACAGGGATAACTGAGCTGATTGACTGTCACGTGACTTAGTAAGGCTAATCTATCGGAAGATGACTCCAGATATCCTTTCTACTCCGATTGCAACAGTTTTATCGATTCTGTCCCAGCATAAATTTCCAGAAACTAAAAACAAAGGTAACAAAGCTATACTATAACTATACTAAACAAAGGTAACACTAACTAACTAAAACTATACTAACCGATCCTGACGTTCTCTCTGTTAACAGCCGCCTCCTCACGACTCACATTCTGCTTAGTTTGGTCAACAGACACTTTCTCCTGCTCCAACTTAATCATCAGCTGCTGTGTCAACTGGGGAAGGGAACATGTCAGCTTGGATACCCTGTGATTAATAAATAAACAGTCTGCAAGCGAAGAAGTTCCTTTCAGTACACACTACGTCATGTATTAGTACCTTAGCTTTGTGTTCAAGTTGTGGTTCCAAAGCGATGAGCTCTTCAGACATTCTCTCAATCATACTGCTGGACATGTTCAGCGCTTTTATTCCGTTCACTAACCGCTGTCTGAATGAGTCTTTTGATTATTTTAATTTTAGTTCAACCTTCGTTTAACATTTAAGATTCAGATGGTCTTGTTTTGAAATTATAATCTTTAAAAAATGATTACTCAAATTGAAAATAATAATATCTTTATTACTATTAGCTGAGTCCGTTATGTAACTTTATAACGGACTTGTTTTAGACTTGATTTTTATAGTTGCAAATCCATTGACGATGCTGTAGTAAAAAAAAGAAACATAGTAAATATGATAAATTTACCTTGACACAGTGAGGGTTTTGTTTTGTCTCTTGACCTGGTTACCTGGTTACCTGGTTACCTGGTTACCTGGTTACCCCACGTAATGATTAATTTACCTTGACACAGTGAGGGTTTTGTTTTGTCTCTTGAGCATGGTTACAAAGTGCTGGAGAAGTTCAAGGTAAGAAGATGGCGTGATGTGGAAGTGACGGTTAGCTTTCAGTTTGTACCTGGGTTAAAGTGACGGTTAGCTTTCAGTTTGTACCTGGGTTAAACTGTTAAAGTGACGGTTAGCTTTCAGTTTGTACCTGGGTTAAAGTGACGGTTAGGTTTCAGTTTGTACCTGGGTTAAAGTGACGGTTAGCTTTCAGTTTGTACCTGGGTTAAAGTGACGGTTAGCTTTCAGTTTGTACCTGGGTTAAAGTGACGGTTAGCTTTCAGTTTGTACCTGGGTTAAAGTGACGGTTAGCTTTCAGTTTGTACCTGGGTTAAAGTGACGGTTAGCTTTCAGTTTGTACCTGGGTTAAAGTGACGGTTAGCTTTCAGTTTGTACCTGGGTTAAAGTGACGGTTAGCTTTCAGTTTGTACCTGGGTTAAAGTGACGGTTAGCTTTCAGTTTGTACCTGGGTTTAAGTGATATTTATCAAATAAATATCCTTAAAAAATTTTAAAATAAAAAACATTTAAAAAAAATTTAAAAAAAAAGAAAATTTATCCTGATCAAAGTGATATTAATTAAATCCATTAAAGAACTATTCTGATTTTAAATTCCCCAATGATTAAATAAATCGATTATAGACGTAAAACATAATATTAATGATTCTTACTCGTCGATGATTTTCTGCACGAACATGTGTATCTGTACACAAACAGGGGCTAGCTTCTCTTTTATAGCCTGACAAGAGAATCAACAATAGTGTCATTGAGTTTAAGAATATATTTTTATATTGCGTAATTAATTCTTTAATAACTCCAGCCTTCATACCTGGGCTGGAAACTGTGCTGCTCCGAGAGTGTGATGCTTAAAGAAAACCACAAAACAGAAAACATCACATATAAAACAGGAAAGTAAGCTTAACACGTGGACAGACAATAGTGACGTCAACTTGACGACACTGAGTGACAAGAATATGTGACCAGGTGAAGAACAGGAAACCACTGGAATGGGAACACAACAGACCTTAAACTGGTCCCTTTCCTCTTCAGTCAAATGACCGTACGCTCGGGCTAGGGCTGGGTTTAATACTTCACCTTTCTGTAAATTTACTATAAACCAATTCCAAGTCTTTAATTAGAAAGTTATGGCACAAATTCCGAATTTAAAGACCCTGAACTGTGAAATAATAATATTGAAAGTAAGACCCTTCTCTACACCAACTTTACACGTGATGCCCATATAAGGAGTGGGGTGCTCTACTCTACACCTACCGAGCTAGTAGCAACAGATTTGGTGTTGGCGATGATCTTGTCGAGTTGGTTGTGTTTGAAGAAAGTGTTGGCTACAGCCAGAAGCGCTGCCTCCGGCCACTCGCTGTAGAAATCAATGAAACAGTTGGAGAGGATTGCGGGGTGCATTCTGCAGTACCTCTTGAAGTTGGTACCGGTGGGGGAAATACTGATCACTATGTGCAAGCACTGGTAGATGTTCTGAAAATGGGTTTTAGTTTAGATCACGTGCGTTCTATATTGTACACGTGTTGTTCCGCATCCTAAACATTCCGTCGGTTATTTAATCCCCACCATGACCATATGTTAGAAATCATGAAAATGATTGATGAGTAGATATTTGAAATATTTGACCATCTTACACCCACATTTTTGATTAATTCTGTAACTGAGAATTCAAAATAATGTGCTGACCGTGATAAAGCTGGACCAGATGTGAGTATTGTTTGCATTCTCGTGCACCGTGTCTTGTCGGTTCTTCATAGCGCTCACGATGTACTCCTTCTCTTCGTTGTCAAACCAGTGCTGTATCTGCCCTCCCCCCATTAACTCTCTATATCGCACATAAACTCGTCCTACATAAAGTTAAATCTAAACATTTCACATTTAACCTTTCGTTTTCCTTGCCAACGTGAAATACAGACAAATTGAACGAATACTCTTTTTCTATGAAGAACAGTCTTGTTTTGACAACCAGTTAAAGTGTTTGAACTATACGCTACTATACCTGTAAAATATGTAGCTCGCTAATAAAGAGGGTGCACATTTTCTTCTGAGAGCCACACTTCAGTAGAATAGCCTTGAGATCGTCTCTCAAATCAAACAGAGTGTAGTTTCTTCTGATGTTGAGTTCATGATAAGCTGAGCCAGCTATAAAGGTAGCTAGTCTTGCGGAGGAGGAACGACCTGTTCCACCTACTCCTAGCTGGGATAATGTGGTAGGTAAATACTATGATGATTAGGATTATATAAAATTTAACCTTTTTTAATTATAATTTATCAAATCGTCCAGTTTAAAAAAACTCGCTCTTTTAAATCATCTGAAGAAAGAATTAGGCTCATTTTGATTGCTGAGTTTGAGTAATCCATATATTTATTAGCCTTCAGCCAAATCTTTTAAATTCAGGCCAATTAGGCTTCAAGGAGCCATTGCTTCAATACTCAGTAGTACTCCTCCTTTCAGCGAAAAATCGCGAATATTTCCGTTTTTAACGTAAGATCGTGAAATTCCTTTACCATTTACATTACGCGAAATTTAAAGATCAAATTCAGTGCGCGTTAAGGTACATAGGGGGGGGGGGGGGGGGGGGGGGGGGGGTGTCATGTCCGTCTATGTCCGCCTATGTCCTGTCCTTTTTGGATTCTATGAGACAACGGACGTGTTTTTTGGGACATTGGCGGACACGGACGGACATTGGCGGACTCGGACGGACATTGGCGGACTCGGACGGACATTGGCGGACTCGGACGGACATTGGCGGACCCGGACGGACATTGGCGGACTTGGATGGACATTGGTGGACATTAGCGGACATTGGTGGACATTAGCGGACAAACATTTTGAGGACTGAAGAGTACTGAAGAGTACTGAAGAGTACTGAGGAGGATGGCTGAGAAGGATGGCTGAGGAGGATGGCTGAGGAGGATGACTGAGAGGGAGGAGGAGGAGGCAGAGGAGGAAGAGGACTGAGGAGGAGGAGGAGAAGGACTGAGGAGAAGGAGGACCCAGGAGGAGGAGGACCCAGGAGGAGGAGGACCCAGGAGGAGGAGGACCCAGGAGGAGGACCCAGGAAAAGGCCCCAGGAGGAGGAGGAGGACTGGGGAGGAGGAGAACTGTTGAGGACTGATGAGGAGGACTGAGGACGAGGAGGAAGAGTAGGAGGAGGACTGAGGAGGGGAGGAGGAAGAGGACTGGGGAGGATCAGGAAGACCCAGGAGGAGGAGGAGGAGGAGGACCCAGGAGGAGAAGGAGGACTGAGGAGGAGGACTGACGATGACTGAGAAGGAGGAGGACTGAGGAGTACTGAGGAGGATGGCTGAGGAGGACCCAGGAGGAGGACGACTGAGGAGGACTGAGGAGGATGGCTGAGGAGGATGACTGAGAGGGAAGAGGAGGAGGAGGAGGAGGACTGAGGAGGACTGAGTAGGAGGAGGATGAGGAGGAGGACTGAATAGGAGGAGGAGGAGGGGGACTGGGGGAGGACTGAGGAGGAGGATGGAGGACTGAGGAGAAGGATGAGGAGGAGGACTGAGGAGGACTGAGGACTGAGGAGGAAGAGGAGGAGGATGAAGAGGAGCCAGGAGGAGCCAGGAGGAGGACTCAGAAGGAGGACTCAGGAGGAGGAGGAGGACTGGGGAGGAGGAGGACTGTTGAGGACTGATGAGGAGGCCTGAGGACGAGGAGGAGGAGTAGGAGGAGGACTGAGGAGGGGAGGAGGAAGAGGACTGAGGAAGATCAGGCAGACCCAGGGGGAGGAGGAGGAAGAGTAGGAGGAGGAAGCATCTAAATGTAATTTCCATTTTTGTCCGTTTTTGTCCTTTTTTGTCTGTTTTTGTCCGCTCTATTTTTTGTCCGTTTTGAAAATATAGGGTACCGAACGGACAAAAAAATGATCCCCCTATAACAGCAAAAATTGAACATTTTATTTAGCAATTTAGGTGTCCATTAATGTCCGCCTATGTCAACCTATGTCCGCCTATGTCCGTCTATGTCCGCCTATGTCCGCCTATGTCCGTCTATGTCCGCCTATGTCCGCCTATGTCCGCCTATGTCCTGTCCTTTTTGGATTCTATGAGACAAGCGGACATAGACGGACGTGACACCCCCCCCCCCCCTACATAACACTATTTTTATTTATTGTTAATGTTATGTACTCTGTTGTGTGTGTCTTACAATCTTAAATATAATCTCGGGTACTAAAATTGACGCGATGTTTAGGCTCAGTTTGGTCAAGTTAATAAGCTTATAAGAGTAGCTGAGTGGTGTGGTGTGGTGTGGTGTGGTGTGGTGTGGTGTGGTGTGGTGTGGTGTGGTGTGGTGTGGTGTACCTGAATAACGAGATATAAGATCATTACCTGAATAACGTGGAGACCTTTGTTTCTGAGTGCTCGGCAAAGCCTCACTAAATGCTGTACTGCGTCGTTGAAAAACACAAGGTGGTAATCCTGGGGTAGTATTAATTAAGGAACTAGAATTAGTTAGTATTAAGTTAGAATATTATAAATAGATTATGAAGAAATTAATAATCAATTTACATTAAATTCATTAAGAAACATGAATGATCCGTACTTTGATTGACAATTTTAATCTTTTAATTATCTCCAGTTCGTGGTAGCGAAAAGCATAATTTCATGGGCAGCACAGTGGTGCATCGCGCTACAACGTTTAATTAATTCTCAGATTTACAACTGAGCCCGATTTACTGCCCCCACGTACTGGTTTTAAGTGTTTTCAGCTTGGATTACTAGACGTTACTATATTTCCGGTAAATGGAGGATCTACTTTAAATGACAGGTTAAAGCAAGGTACCTTACGAGACATATTTATATGGTACGAAATTTGGGGATTTTTGGAAAAAATGGGAAAAAATCCCCATATTTTCGTACTGAATTTCTGAAATTTCGTACTGAATTACTGTATTTCTGAAAAAAATCCCCATATTTTCGTTCCCCCATAATTTCGATCCCCGCTAATTATGATCCACATAAATATGTCTTGTAAGGTAGACAGGTTGGGAACCGGTTCCTGACCGGGTAGAGCCGGTAAAGAACAGGTTCAACTCGATTAAACCATTTAGTGACCTAAGCTGCGACTATATATAATACTACAGCTGAACCAGTTGCGAGTTTAATCGACTTGCTATATATCGTGCCAAGAACCACAATATTACCCTAAAAGGACGGATCATTCCTATAAAAGCTGAACCCGTCAGAGCAGCTTCTTTATTAAACCTGAGATTCGCTGACATTGAATCTGTTCTGCATATCAGTGAGCGTCTGTATGAGCTGTTTGTTGTCCGGGACTATCCGGTATCTTTTAACTGTTTCCTCTGATGACAACTGGATGTGGAAATCTGTAAACATTATCCGAGCGTCATTGAGGTGCCGTTTGGTAAATACCATCTTCGTCGCTAACTCCTGGGGAAATAGTATGTCTGGGCTGCTATTACAAGCGTAAACGAAGCTGGTGAGCGATCATCGGTTTTGTGAAAATTATAATTTATTTATGTTTTAAATTTTCGTACCAATAAGTTGACATCCTTTCGGGGTTTAAAATGTCATTTTTAAACGACAACTTAGCTTTAAAATCAACGTTTGCATACCATTGAAAAATAGAACTAGCACAAACCTTGAAATATTTTTGCATGGAATCGACCTGAAAACCACAAAACTTTTCCCTCTCCTTTTCTGAAGTGAGTTTATCACAGAATACCCGTGATGTCTCGTGAGCGTAGAGTCTAACTACAGCGTCCTGGGAAGTTAGATCCGCGGCTCCACAGCTCATCATTCCCAGATAGAACTGAGAATAGGGACAATTTAATTAAGATTACAATTTTAAGACTAAGTTTTCAAGACTAAATCGAGGCTATTTAATCATTCGCTAGATCGCCACATATCATAGGTCTGCCTTTAGCGAATTATCCTAATGATCAGGGTCACAATCATAGTCATACAGTACGACGAGCCACCACCGAACCCTGGCCTTAGCAACCCGGCCTTAGCAACCCTGCCTTAGCAGCACCAACTAATGCACAAACTAATGCACAAAGTAATGAACAAACTAATGCACTTTGTCTGAAGAAGAACGCCGTCACTAGTTTACCCCTTATTCCTTAACAGGGACAAAAGGATTTCGCGATTATTTTGGCCAAAAATCGCGGTACCGCGAAATTTAACAGGCTATACATTAAACTATACATGAAATTTGTCGCGGAGAATGGGAAATTTCGCGATTTCGTACATGCCGCGAAATCCTTTTGTCCCTGTTCCTTAAACATCACTCACACGAGCAAGTTCAGGTTGTTGTTTTGTAAGGGTCCCTCTATTGGATCCTTTTGCAACCTCCTTATTAACCGGTATTGACACTTTTTGGTTTGATAACATTTACTGGTAACGGATTTACTGGTAACGGATTTACTGGTAACGGGTTTACTGGTTACGGATTTACTGGTTACGGGTTTACTGGTTGAGGATTTCTCTTTGGATTTCGGATTTGATTTTAGTACCGCTGATCTGATATTATCTACGTTGTAATTATATAGATATATTTTCATAAAACTTGTAAAACTATTTTGAGCGCAATACCGACCATTATTACATGTGAAGTACCTGTCGGAGAGAGTGCATGTTGAACATGTAATGTAGTTTGGAGGGTTTAGGTTTGAAGCTCATCATGACCTGTTGATAAAGGTACAGTCCGGCTGTACACAGCGGTCCAACTGTTCTCTGGACCTCCTCCGGGAAACTGAGGAGACAAATAGTTGTTAACAAGGTGAATACGGGGGGGGGGGGGGGGCCTGAATACCTGTCCATAGCTAGTGTTAACAAGGTGAATACGGGGGGGGGGGGGGGGGCGGGGGCTGAATACCTGTCCATAGCTAGTGTTAACAAGGTGAATACGGGGGGGGGGGGGGCGGGGGCTGAATTTACCTGTCCATAGCTAGTGTTAACAAGGTGAATACGGGGGGGGGGGGGGGGGGGCGGGGGCTGAATACCTGTCCATAGCTAGTGTTAACAAAGTGAATACGGGGGGGGGGGGGGGGGGGCGGGGGCTGAGTACCTGTCTATAGCTAGTGTTAACAAGGTGAATACGGGGGGGGGGGCTGAATACCTGTCCATAGCTAGTGTTAACAAGGTGAATACGGGGGGGGGGGGGGGCGGGGGCTGAATACCTGTCCATAGCTAGTGTTAACAAGGTGAATACGGGAGGGGGGGGGGGGCGGGGGCTGAATACCTGTCCATAGCTAGTGTTAACAAGGTGAATACAGGGGGGGGGGAGGGGGCGGGGGCTGAATACCTGTCCATAGCTAGTGTCAACAAGGTGAATACGGGGGGGGGGGCGGGGGCTGAATTTACCTGTCCATAGCTAGTGTTAACAAGGTGAATACGGGGGGGGGGGCGGGGGCTGAATACCTGTCCATAGCTAGTGTTAACAAGGTGAATACGGGGGGGGGGGGGGGGGCGGGGGCTGAATACCTGTCCATAGCTAGTGTTAACAAGGTGAATACGGGGGGGGGGGAGGGGGCGGGGGCTGAATACCTGTCCATAGCTAGTGTCAACAAGGTGAATACGGGGGGGGGGGGGGGGGGCGGGGGCTGAATACCTGTCCATAGCTAGTGTTAACAAGGTGAATACGGGGGGGGGGGGGCGGGGGCTGAATACCTGTCCATAGCTAGTGTTAACAAGGTGAATACGGGGGGGGGGGGGGGGGGCGGGGGCTGAATACCTGTCCATAGCTAGTGTTAACAAGGTGAATACGGGGGGGGGGGGGGGGGCGGGGGCTGAATACCTGTCCATAGCTAGTGTTAACAAGGTGAATACGGGGGGGGGGGGGGGGGGGGCTGAATACCTGTCCATAGCTAGTGTTAACAAGGTGAATACGGGGGGGGGGGGGGGCGGGGGCTGAATACCTGTCCATAGCTAGTGTTAACAAGGTGAATACGGGGGGGGGGGGGGGGGGGAGAGGGGGCGGGGCTGAATACCTGTCCATAGCTAGTGTTAACAAGGTGAATACGGGGGGGGGGGGGGGGGGCGGGGGCTGAATACCTGTCCATAGCTAGTGTTAACAAGGTGAATACGGGGGGGGGGGGGGGGGCTGAATACCTGTCCATAGCTAGTGTTAACAAGGTGAATACGGGGGGGGGGGGGCGGGGGCTGAATACCTGTCCATAGCTAGTGTTAACAAGGTGAATACGGGGGGGGGGGGGGGGGGGCGGGGGCTGAATACCTGTCCATAGCTAGTGTTAACAAGGTGAATACGGGGGGGGGGCGGGGGCTGAATACCTGTCCATAGCTAGTGTTAACAAGGTGAATACGGGGGGGGGGGCTGAATACCTGTCCATAGCTAGTGTTAACAAGGTGAATACGGGGGGGGGGGGGGGGGGGGCGGGGGCTGAATACCTGTCCATAGCTAGTGTTAACAAGGTGAATACGGGGGGGGGGGGGCGGGGGCTGAATACCTGTCCATAGCTAGTGTTAACAAGGTGAATACGGGGGGGGGGGCGGGGGCTGAATACCTGTCCATACCTAGTGTTAACAAGGTGAATACGGGGGGGGGGGGCGGGGGCTGAATACCTGTCCATAGCTAGTGTTAACAAGGTGAATACGGGGGGGGGGGGGGCGGGGGCTGAATACCTGTCCATAGCTAGTGTTAACAAGGTGAATACGGGGGGGGGGGGGGGGGCGGGGGCTGAATACCTGTCCATAGCTAGTGTTAACAAGGTGAATACGGGGGGGGGGGGCTGAATACCTGTCCATAGCTAGTGTTAACAAGGTGAATACGGGGGGGGGGGGCGGGGGCTGAATACCTGTCCATAGCTAGTGTTAACAAGGTGAATACGGGGGGGGGGGGGCGGGGGCTGAATACCTGTCCATAGCTAGTGTTAACAAGGTGAATACGGGGGGGGGGGGGGGCGGGGGCTGAATACCTGTCCATAGCTAGTGTTAACAAGGTGAATACGGGGGGGGGGGGGGGGGCGGGGGCTGAATACCTGTCCATAGCTAGTGTTAACAAGGTGAATACGGGGGGGGGGGGCTGAATACCTGTCCATAGCTAGTGTTAACAAGGTGAATACGGGGGGGGGGGGGGGGGCGGGGGCTGAATACCTGTCCATAGCTAGTGTTAACAAGGTGAATACGGGGGGGGGCGGGGGCTGAATACCTGTCCATAGCTAGTGTTAACAAGGTGAATACGGGGGGGGGGGGCGGGGGCTGAATACCTGTCCATAGCTAGTGTTAACAAGGTGAATACGGGGGGGGGGGGGGGGGGGCTGAATACCTGTCCATAGCTAGTGTTAACAAGGTGAATACGGGGGGGGGGGGGGGCGGGGGCTGAATACCTGTCCATAGCTAGTGTTAACAAGGTGAATACGGGGGGGGGGGGGGCGGGGGCTGAATACCTGTCCATAGCTAGTGTTAACAAGGTGAATACGGGGGGGGGGGGGGGGGGGGGGGCGGGGGCTGAATACCTGTCCATAGCTAGTGTTAACAAGGTGAATACGGGGGGGGGGGGGCGGGGGCTGAATACCTGTCCATAGCTAGTGTTAACAAGGTGAATACGGGGGGGGGGGGCGGGGGCTGAATACCTGTCCATAGCTAGTGTTAACAAGGTGAATACGGGGGGGGGGGGGGGGGGGGGGGGGCGGGGGCTGAATACCTGTCCATAGCTAGTGTTAACAAGGTGAATACGGGGGGGGGGGGGGGGGCTGAATACCTGTCCATAGCTAGTGTTAACAAGGTGAATACGGGGGGGGGGGCTGAATACCTGTCCATAGCTAGTGTTAACAAGGTGAATACGGGGGGGGGGGGGGGGCGGGGGCTGAATACCTGTCCATAGCTAGTGTTAACAAGGTGAATACGGGGGGGGGCGGGGGCTGAATACCTGTCCATAGCTAGTGTTAACAAGGTGAATACGGGGGGGGGGGGGGGGGCGGGGGCTGAATACCTGTCCATAGCTAGTGTTAACAAGGTGAATACGGGGGGGGGGGGCTGAATACCTGTCCATAGCTAGTGTTAACAAGGTGAATACGGGGGGGGGCGGGGGCTGAATACCTGTCCATAGCTAGTGTTAACAAGGTGAATACGGGGGGGGGGGGGCGGGGGCTGAATACCTGTCCATAGCTAGTGTTAACAAGGTGAATACGGGGGGGGGGGGGGCGGGGGCTGAATACCTGTCCATAGCTAGTGTTAACAAGGTGAATACGGGGGGGGGGGGGGGGCGGGGGCTGAATACCTGTCCATAGCTAGTGTTAACAAGGTGAATACGGGGGGGGGGGCGGGGGCTGAATACCTGTCCATAGCTAATGTTAACAAGGTGAATACGGGGGGGGGGGGGGCGGTGGCTGAATACCTGTCCATAGCTAGTGTTAACAAGGTGAATACGGGGGGGGGGGGGGCTGAATACCTGTCCATAGCTAGTGTTAACAAGGTGAATACGGGGGGGGGGGGGGGGGCGGGGGCTGAATACCTGTCCATAGCTAGTGTTAACAAGGTGAATACGGGGGGGGGGGGGGGGGGGGCTGAATACCTGTCCATAGCTAGTGTTAACAAGGTGAATACGGGGGGGGGGGGGGGGCGGGGGCTGAATACCTGTCCATAGCTAGTGTTAACAAGGTGAATACGGGGGGGGGGGGGGGGGGCTGAATACCTGTCCATAGCTAGTGTTAACAAGGTGAATACGGGGGGGGGGGGGGGCGGGGGCTGAATACCTGTCCATAGCTAGTGTTAACAAGGTGAATACGGGGGGGGGGGGGGGGCGGGGGCTGAATACCTGTCCATAGCTAGTGTTAACAAGGTGAATACGGGGGGGGGGGGGGGGGGGGGTAGGAGTTCTGGCTGTGACTGGTTGACTAACATGATTACTTATTAGCCTAGATATTAGATAGGTGTTTTCAATAATAACAGTATTGGACCTGTTGATGATGTAGTATCTGCCAAGTTTAGCCTGTAGAATGTGTTGGGTGGTGGAGAGAGTGGGTGTGGGCATGTTGATAACACTGAAGTATTGGAGAAGTCTGCTCGGGATGTTGACTGGTACTCGACCTGATACCGTACAAGTAGCTGCGATCGTGACGTCGTCTACTGACTGCGGGGATATAGTCAGACTTGGCAAACAGCCAAAACAAAGATATAATTTGACACTCGTTTTTTATGATCTGAGAAATTGATAGAGGTGGCAGTTAACAGCAGATATTTTGGAGGTATTTCTACAACTGAATCGGCTAGTTATTAAATAACCTTGTTGAATGGGAAAAATGTCGGATAGGCCAAGGAATTTCTTAAATGAGATTGTCGGTCTACTTGCTCAGAATTCAGATATTTTAAAGTAAAAAGGACCTTCTACTACTCTTATTCTGTATCACATATCGTCCACTACAATCACTCATTTCCCAACTGCAAGTGTTGAAGGCTACAGTATGCACTGCATACTAGACATTATCAGTGAAGTATTTGACCCGGACCTCACGTACGCGAGTTGTGGAGACATGGGAAATATGTTATCTAAATATTCCACCCGATTTGTTAAATTCCTGGTGAGGTCAGAGATTTTCTAACCAAGCGGCAAGCTTCTTTATAATTCTACACATGAGTTTATTCGCGTCTATGATATTATTCGCTTGAAAGTAAGGAGAATGCAGCCACGCCCCACTGCACAAGCCCTCATTGTGGAGCCATGGATAAAAGATAAGCTTGCTCATACTGCAGTTTTATATCTTCTTTATATTTACCATGATATAATGTATATAAGTATTATACTTATATAGCTATTTAGCGCGAACCCGTCGAAATGTAGAGCTCATTAACCAGACTTATAGCAGTGAACACTCCGTGTTTAAAGAGCTAGCATTCTGCAAGATTGGATGACTACCAGATCCTGGTGGAACCTAAGCGATCCATAATATCATGACAGGCCCTATTAGTTTGGGGAGATTTTCCATTCGTTGGGTCAGGTGCTCATAGTTAAGGTTGCAATTATCTTTTCATCATTCCAGCCGAGTTCAATACCGGAGAGCACGTGATGCCCAAATAAGGGCATTCAAATTTTAATTTTGAGAGGGAAAGTGCTCAGAGCAAGGACCATTCCATATAGACCATGTTAACTGCGAAACCTCATCTACCAGCTAACTAGCTTACCAGGGGACATAGCAAGGGGCCCATTATACAATTAAACCAACTCCGTATCAGTTGGGTCCGTGAGTTTAGGGAATGATCAAGTTAGTGTGGGATTAAAGTTTAACCAGGCCACTTCACATCATGGTTCAATAATACGAACGTTTTAATTCTAACTGAAAAGCTTCACCTTCCAACTGTAGCGGTTGATGTCGTAGAATCCGTCATTTCCGATGAACTGCCTTAGAAACTCTAGGGGAGGTTGTGCACCGTACTGTTCTGGTAGAGGCATGTTTAGGTCTTCCACGAACATCACCAGCTGCGGATAAAACAAGGTTTCGCTATCTAGATACTATCTGATACCCCAGTATAAAGGTATAATCAGCTAGATAGGGTGTAAGTCTTATCGTGCGTCATATTTGTTGATTACGAAATTTAATTTTTAAATCCAAATGTTTTGTACTTTCAGTTGGTTTTACCGTTTTTCCGACAGGAGGTCCCATAAGATCTCGTCCTAGTTTGTTGAGATTCCTCGCAAAAAACGCCTGGATGTTCTCTGCTTTAGTTTGGCCGTTCATCAGCATTTTGGCAGATATAAATTCTTTTTTGTTTCCGAATAAAAATTCGTCCGGAGCCTTTTCCTCCTCAGGTTTGATCCACTCCTGGATATTATCTGCCAGTGTTGAGTGGCAGCTGGGTATCCCTGCTATGTCGTATAGATGAACCTGAAAATATTGTTCCATTCTTAAATTCCTTGTTTCCCCTGATACCAATTTTAGAATGTTTAGGCTCGATATAATCAGTGAGTTTGATAATTAATTGATCATTAGATGATCATAGAATAGAAAGTAAACAACAATCCTTACGGTTAATTATAAATTGAGCCGTAATCTGATCATTGTTTAAATAATCGGTAGGAGTCTGGGACATGATATTGCTATGAAATCAATTAATTTTGAAATTGAATGGTTGAAATATTTACTTTGGGCGTAAGAGTCAGGATTGTAACAGTTACGTATTAATTAAAGGTGGAATGTTTCCTCTGATAAGGGGAGTTCGATTAAGATCAATTCGGTTCTTGTTTCGATAATTTCAAGTTAGTTAATGTTGAGGCTCATAGACTGCGAGTAGTATTAAACTTTCTAGGCTCATAGACTGCGAGTAGTATTAAACTTTCTATATACGGCTCGTACTTTATACCCATCTATGAATTTATGTTGTTGAATTAAATTAAAACACCACGCTTCATCTTACAAACAAATTGAGTTTTCATTGTCATATTAGTCTATTAGTCAATTAATAGATTATGCCGCATAACGATGGAAATCTCAACAGTTTTTAAAGCAATAAGCGATCCCATTCACAACTCTAAACATTTTAATTTAAATTTCCCTTCGGACTGCAGCTCCACGATTATACTCCTGTATTCAATATCTTTGTGGGTATATGATCAGACTCAAACAAGATATAATTTCTACTTAATTAGAGGACCATGCTTAAAGATGGATCCAAACTTGTAGGATACAAACTTACAAACTTGTATAGTACTTTAGTCGGATATTTCTTCGGGTACCAAAGATACTCCGCATGAGCGTTTGTTGATGCATTATTATGTCACTAATTAGCTCGAAATATACATAATACATCAATTTAATACAATAAATAAATATAATAGTCAACACAATATTAAGTATTTCCTTAATTAGCTTCATTACAATCTAAATAGAAGTCTTCATTTCACTATGATCGTACGATCGTTTCTTTTTCTTTTTCATGACGATCATAGAGTGAAGACAGTGAAGTCTTCATAGCAGTTGATAACAATGGATATGTTATCCTGACATCAAAATAAGCGTCTTGGCCAGCTCTCCAAAAGCCTTTCGCCCTGATGTCCAATTCCGCTGCATCGGCCGTATTTCTGAATTCATCGGATTGAGCCTCTATTATTGGCTGGAGAGGTGGCTCCGTTTGAACATCATGTTGCACGATTTCGAGAAGTCCTGCAATGAAGTCTCTGATATTATCGTGTCTCATGTGAACAAATCCCCCTCTCTTGCAATTTAGTGCGTGTGTTATCATGAATTTTTGGGAGCAAGGACAGAATGTTGGAAATCCTTTCAATTTCCGATGGTAACGCATATTTATTGCGTCCTGGAATTCAGATCGGTTGAGATCGAATCTCTGCCTTTTAATAGGTAGGACAGCCAACCAATTTGACGCTCCTTTTTCCCTTGCCAGTTCTATAGACCTTTTAACTCTTCTAGTTCTTATATATAATACACCTTTGGGTACCCGCTACCTTTGTTAATTGTATTAAATGATTGGAAGTAGAGGGAATTGAGCTGCTTTGGTCCTTTATTTTTTATTCGACTAATGCCTTTGTGATTCTATTAGATGCCGCAAAATCTCTTGGAGCCATCTCATTA
The DNA here is from genome assembly GCF_026151205.1 of Bolinopsis microptera. Classification (NCBI taxonomy): domain Eukaryota; kingdom Metazoa; phylum Ctenophora; class Tentaculata; order Lobata; family Bolinopsidae; genus Bolinopsis; species Bolinopsis microptera. Next base: position 21,006,521 of record NC_087073.1, read on the forward strand.
GCTCTAAATTGATTTACTCCCGATTAATGTTCCTTCCTGGTTGACGTCTTACTCATTAGATGGCTCCTAGAAAGAGAATACAGTTTCCTTCAACCATTTTTGTAGTCCAACTTACGAGAGTTTTTGTGAAACTAACAATTTCGATTGTACTTTGAAATTACTTGTAACAATTAAAATTTGTCATTAAAACCACCCGGGCACCGTCCCGGTTTACAACCAATCAATGTGTCGCCCCGAGTGCAGCACATTAATCTCATTTACAATAATAGATGCGAATTGGTGGTGAAACAAAATAATTTAGATGCGTAACAATGGATCTGGGAATTGACTTGTCAATGCTGGATGCTGATTGGTTAATCACGTCCCCGCCAGTATCCAGATCTATTAGTTTTGCTAAACTCGACCTAGTGAAGCATTCATAATTCATATGTGATCTGTAAATTGTAATTTACATAAACGATGCTTTAATGTTTATGATGTTTGGTTATGAGGCATCTGATCACGTATATATTTATATTATATAAGGTTCATTTGTGGCGATACATACCCCACATCATCCCATCATAATATAAGACAACTGTTTTTAAAATAAGCATCGAGTTTTCATTCAAGTTTAACAAAATGTTTATTCCTAGCTTGCTAGATTTTGTTGATACAGGGTGTTCCAAGACTCTATTTTATGAAGGAGCAAATTAGATGCAATCGTTTTAGGAATGCTTCATAGGTCTTACATTTTCGTTATTTCTTGCAAAATCGTCTCAAAACTCATTTTTTTCTTCACAATTTTGCATTCTTTTAAAATTTCAAAATCTGCTATATCAGACGATCACCCCTAGGGCGCGAGGTACAGAGGCCACAGCTGTAGTCCTTTATAACGGGGTAGACTAGTTTAAAGCCAGATCAGCAAATCAATAAAATAAAATCATGAGCAAATTGGTTTTTATCAAAATATTATCATCTAGTTTCGCCAATTGTCAATATCTGATTCAGTTTTGAAAAATGGATCATGAAATTTAGTTATGAAGGGAGGAAAATTCCAAGGTTCCACCCCTCAGTGATTCAAAGACTCAAAATATTTTTTGAGGAGAAAGCTTTGTGCCATCCATTTTGCATTCCTTGATTGTGCAGTAAAGTTTTTACAGGCCCTAAAATTACAGGCCCTTAAAAGCTTAATTACAGGCCCTAAAATGACGACCTGTTTCTCACCAGATATTATCAACTAATCGTTTTCTTCAGGGGCTGCTTGCTGCTTAATTAATGACATTATTGCTGTAATGACATTTGTCAAGCAATAATCGGCATCATGCTCAACGTCTGATTTATGAAATCTTCCCATACATTATTATTAATTGGATTAGCTTATTAGGCGGGCAAGCAGCAAACCCTTTTTACATCGTCTCAACTCGTTCTAGACTTGATCCTCATGTGTCTTTACACTTTATCACGCAGAAGGTCAGTCCTCTATTATCTTATTTTCCCAAAATGCTCTTGGTTTGTTCTCAAGATATTGATCGGCTCTGTAATTTATGAACTATTAGAAAACTCGAACTGCTCACGCTCACATCATGCAGTTACATTGATGAGTTGTTTGACAGTTGACTGACAATTTTGACTACAGCAGTGCCACAGAACAATAATCTTCTATCGCAAAAATTCTATAGATTGAATAATTAATATTCTTTGCGTCAAAATATATATCTGTTATTTTTATTCTGTCTCGGTAATAGAGCAATTAATATATTACTAAACGGCTTCCATCAGTTATTCAGATAAAGGACACATTTATCAGTTTCAAAATGAAAACCAAAAGCAATTTTCATAGCCTATAAACAAGTGAGAGAGTTATGGCAGATGAAGAGGTGGACACGAAGCTTAATGTGGTCGGTATGGTCGGACTCATTGTCTTCTATCTCATCATTTTCTTCGCTGGAATTCTTTCACACAAGTAAGCATTATATATTAATTACTCGACTGAATTTTTTTCGATATCGTTGCTTTACAGTTTGCACGACTAAGTAGGCAAAGTAATCTTATAATTATTAAAGATTATTAAGCCCACCACCAAATTCAGAGTGCTAAAGAGGAAAGGAAGGAAGGAAATCCAAAAGACCCAGGTGGCTAACCATACTGAAGACATGATGTTGGCTGGTCGGGACATCAACTACTTCGTGGGCGTCTTCACCATGACAGCAACGTGGGTTGGGGGAGGTTATATAAACGGTAAGCCCCAGTAAACATCAGTCTGCATCAGTACACCATGGAAAAGGCATCAACTTCATCGTTAGTTGGCGTCTCTTCTGTATCGACCTGCGTGAAGGGCCCTGGATGGTAAGCTTAAATTGTCGTTGATTTTTTGATCTAAATGTTCGTGATGTTATGATATCACGTGATATTATGATCTGCCTGTCATTTTAATTCGAGCATTTTGATGTTTTTCGCTCTGATCAGACTCGAATAGGGACAATTTTTATTAGAGAAAAAGTTTCGTTTAATCGTGAAATATCTTATCCGAAGTTCATTAAAAATATTCGAGTCCGATCAGGCAACAACAAGAAATCCGAACTAAATGCTAGAGACAAAAGGAGGCTGCACTATGAGACATGAGACTTCTGCTTCAAACGCTTTCAAAGCAGAGTTTACCAACTTTTCTCAACGAGACTAATCATGCTAACTATGAACTGCTTTTCAGAAAGGTTCAGCTAATGACATCATTTTCCTTCAGCAAGGCACATTGGCAGACAAAGATTTCTTGCAAACCCGCATTTTCAGTTCATGACAGAAGAAAGTCAAAAAATCAACGACAAAAATATTTAAGCTTTACTTAGTAAACCGAAAATCCCCGAAAAATATACTTTTATGTTATGTCCAGTTGTGATATTTAATCTTGATAAACATGTATTTATTATTCTTTTTAACAATCATGTAACAACAAACCTCTTCTCATCAGACTTTCTCAATCCAGATTTCGAAGTGTTCCCACTTTTATTAAGGTTACTGAATACTCAACCGATTTATACCCAGATAATAACTTTTAACTTTTTAGGGACAACCGAGTCCGTTATCAAGAATGGGTTAGTCTGGACACAAGCCCCTATCGGTTACTCAATTTCACTGTTTTTGGGTGGCCTTTTTTTTGCCGAGAAGATGAGATCAAAGAGTTATGTGACGATGCTTGATCCACTGCAAATAAAATACGGCAAACCCCTCGGAGCTTTCTTTTACATCCCTGCTTTTGCTGGAGAGGTTGGTAACTTTCACTTTCACTTTCATAAAATATTAACAAGAGGATCTGGAAATATAGTAAAAAAAGTTAAATTCAAACATAATTGACCTTAAATAATTTCAGATTCTTTGGTCCGCATCCTATCCTAGCTGCTCTGGGAACTTCTCTCCGAGTAATCTGTGGTATTAATGACACGGCCTCCATTATCGTCAGTGCTGCAATTGCTATGACCTACACTCTTTTCGGAGGTTTGCAACAGGGTTTTGTCTTTGTGTGATCCGCGATCGTGACCAACATTATAACCCAATAATCAATCCAACCTTATAATCAAGAATTTAACTAAATTTTATATTTAGATTTCAGTTCCATTTAGCATACTATTATGTTAAACATATAATTTTCAGGATTATATTCGGTTGCGTTCACAGATATTATCCAGTTGATCTGTATCTTTGTTGGTCTTATCTTCTCGATACCTTGGATGACAGGAAATGCTGCTGTGACCATGCCACTCCAGGCTGGTAACGTGATCATGTTCCAAGGAAAGCCAGGAAACTTGGAGTACAGCAAGTTTTATGGAAAGCTTGACAAGGACGATGTCGGAATTTGGGTAGGAAGGCTGTTTCAATAAACTTGAGAAACTTTGCGACAAGTTTGATCAATTATAATAATATCACCCAGCCATAAAGTAACTTATGTGGTATTAATAGGATTCTAAATCTTATATTTCAGATCGACTATGCCATTATGTTGATGTTTGGAGGGATCCCATGGCAGGCTTACTTCCAGCGTGTCCTCTCCTCAAGGGACGTCAGTGTTGCTAAAACCCTCTCTTTCTGTGCGGCATTCGGTTGCTTCTGTGCCGCCATCCCTTCAATTGTGATAGGTATGGAACTCATTTCGAGTTAAAGTTTAAGAGACACGTTTAAATGTGGACTGATAATTGACAGTTATTCGGAGAAATCCTGCTTGAACTTGAGTAAAAATCCCTGAGTGAACCTCTTATCAAAACCCTGAGTGAATGTCATTGAAACATTACAAATTATCCAACAGCTTTGATAACGATGAACACTGATTGGCCTGCTACTGAGTACGCAAGGGAGCTGATCCCAGATAACTACAAACTAGCCGTCCCCCTGACACTACTCTATCTTACACCACCAGGCGTTGCTTTTATCGGTACGTTGGACTGACAGCTGGAAAACTTACTATTTTCTAATATTTACTCTTTCAACGCACCAATTAGATATTAGAACAAGGAGTCCTCGTTGGGTCCCGAGGAGTCCTAATCCTCCTCGCGCCCTGGATGTCGTTTCTCTTGTCTCTTATATAGCTACGATCCCTCATATTCATACTTCTTGATTTCTGATCCTATTTTAAATACCGCAGGTCTTGGAGCAGTCAGTGCTGCCGTAATGAGCTCAACCGACAGTTCAATCCTTGGAGTTAGTACTATGTTCACCAGGAATGTCGTTGTAAACGTATTCTACAAAAATGCAAGCGACAAGTACGTCTACGGTCTAATAGAATTATTTGGAACGAATGGGAGAAAATAGGGGGAGGGTATAGGGGGTATGGGGGAGGGGGTATGGAGGGGGGGGGGGGGGTTATGGGAAGGAGACATGGTAGGGATGCGGGGGAACAATAGTGAACGATTTTGAAAACTGTTTAATTGGGACCCTTTCGTACGGCTGTAATTAGTAAAAATACGAAATCGATTATAATTGTATTCTTATACTTGTAAACACTATAATCTCAGAGTTACTGTATGAATTTAACCAATGCTCTTTTTAAATTTAAAATTACTACTCCTATGATTTGGCGTATTTTGTTAATTTTTGCATACATCTACTAATTTCAATTACGGCAAATCCACTACTTTTCAGATTTACAACCTGGTTCCTCCGAGGCACTATCCTTGTGAACACAATAATAGCTATGTTGATCGCTATATTCGTTAAAACTGTTTACGGTCTCTACCTCATCTGCAGGTAATTATATATATAGGTACTGCAGGTAAATGCATATTGTGGGGACACAACATCTGCAGGTAAATGTATATTATTGTGAGGAATTCACACCAATGAGTAAATATGCGGCAGTAAGTAATATTTCGTTAATTTTGACGACCTGTAATAAGATAACGAAGGCTACAAGAAGAGACAGTAATTAATTATTTCATTATAATATTGCCTGTAGAAAACAATGTCGCAAGATATCAGCATTCTGATGAAGGAGCACTAACAAATAATCACAATATCACATACAAAATATTGATTGGAATTTAATCAAATTTCGAATAATTTATAGGAAATGAGCAGAACCGGTGTTGCATTTACCTTTCAGTGACTTGTAACAACACCGTGTACCCCTCAGTGACTTGTAACAACACCGTGTACCCCTCAGTAACTTGTAACAACACCGTGTACCCCTCAGTGACTTGTAACAACACCATGTACCCCTCAGTGACTTGTAACAACACCGTGTACCCCTCAGTGACTTGTAACAACACCGTGTACCCCTCAGTGACTTGTAACAACACCGTGTACCCCTCAGTAACTTGTAACAACACCGTGTACCCCTCAGTGACTTGTAACAACACCGTGTACCCCTCAGTGACTTGTAACAACACCGTGTACCCCTCAGTGACTTGTAACAACACCGTGTACCCCTCAGTGACTTGTAACAACACCGTGTACCCCTCAGTGACTTGTAACAACACCGTGTACCCCTCAGTGACTTGTAACACCACCGTGTACCCCTCAGTAACTTGTAACAACACCGTGTACCCCTCAGTGACTTGTAACAACACCGTGTACCCTTCAGTGAATTGTAACAACACCGTGTACCCCTCAGTGACTTGTAACAACACCGTGTACCCCTCAGTGACTTGTAACAACACCGTGTACCCCTCAGTGACTTGTAACAACACCATGTACCCCTCAGTGACTTGTAACAACACCGTGTACCCCTCAGTGACTTGTAACAACACCGTGTACCCCTCAGTAACTTGTAACAACACCATGTACCCCTCAGTGACTTGTAACAACACCGTGTACCCCTCAGTGACTTGTAACAACACCATGTACCCCTCAGTGACTTGTAACAACACCGTGTACCCCTCAGTGACTTGTAACAACACCATGTACCCCTCAGTGACTTGTAACAACACCATGTACCCCTCAGTGACTTGTAACAACACCGTGTACCCCTCAGTAACTTGTAACAACACCGTGTACCCCTCAGTAACTTGTAACAACACCGTGTACCCCTCAGTAACTTGTAACAACACCGTGTACCCCTCAGTAACTTGTAACAACACCGTGTACCCCTCAGTGACTTGTAACAACACCGTGAACCCCTCAGTGACTTGTAACAACACCGTGTACCCCTCAGTGACTTGTAACAACACCGTGTACCCCTCAGTAACTTGTAACAACACCGTGTACCCCTCAGTGACTTGTAACAACACTATGTACCCCTCAGTGACTTGTAACAACACCGTGTACCCCTCAGTAACTTGTAACAACACCGTGTACCCCTCAGTGACTTGTAACAAAACCCTGTACCCCTCAGTGACTTGTAACAACACCGTGTACCCCTCAGTAACTTGTAACAACACCGTGTACCCCTCAGTAACTTGTAACAACACCGTGTACCCCTCAGTAACTTGTAACAACACCGTGTACCCCTCAGTGACTTGTAACAACACCGTGAACCCCTCAGTGACTTGTAACAACACCGTGTACCCCTCAGTGACTTGTAACAACACCGTGTACCCCTCAGTGACTTGTAACAACACCGTGTACCCCTCAGTGACTTGTAACAACACCGTGTACCCCTCAGTGACTTGTAACAACACCGTGTACCCCTCAGTAACTTGTAACAACACCGTGTACCCCTCAGTGACTTGTAACAACACCCTGTACCCCTCAGTGACTTGTAACAACACCGTGTACCCCTCAGTAACTTGTAACAACACCGTGTACCCCTCAGTGACTTGTAACAACACCGTGTACCCCTCAGTGACTTGTAACAACACCGTGAACCCCTCAGTGACTTGTAACAACACCGTGAACCCCTCAGTGACTTGTAACAACACCGTGTACCCCTCAGTGACTTGTAACAACACCGTGTACCCCTCAGTAACTTGTAACAACACCGTGTACCCCTCAGTGACTTGTAACAACACCGTGTACCCCTCAGTGAGTTGTAACAACACCGTGTACCCCTCAGTGACTTGTAACAACACCGTGTACCCCTCAGTGACTTGTAACAACACCGTGTACCCCTCAGTGACTTGTAAGAACACCGTGTACCCCTCAGTGACTTGTAACAACACCATGTACCCCTCAGTGACTTGTTACAACACCATGTACCCCTCAGTGACTTGTAACAACACCATGTACCACTCAGTGACTTGTAACAACACCGTGTACCCCTCAGTGACTTGTAACAACACCATGTACCCCTCAGTGACTTGTAACAACACTATGTACCCCTCAGTAACTTGTAACAACACCGTGTACCCCTCAGTGACTTGTAACAACACCGTGTACCCCTCAGTGACTTGGTGTTCATCCTGCTCTTCCCCCATTTGATGCTGGTGGTCCACTTCCCCAAGCGAACCAACAAGTACGGAATGTTCTGTGGCTTCTTTACAGCCCTCTTTCTGAGAGTTCTATCCGGAGAACCTGTGCTGAAGTACAACGCGATTATCAAGTACGCAGGATACGTGGAACCTGGCAAGGATGACGAGGTAAGTTATTTCTTTTTATTATGCTTAAGTGGCAGCGTAAGTTATTTATGAGGTCATCTTCTTTTAACAGTTCAATCTCAATTAATGTTCTTTAATTATATAACCCTAACTTGCCGTATAATAAATAAAACAATATCTTTCAATGCCAGGGCAACGACACGTACGGTTATCAGCGGTTCCCGTTCCGAAACCTGATCATGATTCTCAATTTCATCATAACCCTATCCGTCACTTTTCTGTCACAGAAACTTTTCCAAACATGTAAGTTTTATGGAGGTTCCCTTTCCGTTATTTATTTCTGATTTTATAAGTAAACATTGAACTAATTAGTAAACAGTGAGATAATTAGTAAACAGTGAGCTAATTAATAAACAGTCCCATGATTTATAATTATCGCAGTGTTCATAGGATTCAAAATGATTCATTGCATCGAAATGAAAGTTGAACCACATTTTCAGACCCTGAACTACGAAAGTACGATTATCTAGGAGCGGTCAAAGATGGCGAACAAGAACTGGAGATGGAGAAGAAAAAGGGAGACTCAGGGAAGAAAACCACTGAGGGTGATATCTAGACTTTCTAGTGATCAACTGAAGGATTGACCATCAACAATTTACCAACATGATATCATATCACGTGTTGTATGTAGCGTAGATATAACTTAGTTCAGATCTTAATTTCCTATCAAATATGAATAAAAATATAAATTAGCTGTTTAACTAAATATTCGATATATTTTCCATGTATAATGTATATATTCTACAGTTTTTCTACCTCGATTCTGAATTATGGAAATTGAGATGAACAGTGAACACCCAGCAAACCTATCAGCAGTTTATTTGGTTATCCTTCATGAGGCAAAGCTTTTTAACACGCCCTGTTTGGATAACCGTTAGAGTTTTAACGTTTTACTCGCGTAGTCACATGAGTATTTTGAGTATTATTACTATTAGTAGTATTTTGATTATTATTGTCTCAATGTTCCATAATTAGTACTAATTATACCTACTTAGGCTTGTTGTTTTTTGTGTGCTTATGTTTAAATAACATGTAAAGCTGTTTAATTAATCCCATTTTTACAAAAAGTTAAACATGAAATAAAGAGAAAGTGAAACTGGGATGTTAAACGCGAGTCACAAAGTCTCGTGATGAACATTACGTATCATTATGCTGAAGACGTAGTTTATATAAACATATATCATCATAAACATTTAATGTTACACAGCGACCTTCCTTTACAGCTGGCATTCTCTCTTCTGCTTTTGTAGATAATTTGTGCTTTTTTCGCTATCAAATAAGTCTCTCAATTCGTTATTAGACATTTTCAGGCTTTTAAGCTAGACTTATCAACGAAATAAGTAATTATAATTTGATAGTTGGGGACGAAGTGAGAGTCTAAACTCATTGTTTAATACAAATATTTGTCGACGTTTCGGCACACGCCTTTGTCATGTATCAAATTATAGTTTCAAACTAATTACAACACTAGTACAAATCTATCACATTTATTGAGGACGTTACAGAAGGAATTATTTTAATGTCCTAACTCTCCTCACGTCCGAATATGATCGGACCCAAAAACTCACAAGACCCAAAAAAGATTACTGAAATCAGTAATTATTTTACTGTCCAATTACCCGTCCAAATATCAGAACGTGGGAAAAATAAATTATATTTAATTATACAATTCAGGAGTGTTGCTCTGCGTTTCAGCCGCTTACTTTAATGACGAAGACTGATTTAAATACAATATTGCAAAAACTGAAACAATTGTGTGATTTTGGCGTGTAACGTTTGAAAAGGTTCGTATCGTGTTCCGGTATTCGTCTCAATTTTTCCTTTCCAAAAATTATCACTTTTTTATTATTTTCACTCTGCAGGCGTTTTTCAAAATTGTAATTCAAAATTTGGACATCTGTACCCCCCCCCCCCCCCCCCCCCCCCCCAGTCCACCCCGGCCCCCACTTCCTCCCCTGTTGCAGCATTGCACACTTATAAAGCACAGGTAGCAGCTTAGAACTAGGGCTTAGGAAACCATACAGATTTGTTTGTGTCACATACCGCCGTACCTGTCGGTTTTTTGCCACAATTTTGAAAGAGTGAAAATTTGGAATGGGAAGAAAGCTTATAAAGTTTTTGAGAAAACACGTACACCAAAATTTTAAACTAAGAAACTCGCATTTCACGGAAACGGTACTTCACTTTTTGGTTTTTGGCAATAGTTTGAACTAAAGAATTTAAGAAATAGTAAGCCCAGTCCAATATGGCAGTTGTAGTGGACCTGTCCTCACTCTGGGATAACACATTTAAACATTGCTACTTTATCAGTTTATATTTATAGTGTCTCGGTGTTATCATGCTTGTAAGATTACCTTAACCAGCTAATAGTTATACTAACCAGCCTGCCAGAGCGTGCAACCTGTATATTTAATTGCTAAATATGCTGCAATTATTACAGTGTGTTGACTGTGTAATATTTAATAAACTGTGATATCTAATAGTTATAAAACTGTAAACAACATTTAACACTACCCTCCCTCATGGACCTACCTCTCCGTTCTCCTTATCGAATATGCTGTTTTTATTTATCCTCTTGAGTATAGCGTCGAGTATGACAGACTTGCCGATACCCGCGTGACCGGCTAGCAGTATTTTAGCGTTTCCCAGCAGAAGAAGTTCTACAACTCGTGCTAATTTCACCGAGTCCAGAGTTGGGATCGGCATGTCCACCTGGTGTGATTCGTTTAATACTTTCTAATATGTATGGGTTATTTACAACTGCAGAGTGCAGATAATAGAATATTAGCGTTACCTTTAATACTAATATTGATAAAATTGTGAAATTGTCATAGTATTGATATGCACACAGTTTTAGTGTCAACCTTCTCATAATTCAACCTTGATCGACACGTTAGCTGATTCGTTTGATAAAACAAGTTCTAACCCATATTTAAATTATCTGTAATGTTTAGTATTGTTGAAAGTTTTACAACTTTAACTTTAAAAGTTCAATTTAAAAGTTGTAATACTTTCAACACTACTGTAAAACAAAGAATGGCTATGACGTTGTACGCAGGAAAAGAAACTTCTCTTATCCATTAAAACTTTGTCCACAAATTAATAGTTTTTATCTATCAAGGTGTTTTTTCGAGCGGCGCTGCAACTTTTCTTTAAACGCATTAAAAATGTTAAAATGCTGATAATCCATACCTGGTTACCTGGTTACCTGGTTACCTGGTTGCATGGTTACCTGGTTACCTGGTTACCTGGTTACCTGGTTACCTGGTTACCTGGTTACCTGGTTACCATACCTCCATCCAAGCGTTAGCTAGTGCACTGCTCCCCCCGGTTAGCTCGAACCCAGTCTTAACGTCGTCAATATAAGCGTTGGTTGCAGGCAGCAAGGTGTCCCACTGGGAGAAGAGACCGCTCTCTATGTCGAAGTAGTAGCAGAAAACACTCTTCACCCCCGAGGGTAGTCGCACACCATAGGGAGGCGGCAAGTCAAAGAAGTCTCGGACGAACAAATCGAATGAGGCTCTAGCGGATATGTCGGGGTTGGAACCCCATATCTTCATGAGAGATTGTTTGGAGTGACCTCCGAGTGCTGTGTGGGAGTCCATAGCCTCCAGTGCGCTGTCGTCCATGTCTGAATCTCCTGAAATTAATAGATGTGTCAACTTTTGTGACTATTTATTTTAGCAGTACTAGTCGGACTTGAAATCTGCTCACGATACTGTGATTTGATGTAAACTTAATTAATAATTTGTAAAATATGGGTCACGATTAACGCAGTATCGTTGGATCGTAATTTACAAATCCGTAGCAAAGTAAAATACCTTGTAGTCGTATATATTGTAAGAGTTCATTATGTCAAGATACAGACTAATACTAGTCTTAAACTCTGCCCAAATTGTGTCTAGTCTGGACCAATGCTCAGTGACGTCACATCTGATTAACTCTGATTTACAGGTTTATAATAATACATACCTTCCGGGACGTTATAACTTCCTCCAAAGTGGTGTCTTATAATATGTGAGTATAATAGTATTAAATATTATAGTTACCTAGTAACCTAACCGTTCATTGGTTAGTTTTTCTTTAAATAAAATGCTGTGCCAGTATCGAAATGTGAATTTTCAAAAAAACCAAATTTTTTCTTACGATATAGAATAAGGTTATAGCTTATAATGATGCTTTATTTTGGGTTTATTCCAATCAATATCTTTAAGGGCCGGGGTAATTCACAAATTACGTAATCACTAAAAGAAAGGGTTTCTAAAGGTAAGTGTCATTTTAACACAATAGTGTAAAACTAATTACGGAGGGGGAGAAGGTTACAAATTGACCACAAATTGACCACAAATCGTAGATTAAAGTTTGGGCATCTCTCACTATTTTTATAAAACTTCTAAACTTTAAGGTGGAGAGGAAGCCCTTTTTACTTTTCAAGAACGGTATTATTATATATATAATATACAAATATTACAAATAATATATTCATTTTTGAATCTTTCACGCTGCATGAAGGCTGGCGGATGGTTCGATTCCAAGTTACAATTTTTAGACATTCTCTGTTAATTCTTTTATTCTTCAGTTGTTTCTCGTGAGAGGGATAACTTCAAATTCATTTTTAGGAAAGACCTTGTCTCAGAATTCCATAGCACCAAAGTAAAATCCATTTTTTCAATATTCCAATAAATATAATATTTTGTCCACGTAAGCACAAGTAATACCCGTATTAAGTATTAAGTATTTTTACCGCCAAATGTTTATAAAAAATAGTCCATAAACGATCATGACGTCAGAAAATCATTGTGTTGATTTGTTCCACAAAAATAGACAATAGTTGATGTTGCAAACTCGATTAATCATCGAGAAGAAGAGCTGAAAACACTCCGCAAAGCCAAATCGTTAGGCGTTATACAATACAAAGAAATAAATATATTGAACACCGAACTGTTTCTTTCTTCCTTCGATAAAGTCACTCAAATATAAACCTTGATTCCGTTTTTTATGATTGATAAATAGATTAGTTTTTACTAAGATATAATAATGAAATAATAATATTTTAAAGGAATTACCCTAAAACAAAGTAAAACCTTATTATTTCCCGATCAGTATTTGGAAGGTATCTAGCTTTACACTTCTAGAATAAGGATATAGGTATTTGTTACCGACAACCTAGGTAGCTGTAGTTGCAGTCTTGTTCGCGGTACCGACTTTGTAAAATATGTGGAATGTTGACGGGGCACATTCCGTCCGTCCGCGGCCGTTAGAGTCTCATCTCTCTACTGTGCGTGATTGTGCGTGATCGCGTGTGAGTCGCGGCCTTTCATTTTGTAAAACATTATGTAATTTGAATAATGTTTCTCGGCCTCAAGTAGGTAATTGTTGTGTTTTGACGATTTGTTAGTTTGTTGTTATATGTCATTGTCAGCATGTTTCAAATTACAGTTCTTTGCAGTTGGTTCAACTAATAGCTCAGAGGGTATAACAACTATGCAGATAATTACAAAACGATAGTTAATGAGGCTTTCGTCAATTTTCACGGATATCGACCTTACATATTTCAACTTTAATAATATTTGGGCTTTTATTAACTGTGTCTATCGGCGTTTTTTGTGTTGGTAAGCTAGATTTTGAGCGACATTCTACCCAAGCTATATTTATATGGATTTGTGAGCTCATGATCTCGGATTATTAGTCTCTATCGCCATTACCTTTCAGCACCTGTGCAAAATAAATCTTAAGCCACATCGGCATTCTATCAGATTGCCCTTACATAATATATAGCATTGCGTTGGGATCTAATAAAAGTGTTTAAGTTTTATAACTGGTCACGTGGACTATACTGATATTGTGCTCGTTACTAACGAGACTCGGATCAGATATTTATTATTTAACTAGCTGATAATTACTTGTATACTATTGAACAAGTTTTAAAACTAGGTTATCATCTTTAAACTTTAAACCGTTTAGAATTGTCCCTTACCTTCCAGCACACTACCAAAGGCGATGATGTAGCAGAAGAGGTACATTTTGCTGAGGAAGGAGGGTAGTTGGGCGGGGTGTCGCTGTAGTACTGTCTTGTTTTTAGCCGCTCCTGGGTCCTCCGAGTTGGACACTGCCGCTACCACTTCAGCTAAATCTCCTGCAACGTTTGTATCCCATGACCATCGTCAATTAGTGGGGAACAATGTAATATTCAAACACCAGAACAAAACAATGCAATATTAATTGAAGATGCCACGTTCTCACGCGGTTGTGATGCCTTGATAAGGATTAATCTCAGCGATATAGTGATTCTAAGAAATGATTCATTTCAAGTTGTATAATTTTGTTACACGTACCGAATCCCCCGTTCTCGCTGACAATGTTGAGGTGAGCCAGCAGCAGGCTACACAGAGTCCTCACTATGCTTATATCCGGCACGATTATTGGAGTTAGACTGAGCTGTGTCTTCAGGAACTCTAGTCCAGCATCTACACTCATCTCCAGTAGTGTTATTATGAACTTCTTACCAGTTTCAGGTAGCTGAAATATGTGCACATGTTTAGTGTTTAGTGAAATATGCACATGTTTAGTGTGCACTGGGTCACACTACTAGTGGTCACACTACTAGTGTTTAGTGGTCACACTAGTTTATCAAGCAAATCAGAAGTTATGGTTGTAAATAAAGCCAACCTTTCTAACAAAAAACTGGGGTTCACTTAATTTGATCTGATAACAAAGTTAGTTGTGTTAGTTACAGTGGTCACTTCTTATTTCAATTATGCAGAGTTGTCACTATATAGAGTTGTCACTATATCTCTATATAGTGCGGAGTTTTACTCACGTTTGCAGGTAGCTCGTGTTTCCAGCGCTCAGCAAAAGGTCTCCAGCCCAGCTCAACAGGGTCCATGTAAACCATGCCGCACCGGGATATGGTAGCTGGGGAGGCAAAGGAGAGGTCGTCTACCTCAAACAGGATCCTCATTCGTGGGAGGAGCGGCACTCTCTCACCTGGGAGAGCAGATCTAGTGTAATTTTGAAAGGACATTAAAATGACCCCTCGAAGGCATTCATGACCAGGATTTAATTTAATTACTTTATCGGACTTTATTTGAACGGACATTAAAATTAACGCTAGGGCCTCCAGCGTCCAATTAATGTCCGTTCAAATAAAGTCCAATAAGGTAAATTTATGAATATCCTTCTGGAGATTTGTTCCTATTCATAAATAATGAATGAGACTAAAATATTGATGATAACCGAGTTTATTAACCGTTGGCAAGACAAAGGGTCCTGGTGTCATCTAGAACTGTGTTGAGATTCTCAACCCAGACTGGATCAACTGGCCCATCCAGCACCAACCACTTCCAGTTCTGAAACGTCTTAGTGATTACATGCGACATTGTGACAAGAGAGCTATCAAATGGGCCTAATTAGGTCGTTAATTAGAGTAATAGCTTAATAGAGTTGAGATAGATTAGAAACTTAGAAAGTTAAATAAAGTCGACAGATAAAATATGTTATGAATCTCACATTAGTAACGAGATCACTTTTAGCGTTGCTGGAAGGAGTCTCTGGAAGGGATCTGTGATCATCTGTCGGGGTCGGGGCACCTGTAAAAGGGAAATTTAAATCCTCTTGATAAATGTATTAGTAGTAAGACTTCTCAGATACGTTTTAATCAAAATTATGACTTTAATAACGTGGCTGATGGTTTTAACACGCCCATTTCTCTTTGCATTTTCACGGTCTATTAGTTGACAAGAATGCAATAGAGCAATAATTTTTTCTGAGTTGAGTAAGTTAAGTTAGCTAGCTGGAGAGTAACCCTCATCAAGTTAAGGAGATACTATCAATAATATAATCTGCTAAAAACCCATAAAACGTCCGCGCTATAAAATAGAAGCTGCTATCAGCATACCAGTATTATGATACCACACATACGAATGTATCCGTGGACTAGTAAAGTGCTGTAAACTATGTGGCTTCTCCAGTGCTGAGTAAGCACTCATATTATCGTCTGAGTCAACTTAGCATTTCCTTGAATTATCGTGTTCTATCAAAGTGCTCACCTATCGTTTAGAATTTGAGGTGCTTCAAAAAGTTTTCAACGTGTTAACGGATAAATATTTCTAAAACTTGAATAAATCAGGGAAAGTCAAATTATTCGAATACCCGTCGGAATTTCCGTCAAACCAATGACGTGGAAACCTCCAGTTAGATGACTTTTAATTGCATTAGAATTTGTATAGTGTAAACTAGTAAGTTTTTAATGCAGTAGCTGTGTTACGATAGGAGGTTGTAAGAAGTGTCACTCGGGAACCACTCCAACCATCACTTGGGAACCACTCCAACCATCACTTGGGAACCACTCCAACCATCACTTGGGAACCACTCCAACCATCACTTGGGAACCACTCCAACCATCACTTGGGAACCACTCCAACCATCACTTGGGAACCACTCCAACCATCACTTGGGAACCACTCCAACCATCACTTGGGAACCACTCCAACCATCACTTGGGAACCACTCCAACCATCACTTGGGAACCACTCCAACCATCACTTGGGAACCACTCCAACCATCACTTGGAAACCACTCCAACCATCAATTGGGAACCACTCCAACCATCACTTGGGAACCACTCCAACCATCACTTGGGAACCACTCCAACCATCACTTGGGAACCACTCCAACCATCACTTGGAAACCACTCCAACCATCACTTGGGAACCACTCCAACACTCACTTGGGAACCACTCCAACCCTCACTTGGGAACCATTCCAACCATCACTTGGGAACCACTCTAACCTTCACTTGGAACCACTCCAACACTCACTTGGGAACCACTCCAACCCTCACTTGGGAACCACTCCAACCCTCACTTGAGAACCACTCCAACCTTCACTTGGAGACCACTCCAACCCTCACTTGGGAACCACTCCAACCATCACTTGGAAACCACTCCAACCATCACTTGGGAACCACTCCAACCATCACTTGGGAACCACTCCAACCATCACTTGGGAACCACTCCAACCATCACTTGGGAACCACTCCAACCATCACTTGGGAATCACTCCAACCATCACTTGGGAACCACTCCAACCATCACTTGGGAACCACTCCAACCATCACTTGGGAATCACTCCAACCCTCACTTGGTAACCACTCCAACCCTCACTTGTGAACCACTTCAACCCTCACTTGGGAACCACTCCAACCCTCACTTGGGAACCACTTCAACCCTCACTTGGTAACCACTCCAACCCTCACTTGTGAACCACTCCAACCCTCACTTGGTAACCACTCCAACCCTCACTTGTGAACCACTTCAACCCTCACTTGGGAACCACTCCAACCCTCACTTGGGAACCACTTCAACCCTCACTTGGTAACCACTCCAACCCTCACTTGTGAACCACTCCAACCTTCACTTGGTAACCACTCCGACCATCACTTGGGAACCACTCCAACCATCACTTGGGAACCACTCCAACCATCACTTGGGAACCACTCCAACCATCACTTGGGAACCACTCCAACCATCACTTGGGAACCACTCCAACCATCACTTGGGAACCACTCCAACCATCACTTGGAAACCACTCCAACCATCAATTGGGAACCACTCCAACCATCACTTGGGAACCACTCCAACCATCACTTGGGAACCACTCCAACCATCACTTGGGAACCACTCCAACCATCACTTGGAAACCACTCCAACCATCACTTGGGAACCACTCCAACACTCACTTGGGAACCACTCCAACCCTCACTTGGGAACCATTCCAACCATCACTTGGGAACCACTCTAACCTTCACTTGGAACCACTCCAACACTCACTTGGGAACCACTCCAACCCTCACTTGGGAACCACTCCAACCCTCACTTGAGAACCACTCCAACCTTCACTTGGAGACCACTCCAACCCTCACTTGGGAACCACTCCAACCATCACTTGGAAACCACTCCAACCATCACTTGGGAACCACTCCAACCATCACTTGGGAACCACTCCAACCATCACTTGGGAACCACTCCAACCATCACTTGGGAACCACTCCAACCATCACTTGGGAATCACTCCAACCATCACTTGGGAACCACTCCAACCATCACTTGGGAACCACTCCAACCATCACTTGGGAATCACTCCAACCCTCACTTGGTAACCACTCCAACCCTCACTTGTGAACCACTTCAACCCTCACTTGGGAACCACTCCAACCCTCACTTGGGAACCACTTCAACCCTCACTTGGTAACCACTCCAACCCTCACTTGTGAACCACTCCAACCTTCACTTGGTAACCACTCCGACCCTCACTTGGGAACCACTCCAACACTCACTTGTGAACCACTCCAACCCTCACTTGGAACCACTCCAATACTCCTAATTTGCCACCGTAATCTGTTGGAGCATTTTGAGCTTCTCGGAAAGGTTCCAAATGCGGTCAAATGTTGAGGTCACAGCATGGAGGATTGAGTTGTTGCCAAGAGTTTTAGTATTTGTGTTTTCCTTGTTTATCGAGCAGTTTGGTGGTCACGCATCATGTGACATGTATACTGAAATGATAAAGTAACGGAACTAGAAGTCCCCAGTTCATAGTTTGCTTGCTTCATTAGTTCATTAAGAGATGTGTCTTTATCATGTTATGAAAACAAATGTCTCTCCCTGGGCTCTCTCCCTTGTTTAATTGTTTTCGCATGTATCCCTCAGTATTTCATACGCTGTGTTAAATACCTTTCACTCTTTAGTTGGAGATACTTCCTCATTCATGTTATTACTACTACTACTACCTTATTCATGTTATTACTACCACCTTATTATTACTACTATTTACTATCACAGTTACCGCTAGCCACTTCGCTCTGTCTATCTTTCTACAACTTCATAATAATATGACATTATGCTCCGGCTTATTAATTAAATTAAACGGAATGGAATAAGCCTTTATTTACAGAGCAGCCCTGGTCAGCCGCGTAGCCGCAATGGAACTTGTGGTTTTGAGGTTGACTGAGCCCGGACAGTGACTAGTGCCGGTTTATCGCCAGCTTGCACCGTGGTTAATGAAATGCACCACGGCCCGGTGCTTTCTCGCTTCGTCTAGCTATTTGTTCAATTAGTTTCACCAAAATTCAACCTTTTTATTGCACAGTAAATCGAATTTATCGCAAGTGTGAAGCTTTTAGTTTGTAAATGTTTGTATCTCAGCACAAGCAACCGTTTCCGCAACGTTACCCTATCTTCAACTTACAACAAGGATATTTAATTACCGGGCTGTGTTTTTATATTCGAGTTGTGTTTTTCTGCTCAAATATTTAATTTAATATCCTAGCTTGTGTCTATGGAAAACTTTTTTCACACTAGTTATATATCTAGGTAGGTTAGGTATCTTTTGCATTTAGTTAGGCGTCTTTTGCATTTTTCGTTCTGCCCGTTTTTGTTTGTTGAAACGAAGAAATAAGTGTAAAATGATACAATTGGCAGAGCACAGAACAAAGGTTTATTTCATGTTCATTTCCCACCTTTAAATTGGAAATAAAGCGACCAGTTCAATATATACTATACAGTATAATAGTTGGCACAAACTTTCGAGCGGCCAATTAGAAAGTTCTATCTACATCCGTAGTGCACTTCCAGCACACAACTTCAAAAGAGTGGTAATAACAAAAGAAGCTTGCTCAGTGGGGTGTTAGCTAAGCTACACTCTGCTTATATCAGAACTAAGAGTCTAACAGCTATTGTCTGATACACTGCCACCCCTCCACGCAGTACACTGCCACCCCTCCACGCGGAACAATTAAACGACTGTTGGAGATTTACCGTACACAGGGTGGTACAGCGTCTCCAATAAGATCTTATAGTCTCCTTTATTGTCATATTTCTCACATTGTTTCTAGCCGAGCAATTAATTTCATAGAAGAGCAGTTTAACTTAAGCTAAAGCAGAAACTTGTTTGATCTTTGCGCTTTACTCGTCATTTGTTATATCCAACATTGATTTAGTTTTATGAGCGGTATTACTAATGTTATTATATTAATTACAACGTTTTTAGCCCTTCTTATGTGATCCCGTTATCTTTATAGGCGGTGGTAATTGGTATGAATGAGTGACTAAGGCCACTTGGTAATGTAGCTAGGCGCAGTTGGGGCATACTGCATAGTTGGGGCACAAAATTAAAATTCCTGTCTAGTGTCTACGGTTAATGAAATGCGAAAATATAGCAAGTGCTTGTTCATGTTTCTTGTTAAAAAGTTCAGCAAATATTTCATTTACGAATAAGTTGACAGTAAGGAAGTTATAGCAGGCCTGTCAGCTCATCAAATTATTTTGCGCTAAACATAAAAAATATTATATGTTTAACTTCACTATTTAGATATGCGACTGCTGTAGTATTATAATCACTTTTTGCGACTACACAATTTCATCTTTTTCAAAATGATATTAACCGTTTTACTTTTATAAACTATTTACAACCTTTGTTTGTTGTTATCAGCTTATTAATATCAGCCGGATGTTTAGTCTTATCTTAGTGCTTATCTTTATGGTGTGCGGTTAGTTGTCATTCGTCGTTTACATTCAGTATTACCTAAAATATATTCTGATGTTGTTTGAATGAGTAAGTCGTATTTTATCGGATTATATTATTATATACTTACTTACTTTACTTTACTTTATATACTGGTATATATATATTATATTACTAGATCAAGTTGAAACATTATAATGTCTGAACTGGACTATTATATTATATTACTGGATCAAGTTGAAACATTATAATGTCTGAAGTCAGAAGTGGTCATTTCAATATTTTTACTTCTCTCGATATATTTACTAAAATTCGATCAATAAGTTTATCAAAATATCATAAGTCGTTTTGATTAGATCTATGGTAAACAACTCAGTGTACTCTCCCTTTCAGCAGTATTCGTATTAGTTCTTCCTATTTTAGCTGCTTATTTCATGTTCTTGTCTCTTCAGATAAACTTATTTCTAGAAGGCAGTTTTTCCCAAGTTCCCACGTTTTAAAAATGGTAAATAGAGCACAATATATACCTGATTTTCACAATTTTAGTCAGTCATTCTAAAAGTCAGATTTTAACCGATGAATGTACAGTACAGTTAGCACGATAAGATAGATACGAAAACATGGCCGACGTAGAAGTAGATCCTATCGATGTCCCGGATAAGCTGGAAAAGAAGCTGAATGTCGTTGGCATGGTCGGACTCATCGTCTTCTATCTTATCATTTTCTTCGCTGGAATTCTTTCTCACAAGTAAGTAATATTTGATGCTTTATTAGTAAACGATTAAATCGCATGTAAAACGTAACCATCGCCTCCCCATAAAATCTGGGTAAGGGGCCAAAAAGGGCCAAATTTTTATTGAGGTTTCTAAACATTTTGGGGAAAAAAAGTCAAATATTTGTTCGGTTTTCGAAGTCCGCACCTACCCTTCGATGTACGATTTTGGACTCGAGGTTCCCCTTTGCAATGCTATCTCGGAAGGCAGGCCTCCCCTCCGCAATACGAGCTCGGAAGCGGGAGCTCGGAAGCGGGAGCTCTGCCTTCAGAGGTACGTATCAAGAATGAATCAGACCGACAATTTTTCAAAGTTTTTCTAGAAACTACTTTTGTTCATGTTTCATGCTACCCTGATCATTATGAGCCGAAAATATTATTTCGGTTTTCTGAAGTCTGTACCTACATTCGGTCTTCGGAAGGCTGTGGATGTGATTGGTTTCATATACTTATACAAAACGTGATATTTGGCCCGCAGATTTAAAGGAAAATACGCGAATTTGGTCCTCAGATTTAAAGGAAAAATCGTGATTTGTCGCGGAGAACTGAAAAATCACGATTTGTCGCGAGGATCTGAGAAAATCGCGATTTGTTGCGGCAAACGTGAAAAATCTTCACTCTACGAGTTTAACAATTTCCTAATAATAGAGTGCTGAGGAGAAAATCAAGAAAAGATATCAGGAAGACACAGGTTGAAAATGAAACTGAAGACATGATGTTGGCTGGTCGGGACATCAACTACTTCGTGGGCGTTTTCACCATGACAGCAACGTGGGTTGGGGGAGGTTATATAAACGGTTAGTTTCAATAACAACTTTTGTGTGTCTAAAATACTGAACACTGACGATGAAGTATGAATACAAGATTAAACCTCATTTTATACGGCTTGCTTTTAATCTGTTATTTAAAATAACTTATTTTACTTACAAAATATGAATAAAAAGTAAAAACTCCTATTTTCTTCTTTCTTTCTTTTTTAAACAAATATACCAGGAACCGCGGAGTCTGTGATAAAGAACGGTCTTGTCTGGACACAAGCTCCGATAGGTTATTCAATATCTCTCTTCCTGGGGGGCTTGTTCTTTGCGGAGAAGATGAGGAAGAGAAAGTTCGTGACAATGTTAGATCCTCTGCAGGAGAAATACGGAAAACCTCTCGGAGCTCTCTTCTACATCCCCGCTTTCTCAGGCGAGGTACGCTTACAAATACAACTCACATGCATGAAACACTGTACATGCAATGCTTACTTATAAGGTTTAGATAGCTTGCCAAGATATAATCAAATAGTTGATGTGGTTTTATAATTCCTGGATTTGATTTTTAAACAATTTCAGATTCTTTGGTCCGCATCCATCCTAGCTGCTCTGGGAACTTCACTCAGAGTCATCTGTGGTATTGATGATACTACGTCTATCATTGCCAGTGCAGCCATAGCAATGACCTATACTCTGTTCGGAGGTATGCATGTACATTATACATTACTTGTACTTTGTTGCAAAATTCAAATATTGCAGGGGTTTTTCGTTGAAGATCGACTTTAGAGTAACCATCACAAAATAGCGAGGGAGTTATTTGTTGAACGTTTAACTAACAACAGCTAAATTCTATTTCAGGGTTATACTCCGTGGCCTTTACCGATGTTTTCCAACTGATATGTATATTCTTTGGATTGATATTCGCCATTCCATTCATGGCAACTAGCCATAATGTGGATATTCCTCTGAGGAGTTCCAATTTGACCATGTTCATGGATCAGGACCAAACTTACTCCAAGTTCTTTGGAAAGCTTGACAAGGAAGATGCAGGAGTTTGGGTAAACGATGATTATAACAATAACTTTGTAACAAATGGTATTACCTTTACAGGGGTCGGGGAGAGCGCCACCTCAGTCAGGGATCCCCAATCCAGCTTATTTAACTGAATGCTATAATAATTTACCTCATTAACACACTTCATACAAAGGGGCAGTCTTCTATTCTTCTCAGAGTTCCGAGTTAATCATTACAAATTCCCTCCTCACGTCCATTTCTCAAGACTAGTTATTATTCAGGTTGACTATGCCATCATGCTGATGCTTGGAGGAATCCCATGGCAAGCGTACTTCCAGCGAGTCCTGTCAGCTAGAGATGTCAGCGTTGCTAAGACCCTTTCCTTCATTGCTGCTTTCGGGTGCTTCTCTGCTGCTATTCCTTCTATTGTAATTGGTGAGTTGTGTGTGAGACAGAATCGAGACAGAAATTAAAATACTTAGGTATCTGCAAAACTAAATTCACAGATAAATAGATTATATCCTTATTTTTATAACATCCCTGGTAATTGTAATTTGTATGCGCTCCATATAATGACGTCTTTAAAAACAGAAAACAACAATTTTTCAGATTATTAGTTTCTTTAACCAATAATAATTTCCAGGTTTGATAACAATGAACACAGATTGGCCAGGCACTGACTACGGAGAAATGCTCCTTCCAAAAGATTACAAATTAGCTGTTCCTTTGACTCTGCTCTATCTAACGCCGCCAGCCGTTGCTTTCATAGGTTGGTTATTGTTAGCTAATACATATTTTACTTTAAACACAGTAACAATTAATAACTATAGGATTATTTGTATGACAATGAAGAGCATGATCTCCATGATTATCTAAATACCCCAGGTCTTGGAGCAGTAAGTGCTGCCGTAATGAGCTCAACCGACAGTTCAATCCTTGGAGTTAGTACTATGTTCACCAGGAATGTCTTTGTAAACGTAATCTACCAGAAGGCATCCGACAAGTACGTCTAATCGAATTATTTTGGACGAATGGGGAGAAAATAGGGGGATATAGGGGTATGGGGGATATGGGGGGGGGGGGGGGGGGGGTATGGGGTATGAGAAGGAGGCATGGTAGGGATGCGGCCCGGGGGAAGAATATTGAACGATTTTGAAAACTGTTTAATTGGGACCCTTTCGCACGGCTGTAATTAGTAAAAATAAGACGAAATCAATTATAATTGTATTCTTCATCTTGTAAACACTATAATTTCAGACAGACTATTTGGTTTTTGCGAGGAACAGTTTTCGTAAACACGGTCATTGCTATGATCATAGCTATATGCGTGAAGACTGTGTACGGACTCTACTTGATATGCAGGTAGAAAACAAATACATACCATCAATTTACCTGGGGACCTCAGGCTATTATGTTCATAAACATAACGGCCAGGTAGCGTAGTTGGTTAATCATCGGATTTGTAATCGTGAGATTGCGAGTTCGAAACCCACTGCCTGCCTAGTCGTGGGGTGAGTGTCGTCGACATTCAGCTAAAGATCCTGAGTGGTCTATGCAGCCCCCCGGTCTACTCAGCCGAATATTCGAGAAATCGTGTGTGAGGGTTAAATGAGAAGCTGTCCATTGCAGCGAAGTCTCGGGCGAAGAAAGTATGGTACACACTACCTTAACCGTCACTGGCCTAATTAAAATCCTTCTGCTTCCTGTAATTGGCTAGTTACACTTGTGTAACAATGTGGCTGTTGGAATACTCCGAAGTAAAATAAGTGTGAGATAAAAAAAATAGAGATTCGGCGGAATGACAGGCTGAGCGCGGCCCAGTAAACCATCATTTAGCATCTGTTTATCCTTTCTGTTTTATCACTTGCAAAACAATACATATAATATATACAAACGAATTTAATCCTTCAGTGATTTGGTGTTCATCCTGCTGTTCCCCCACCTGGTGATGGTGGTGCACTTCCCCAAGCTCACCAACAAGTACGGAATGTTAGCTGGATTCACTGTAGCGCTCATTCTAAGAGCGCTATCAGGGGAACCGGTACTGAAGTACAACGCCATCCTCAAGTTTCCTGGTTACCTAGAACCCCATTACGATGAAGCTAACGTGAGTTATGCTAATTTTTAAATGATCAAACGTGATAAGCGATAAGAAGTCTGAGAAGGTCAAATATTTTCAAGATATATTTACGATTCTATCGTATTTAACTTTAAAAGTAATTTCGTACATATGTATCAAATTATGCGATACCAGAGTAATATTATTTATTTAACAGGTATACCAGTATGGAAGACAGAGATTCCCCTTCAGGAATCTCATCATGATTCTCAACTTCCTCATAACACTCTCTGTTACATTCCTCTCTAAAAAACTCTTCGCCAAATGTGAGTTTAGTATACAATACAGTATCAGAAGGCTATGTTAATACAAATTCCTCAGAATTTGGAATGTGGCGTTTAGTTTTTCAGACTACGATCATTTTTATGTCCTTTATTTTCAGACCCTGATCTGCAAAAGTACGATATTCTGGACGCTGTGAAGGACCAAGAAACAGACAAGAGAGAACGTCTTCAAAATGAGAAGGAAGGAGAAGAATGCATATAAACTCGAGTTCGTAGAGGTCCACACTCCACAAGCTTGTAAAGTGAGGTTCTTAGAGCTTCAATTAAGCTGTGATCGTGGATCTGTTGTAATCTATTTGAAATAGAATTATAACAATAACATTGAGTAACAGCTGGGTTATTATAATGACAGTATCTAATGGGTGAGTCACAGGATGTAGGAAATGACTAGTTTAGGCACTAAAACGAGTTACTAAAAACTAAACCCGTTTTTTCTTGGATATGTGCACAAAATAAGGACATGAAGAACAAGATGGGAAGTAGAATTACCTGCACTTTTGCTGGTGTTGTAGCTAGACCTGGACACACTTTTAGCTGAGAAGCGACTTTTAGCTGAAGCCCCTGTTCTACTTGGTGTACCTTCCATCTGGTAGGGCGTGCTCTCCTGAAATTGTATATTTACCTTTTCGTAATCACAATTCAGGCTTTTCGGCTTGCGTGTTTTTGAAAATTGTAAAATGGTAGATCTACGGATCAGCATATATCCAAGAAAAAACTCACTAGGTTAATTTGACTAAGATATTTAAGAGATTTAAGTTTTACTTTTATTTAAGCAGGACAATACATTTATTCCGTGCATTTTGTTTCAGTTACATAATATACTAATATATAGTTGATATTTCAATAAATGAGTCAGTGGGCTGTTTTGGTTATTTGCATGATATAACTATTGATCCTGATAAACAGATGAAAACTAGATAGAATCTGATCAAAATAGCCCAAGAGTCATTCAACAAAAACTATTTGTCGATTTAAAATAAAATTAGAACTCGATAAGCGTTCAATTTCTCTATCATTAATTCTTGACTTTCAAGATTTTGAACTTTATAATTCATTAAAAACTGAGGATCCAAATTCACAAGAGTGAAAATTCCAGAATAATTGTTAATTATTTAACGGAAGTATCATTACTAATAGTTAATTAACGACAGCAGTGGGTTATCTAATATCGACGTATTGTTTATTTAACCTAGACATTATTGTGTTTATCTGGTATCGTTTTAATAAACATATTTTACCAAAATCTTCGTTTCATTCTCGCTGGAGCTTCATAATAATACCGTGCATTCGCTCTATATCTTTATCTGCAATTTCTGCATACAACTTTTTGAAGGGCGCAAAATGGGCTGGGTAGTTTGAATTCTTTGGTTTTTTGTCTCAAAACATGCTTTTAATTTCAAAGCAGGACTTATAGTAGTAGTCATAGCACAATTTATTTTAAAAATCTGTCGCCAAATTTCCCTACCAAAGACGGTTAATTCTGAGGGTTAATCGTAAAAAACTTACTTTAGCAAATCTTTGTAAGTTTGTATGATTAATGATGGTACTTACTTTAGCAACTCTCCGTAAAAAACTTACTTTAGCAAATCTTCGTATGATGGTAGCGAGAATTCCATCTGACCACTCGTAAGAGTCCTTGTCGAACTGTCCGTACAACTTCTCCAGAGACACGCACTTCGGGTTCAGTGTCATACACTTTATACTGTCATTAAACTGCAGTATTATTAGTTTGTTAGTGACGTGAAAAGAGTACAGTAAATACTGTATTGATAGAATGATAAAATGGAATGACTGTTGTGATGGTTAGGTGAAATGAAGTAATTACTACTAATTACTACTAATTAATTAGTAATTAGTAGTCATGACCTACTGTTGCAAGAAGATTGAGAATGACCCACCTTATTTTTATTATTCTTATTCTTTATTTGATCAGCTATATTGTTAGAAAAACTGCTGAGTCTCCTTCGTGTCATCCTGTGTTGCGCGAACCTGCTGTTCAGACCCATAGCTTTAGTGAACATGCTAGGATCTAGGATCATACTCGGATCTAACACCGACTTTTTACTTGATCGCATGTTTTTGCCCTGACCCTCCCGCATTTGAGATAACTTTGCAGCGTTCCCTTTGTTGGTGCAGTGACAATTGAATGTGTGGAAACATGTCCCTTTGATTGGTCCTATTCCCTATTTAAGGGTGAGGGTGAGTGGTATGTTAGTGGTACTGGTATGTTAGTGGTATGTTAGTGGTATGTGAGTGGTATGTTAGTGGTATGTTAGTGGTATGTTAGTGGTATGTTAGTGGTATGTTAGTGGTATGTTAGTGGTATGTTAGTGGTATGTTAGTGGTATGTTAGTGGTATGTTAGTGGTATGTTAGTGGTATGTTAGTGGTATGTTAGTGGTATGTGAGTGGTATGTTAGTGGTATGTCAGTGGTATGTTAGTAGTATGTGAGTGGTATGTTAGTGGTATGTGAGGTGTCATAATATACTAATATAGTGAAAAGAAATAAATATTTAAAAGTTGAAAGTTAATATCTTCACGAGCCTATAAAGTACTTTATACTACTAAGTACTAAAATAATTGTGAGAGATAACTCACGGAGGGGGGAGCGTTCTGGTTGAAGAGAGGCTCAGTGTTGGCAAGTTTCCCCAGAGCATGAGCCAGGATGGTCCGACTGGTGGTCTTACCCCCACTAGTTCCCCCTACCTGCATCACACCATGTCTCACTAGCATTGTATTGTAGAGCTGCATTGTTTTGGAGACTTGGGCCTCGTTTATCAGCAGTAGCTGCTCTTGTAACACCTCTTTTATTGCAGTCTGATAACAGTTCAGAGTCATTATATCAATATATTATTTAATTAGTCCCATTAATAATGTTTAATCAACATCAGATGGCCTACTGGGGTTATTTCTAATGAGGCACTCTATGCTCGTTGTTATGTCACTCCCTTGTCTGTGAGAGTCTCTAAGTTTCGATGGAGAATGTTAGGACATATCTTAAGAGGACAGGAAGACTCACCAGCATACACCTCTATGTTATTTGCTATAAATTCTGATATTTTTATGGAAGGGAGACGGGGTAGACCATGTTTAAACTTATTAGATGTTATTAGAAAAGACTTGACTAGTAGAAATCTTGATATTAGACTTAAGAATTTGACTGATTTCGAAGACCTTAGATTTTTGGCTTTAGATAGGGAGGAATGGAAGAAGTTAGAAGATGGTTGATGTTTTTGTTTTCTTTTTTATGCGTTTTGATATCTATAAGGTGCCTAGGATGCTCTTTTAAAGAGATATTTCGTACTTTGAAAGATTTACTACTACTACTAATAATGTTTAATTGATTTAATCACAATTTATACTGGGGAAATCAGCAGTTAAATTACCCGTAAGATAAGAGTATCCTCCTTAAAGTTCTCGAAGGCAGGGAACAAGTCCTCCACAATACCCATAAACAAAGGCACATCCTCCGCGATGAATTTGGGGATACTGGCATCAAACACAGCCTGTAGCAGCAGAGTAGTGTCGTCTATGTGACTGTACATGGTTTTGTTGCGCCTCATCTCCCCCGCTACTTGCAGCACAGCCTTGATAGCGCGCAGTCCGAAGTCGTAGTGGTGTTGCTGGGAGAGCTGTCTGCTGCTGAGTTGGTAGAGTTGGACTAGTTTGCTGCTCAGAACACCTGCTAGCAGGAACCCCTCTGAGAACAGGATCACCTGTAAAGAGGTGTGAGAGATACAGATCACAGCTGGGGAGATTGAATTGTTAGATACATTTCCACAAGAGGACCCTCTATTGGGAACTCATACCAAGAGGAGGAAACTAACCTCGATAATGAGCCCAAAGTCAGGTAAAGTCATGGCAACAGGTCTAAAGAGAGGAGGAAACTAACCTCGATAATGAGCCCAAAGTCAGGTAAAGTCATGGCAACAGGTCTAAAGAGAGGAGGAAACTAACCTCGATAATGAGCCCAAAGTCAGGTAAAGTCATCGCAACAGGTCTAAAGATAGGAGGAAACTAACCTCGATAATGAGCCCAAAGTCAGGTAAAGTCATGGCAACAGGTCTAAAGAGAGGAGGAAACTAACCTCGATAATGAGCCCAAAGTCAGGTAAAGTCATCGCAACAGGTCTAAAGAGAGGAGGAAACTAACCTCGATAATGAGCCCAAAGTCAGGTAAAGTCATCGCAACAGGTCTAAAGAGGAGGAAACTAACCTCGATAATGAGCCCAAAGTCAGGTAAAGTCATCGCAACAGGTCTAAAGAGAGGAAACTAACCTCGATAATGAGCCCAAAGTCAGGTAAAGTCATCGCAACAGGTCTAAAGAGGGGAAACTAACCTCGATAATGAGCTCAAAGTCAGGTAAAGTCATCGCAACAGGTCTAAAGAGAGGAAACTAACCTCGATAATGAGCCCAAAGTCAGGTAAAGTCATCGCAACAGGTCTAAAGAGGAGGAAACTAACCTCGATAATGAGCCCAAAGTCAGGTAAAGTCATCGCAACAGGTCTAAAGAGAGGAAACTAACCTCGATAATGAGCCCAAAGTCAGGTAAAGTCATCGCAACAGGTCTAAAGAGAGACTTGAGATTGTCAGGCAGTTCGACTCTACCAGCGTACCCAGGATTCATGGTTATGAAGAACCCGCAGGTGGGGTTTACTCTTATCTCGTGACCCTCAAACACACACCTGGAGAAACATATTAGTTGACCAGTGATCTAGATCTGGAATAAATTAATTGTTTTTTTCTAAATTTGTTCAAAAACTTATAAATTTTAAATTTTAATTATAAATTATAAATATTATCTTACTATATATATATATAAAGCGAGACGATATATATATATATATATATATCTGTGCCATTTTACTGACACCACGGCATCAACTTTAACGCGACTTTCCGCATAACCCGTAAAAGATATACAACTGGAAATTTTTTGGCTGGGTCAAATGCTTTAATGGCCTTCAAATCAGCATGAAAAAATAAAAAATTGGCCAAGGAATAATGATTTTAGAGCCGAAAATTTGGACCCCCAAGTGGTGTCAAAAACGCCAACTAAATAGGTAATAATTATTTTAGTATTTTGAGTCTTGACACCGTTTAGGGTTATATTACACGGGTTCCTGCTAGTATTTATAATGCGACTTGAGGTTGAATAAATTGACCTTCAAGTACTCACTACGATTATAGACAGTTTTGGGTACAAAATAATCAGACAAATCTTATATAAACCTTGAGAGGTGAGCATCTTTAGCCCTCTTCAAGATCTGAAGCTGCTGAGCCACCACACTCAGCACTTCCAGATCTATCCTGTTAAACTCGTCAAAACAGCACCAAGATCCTGACTGTGTCAGACCAGAGAAGAATCGTGCCAGCATCTTGAAGTCGAGCCCTTCAGAGCAGTTGAACACGACACACTGTTTCCCGAACCCCTTGGAGAGGTCCTTGACAGTCTCTGTTTTGCCGGTACCAGCGGGGCCTCCAGGTGCTCCTCCCAAATGGAGGTGCAAAGCTGTAGTCAGCGTCAGGAAACATCGGTCTGACGGGTTACAATTCGGCTCAGACACGTTTCATGTCAATAAGTTCTAACTTTCAAAATAACTGGTGCACCACTAACAATTTAATAAAGAAATAAAAAAGGACTCATTACCTAAGCTTTCAAAAACTTTCAGCATTTGCAGTGCTAAGGTCAAATTAACACTAGTTACTGTACCTGTAAGAGGTGTGACGACTAATCGAGAAGTGGAGCCCAGATATTCGAACCCGTACTCAAAAACAGAGTTATTCTGCCTGATCATCACTGTATCTCTTATGTCGTCAAAGTTGTAGCGCAGTTGCCGTGTCCATTCGAAATCATCCGAGTTCTGGATCTGGTGAAACGGAATTAGGTTAAGAGTTGTGTTCATCTACTTCTTTCATGCATAGGCATACGATATCAAGTTATACTGTAAAACTGTTAATTCTACGAACAGTGAAAATTAAATATAATTAGGGTCAAACCTGTTTATCCAACAAGTCCTTGATGACATCCCTAGCGTGAACCTCAATAGTAAGCAAGGACTCTAGAGCGAGTCTCTGCCAAGGTTCCATATCTGAGGTAACGTTCTGGGACAGTTGAGTCAGCTTGTCCACCCACATTTTGTGCAGGTTTGTTAGTTTCTGATCTGAGGTGTCACTGTAGAAGGCGTCCTCTATAAGCTGGTTCCAGATAACTTGAGATACCAAGATAATCACCTGACCACTGTTACTCTTCCACCACTCGTGATAAGGTAGGTTCATGTAGGAGAGGAGGGCTCCTTTTATTGTGTACCTTACTACCTGAATTAAACAATGTTTTAATGACTTCATAATATGACCATCTTATATCCAGGAGACATTACTAAAGTCGATAAATAAATCCATTATATTTGCTATTATAAGTTACCTCGAACATGGCGGTCTCTACGAGCCCCATCCAGACTTCCACGTTGCCTCTAACTCTGAGTACCCGGATAAGATCCAGAGTTTCCCCCTCTGCTGACATGAGACCTTTAACACACGCAGACTGGTTAGCTTCCTTTGTTATTATTAGTTTCTTTATGTTACCTGGAACAGTGTTATTATTAACTTATTATTTGGGCTTGAAACTGTAAAATGTCATGTAGAAAATCAGGAAAAGGCTCCATATTAGATTTATAAGATGACTAACCAAAACATTTAGTAAGTTTAGACTGCACAGAGGCAGGGTTCTTGGAGTTGGAGAGGATGCTGAGTATATCATCGTTAGAAAGAAAGTAGAACCGGGAAAATACAAGTCGTTTTGTTTCTAGGTAATCTTCTAAACACTTCAGTATCTTGTCCAGATTAGCATTATTTGCCTGAAAAGAAAGTTCAGAGAAAGAAAAATATTATAGAATCAGGAAATATTGTTTTCGATCATGATATTGATAATATCCTCTATCGAATGTTATGGAGTCTGGACCCTAATTAACTATTGAATGTTATGGAGTCTGGACACTAATTAACTATTGAATGTTGTCGAGTCTGGACATTAAGTAACTATTGAATGTTATGGAGTCTGGACACTAATTAACTAATTAACTTATTAACTAATTAACTAATTAGTGGAGTCTGGATCCTAACCTGGAGAGTCTCCAGAACACCAGGAGTAGTAGCTGCCCAGATAGCATTACTTCTTTCCTGCACTTTCCTCATCAGCTCCTTCCAAGACTTATCCACCTGACTGAACAGTCTAGCTTCTCTCGGCAGTTGCCTGGGCAAGTCATTTCTTAGCTAGAACCTTAACGTAGTTTCACTCTATCAAACATGATGCTCACACATTGGACCTAATATTAGTGCTGAAAAGAGAATTACCTCTGAATATCTGGGGTAGTAAGAATGCTCTCCAAATACATCCAGTTTCTCTGACACGTGATCCACTCATCTAGTGTTACAGAGAACAGCTCCAGCCTCCGGTCCCACTCATCTACTATATCTTGGATAGGGTTCACAAACCTCGACCCCTTTATTGTTGCTATGGTTACCAGACTCTCTTCCAGTGCTATCTGCACATCGTCCACACCTTCATGAGAAGAATGTGGTCACTCATATTCTTATCCATATAAATTTAAACAGAATTATCTAAAAGCAGGCAGATATTACAAAAGCTTTCAACGTTTCCAATTCCTTAATGAGAAAGCATGGTAAAAAAACTAGAATAATTAGATTACGCAACAAACTAACCAGACAAAACGACCATGTCAGGATGGTCTCGGTACGGTACTAAAGTAAACTCGGTTCTCTTCCAAATCTCTATAACCTTCTGTAACATTCCCTCGAGAGTAGCCTCATTGCTAGCTTGTATTGAGATCTTGGCAATGTCTCCTCTCTGTTCGAAATAGGAGGACTCTAAAACCTTTGCTACAGTACACAGTGGGTCCTGCACCACGTTGATACCTGAGGGAGGACAGAGGTTATCTTTTGTAATCCCACTTTAGCAAACTATTTTATAATCTTACAATTTGTTTTATATGGCATACAGCATTGTTATCTCATATTATCAGAATATGATTCATACCAGTGAGAGCCTCAATAGCAGTGAGATGCCGAGCCTTTAGGACGGGATTGCGGAGTGACACCAGGAGAGGGAGAGATAACTTGAACTCCTCTACTCCGATCTTAAGACAGGGTAAGATGTTGTTCACAGGCAGGGCTGAAACGTTGTCATTATCTTTAGGGAGATGCTTCTTTGTTACAAAATAAACATAGGCCACAAAAGTTCTATTGTGTCGATCTTGGCCGATTAGGGCAAATTGTCCACCCCATTTATATTGCTGTCTTTGTTATTTATTATCAATGGTTATTGTTACTATCCTACAGTACTACTAACTGTTTTTTTGTAGTACATGCCCTGCTTCCTTCCATTCCTAAACTACCTTACAAGCTCTTCCTCTTTTACACCCTTTTCAATCACTTCATTTCACTCATTCACTTCATATCTTATTACCACAGTATCTGCCAAAACCAACATGGCCCATGTGGAAGGGGGCCTTGACGTTGTTGACCACTTGGCCCTGCATCCCAAGCTGACGGTCGGCCTCCACTCTCTAAAAACATACCTTCAGTGAAGGCAGATGGTCAGCAAATAGCGATGCTAGGGCTTGGTGTGAACAAATCTTGACCTACTTTCACACCTTAGGGACGACTCTCGCAAATGCGAGAGTAATGACCCCGGGGAGGGCCCCATTGGTTTTAGTAGGTTGCATTTAAAAAAAATAAAATTAAAAAAAAAAAAAAAAAAAAAATAAATAAATAAATAAACATCAACAAATCCCTGAAGCAACATAACAAGCTGTAAAGAAGTAATCCAGCTATTCAAGATAACCTTTAATAACCATCATTAAGTTATTCTAATGTAATTAGACCTACCTTTTTCTAGTAACATAATGGTTTGAGTCATGTGCTTTACTATCTTCTGTATCTCCGTCACATCAATAGTGTGGAAGGAAGAGGAACTCCAAGTGCTCATGTACTTCTTCCAGTCGGTTAGGTTCTCCCAGAGAAGCTTGCGGAGGCGAATGTCTCGTTCACACTCTGACAACTCCAGCTGTAGTAACGTACTCGTACTCTCGCTGGTGTAGGAACTGCGGTAAATCCGGGGGTTTTCAACATTACGTTCAGAGGAATTAGGAAGCCTGAGGAATAGCATAAAGCTCCCGATACAAGTTTGCAGCCTTTACGCTATGTAAAATAATTGTAATAATAATAATAATAATAATAGGATTATGGCCACATAGCCATCTCGACAAAACTTGAAACCCAACTGCACTCTACGCTATTGCAGTTCGCACAATATTTTCAAAAAGAAAAATGTTCCTATCCGGAACATGTAATGATTAATTATTTTAAGGACGTTAACATGTAGTTCTGAATTTATTAATCAAGATACATTGATTCCTCGGTATTTAGCAATCAATGGGTTATTAGACATGAAATATGCATATGAATCATGCTCACATGTATTTATTTTTGACATCAAGGTTTCGCTGAGATCCCAGAAGTGACCCTTTGACGATGCTCCACTCGCTATCAGTTCATTTTTATAACATTGAAGTCGAGCTTTGAATGCGTCTACTGAACTGGCTTCTTTAACCGAACTTGGTACTTTGTTCCAGTAATTGGCAACCCGGTTACTGAGGACCTGATTTCCTCTTTTATCTTTTAGGATCTTGGTACCACTACGTGATATCCTGAAAAGATCTTGTCCATAGTCCACTTTACCCGTCGTTATTTTAAAGGTTTCAATAAGATCACCCCTCATACGGCGCTCCAGTAGTGTTGTTAACTGGAGGATTCTCAGTCTCTCGTCGTATGGTAGGATACCAATCCCGTCGATTATTCGTGTAAATTCTCTTTGAACATCTTCTATCTTCTTAATAGTCCTCCAGTTTCCGTGCTCTGCTGGTAGATTCCACACTTGCACAGCGTATTCGATGTGAGGTCGAACTAGAGTTCGGTAGACATTTAGCATAACAAATTTGTTACGGCAGATCAAGCTTCGTTTGATCCAGCCTATAACAGACTTTGCTTTTTTCACGGACTTATCTATATGGTCACTCCAGTCCAGGTTTCTGGTAGTTAGAACTCCAAGATCCTTTTCTGACTTCACTTGGGGGAGGCATTCCCCATTCATGAAGTACTCATGCATTGGATTGTTACGCCCAATATGTAGAACCTTACACTTGCCATCCTTCACATTGAATCTTAGGAGCCATTCCTTCTCCCACGCATTGAGTTTCAGTATATCATCTTGTGCAACACTGTGCTTAGCTGTGCTCGTTACTAGCTTAAGATCGTCAGCAAAGAGTGATACGAAGCTCTCAATTCCATCAGGGAGATCATTTATGAAGAGCAGGAAGAGCAGGGGGCCCAGCACGGTTCCTTGAGGGACCCCGGATGTTACAGCAATTGTAACTACATAAATAAACAATTGTACTACATAAATAAACCTGTTTGAAGTGTCAGCTCTACCAGAGGACCCGAATCTCGCTTGATAGTCCATGAACTTGTGGGCCATATCAGAGTATTTCTCGTACGTCTTGTGGTAGTTAACAATGGTCTGGAGAGCTACTGAAGCGGACACTTCGTCTGCTAGCACGTTGGAGTGTCGTACCTGGGGACAAGGTTGTCAAGTAGAGGAACAAGGAGATGACGTCACAGTTTTAATAATCAAGAATTTGAAAATAGTCGTGTTTTGTTGGATAAGGGTATAAATAATAAGGCCAAATAAAAGTGCAAATTTGGGAACCTCATCTTTGAGAGTCTTCAAATCGTCGAGAAGACGAGATATCTGGGCCTCCAGATCCTTGCTGTACTTTTTAATGAGTTCGTCTTTAGTAGCCTCACTGTAAGTCAGTGTCGCCTTGAGATGAGTAAAAGAAGGCAGCAGAGTCCTGTACAACGCCAGCTCCTCAGGCGGAAGTGGAACATCAAACTCGTCAGCTACAGCGTACATCTTAGCTATCAGTCCATACTCCTTCTCCATTGTGGGCAGGTCCACCAGCAGCTTAGTCATGAAGGACAGGTACTTCACAAAGTCTGACACATCCTTACATGGTTTCTCTAGACGATGAGTGGCGTCCTGGAGATTAGGAGGATTAGGTTTAGATTAAACATTTAACAGCGATCCTTTTCAGGGAATTCGTGGTTTCTCAGGACATAGAGAGATATGATTTGTAGCACGGTGGACAGAATACCATCAGGATGGAAGACATGTGCAATGGGAGCTGCAATACTGGTACCTTAATATTGATGAGGAGGTCCTCATTTCGTCTGTAAGCAATAACAGGTAACCGTTCGTTAACATCTGATAATATCCGTAGTGGGAAAGGTAGACAAGTATCTCGGAATGGTTGGATCTTCAGAACCATGAGCCCTTCCCTCACTGATATGGGCAACGTCTGCATCGCCTGTAGTACAAACATTTGGTAATCGAGATAACGAAATCTAACAGATATTACGGTTGAAACCTGTTAATAATTAATAATGACCTGTTACAATTAAAATATTTAATTTATTTGTTGGTAATCTTGTTTTGCTCTTATGAGTGGGTCAATCATTTATTTTTAATTGTAGTTGACGAAATGAGAGTCTCCACTCAGTGTGTACACACTGAGTGGAGACTCTCATTTCGTCAACTACAATTAAAAATAAATTTAATTTATTTATTAATATTACCATGACTTGCTCGTGGTGTTTGGCTAGGACCAACTTGAACTGATCACTAGTCCACTCGCCCTCGTCCATACTCTTCTTAACATTCAACTTGGCACACTCTTCTACCATCGAGCAGTACAACATGAACGGCTGCAATTTATTGAGATTTATGAATAAATAAATAAATTTACAGGAGTATCGGATAAATTTCACAATTTGTTAGTAGCGTTAGAATATAAGTCGGAAAATAAACTGACTGTGGCTTTCTCCCAGACACTATCTAGATTCTTGTGCAGCAGCTGGAGTATCTCAGAGCAGTTCACTTTCATTCCAGCATCTTCTGTTACAGACATCATATCAATGTACTGCCCTTCCCATCTGATAAATACTATACTCAATCTTATTACTGGGGAGGGGGGTGACAGTCTTATAACTGGGGGGGGGGGGGGGGGGGGGGCCAGGGCAGTCTTATAACTGGGGGGGGGGGGGGGGGGGGCAGTCTTATAACTGGGGGGGGGGTGGCGGGGCAGTAGTCTTATAACTGGGTACCTTGGGTTCGTTTCGGGCTAGCACGCCCAGGCCAAGACATCTTGCGTCTCCACCACCGGTGTCTCCGTTATCATGTCTTGCTCACAGCCCATTCCAAGATTGAATTGCCATTAGCCCCTGTATATCCAGGGGTAGGAGGGGTGTCGGGGACGGTATGGAGAAAGCGATCAAGTGCTGCCTTGAATTTTGGCGAGGTTGGGAATTGGGATAGACTTGATGTCGTGAGGCACAACGTTATACAAAGCAGAGGCCACTGAAGGGAAAGAATGGAACCTCATGGTGTTGATGCTTTTGTATTTTGATCCGCCAAGAGGACGAATACATGTCACACCTCTTCTTTGAGAGTGTTGGAAAGTAATGTTTACACTGTTGAGAATCTCACCGTAGTAAATTTTCCAGACAAGGATGATCATGTACCTCTCTCGGCGGCGCTGTAGGGAGTAGAGATCAAGCTGCTTCAGGCGCTCCCAGTAGCTAAGATGCTTGTATCCTGCTATTTTTGCAGTGAATGAGCGTTGGATCGACTCAATCATGATTATGTCACACTGCAGGTGAGGCGACCAGAGAGCACAACAATACTCGGTAATAGAGCGGACGTATGTCTTGAAGAGCATCATCATCGTGTCTTTGTCTCTGGTAGAGAAAGTTCTCGGTACCCATCCAGCTTTGCTCGCTGCCTCAGAGGACTTTCTTGTGATGTGTTGACGCCAGGAGAGATCACTGTCAACATGTTTTACAACTATAGGAACAGGTCGTTAATATACAAAATAAATAGCAGTGGGCCTAACACAGTGCCCTGTGGTACCCCACTTAGCACCATTATGACGAGGGATTCAATACCATCTACAACGACATGTTGGGTTCTTCCACTGAGGAAGCTTTCCAGCCAGCGGTGGGCGTTGCCCTGGATACCGTACATATGGAGCTTCTTCAGAAGTATGGCGTGGTCTACCTTATCGAAGTGTGGTACCCCACTTAACACCATTATGACGAGAGATTCGATACCATCTACAACGACATGTTGGGTTCTTCCACTGAGGAAGCTCTCCAGCCAACGGTGGAGGGGGGGGGGGGCAGTATTATTACTGGGGGGAGGGGGCAGTCTTACAACTGGGGGGGGGGGGGGGGAGGGGGCAGTATTATTACTGGGGGGGGGGGGCAGTATTATTACTGGGGGGTAGTCTTATAACTGGGGGGGGGGGGCAGTCTTATAACTAGGGGGAATAAGACTGCCCCCCTCAGTAATAAGATAGGGATATAGATAGAGGGAATAATAACTCACCCTTCAAAAGGACACTGCTCCGACTCCATGACATACTCGAACTTGACTCTAGTAACAAAAGAAGATAAGCTAGCATCGTGCAGAACGGACCCGAACTCTGACACTAGCTGCTTGATATTATTGGTGATAGTTCCGAACGCTTCAGAGCACACCTCTTTAGAGGGAGATAGTGAGAGCCCGTACTTTTCAGTAAGAACCAGGGTAATGTCGAGGAGGGGTGGCAGAACGTTAGGTTTTACAGGAATTGGGAGCGGCACGAAGTTAGGATCCTCCACCTCTACCTCGTCCTCATCTGCTAGGATTCCTTCCAGTAACCTCTCTTTCTTCTCTCTTATCTTCCTCATCTTGAGGATTTGTTTTCTGTCACGGTTTATTTTCGTTACTTCTGTTGTCTCCGTTTCCCATACCTTCAGCTCGGCACCAGAGATCATGGCCAGGTTCTGAAATCAGTTGCATGTAATACACTGTAATATACACTGTAATATACACTGTTCATTTGCAATAGTAATCTATCGTATTTATATCTACATAATATAATAAACTAATTTAGGATAGGTGTTACTGCTTGCTGCTTCATGTTTTGTTTAAAAGTTTTTGCTTGACACATCTTTGTATTCTACATGCTGCAATTATTGCAACACATGCAACTATTCTGGGATACATAAAAACTTTGTCAGGTCTTAACACAATCTCTGGAAGACAGTAAACATAAAATATCATTTTCACGGCCA
This sequence comes from Bolinopsis microptera, assembly GCF_026151205.1. Lineage (NCBI taxonomy): Eukaryota > Metazoa > Ctenophora > Tentaculata > Lobata > Bolinopsidae > Bolinopsis > Bolinopsis microptera. Next base: position 21,046,241 of record NC_087073.1, read on the forward strand.
AGAGAGAAGTAATATAATAACAAATTAAATGGGTCACATGATACAGTAAACTAACCAGGTGGTCTTTAAGGAGCATGATAGCTCGGCCACAGAGCCTCCGGAGCAGCGTCAACAACATGCAATCTATCAGCCTTAAAAAGCGCGACAGTTGGTCAATTACACTCTTCCACTGTTGTATGTCTGTATAGGTGGGCAGGTTCACATCTGGGAAATATTACCATAATTAATTAATTAATCAATTAAATGCAATTAAATACAATTAAATACAATTAAATACAATTAAATACAATTAAATACAATTAAATACAATTAAATACAATTAAATACAATTAAATACAATTAAATACAATTAAATACAATTAAATGCAATTAAATACAATTAAATACAATTAAATACAATTAAATACAATTAAATACAATTAAATACAATTAAATACAATTAAATACAATTAAATACAATTAAATACAATTAAATACAATTAAATACAATTAAATACAATTAAATACAATTAAATACAATTAAATACAATTAAATACAATTAAATACAATGATAACAGTGTGACAATACTAGAGGTAAGGAAGTAGTCTAGTAGTTAGTAGTCACGTGACTAACCTCTAAGTTCCTTCTTCCTCTCGTGCTTCTTGTCCTCCAACATAACAATATCCTCGTAGTATTCCTTAGTTCCGAACATCTTCTCCAACAGAGCATGTCTCCCCTCCAGCTCCAGCTTCTCGTCCAGAGCTCGCTTACTCTCTCTAATCAGCTCAGTATACTGACTCTCCATTCCAGCTGCTGCACCCATATCCTGTAATACACATTTATAGGAGGAGCACTCTGGTGACTTACAAGTATCACTAAATTACAAGCTATTATGTGACATATCATTGTTAAATTCAAGTGGAGCTTTACTCACATAACAAACTTTAGAGGCGAGCTCTATATATTATTGTAAAAGTGGAGCTTTACTCACATAACAAACTTTAGAGGCGAGCTCTAGAACGTTAGCCCTGAGTTTGAGTAGATCTTGCTTAGCGGTGTCTATAGCTTGAGCCTGGTGCTGTATGTAGCCGTCCAAGGAGTAGGTGTTATCTATATCTATAGCTATCAGCTTTATCGCATCATTATTATCATACACCCCCTGATATGATATTACACAGTCTGATTATGACTCTGTAACTGTATTTATAATATATGTATATTTTATAATATCACAGTTTGTCAGTTATAATACCATAATACCTTTATAAAGGTATTATGGTATTATAACTGACAAACTCTGATATTATAAATTCACCTATCTGTTGGCCGTTGCGATATCAGTTAAGTAAAGAAGTAATCACGAGCGAGGATGTCAAATGTGGTGTAACTATAAATCATATAGTCACTATAATAAGAGCAATATAACAATAGTACGTACGTTAATAGTGATATTGACAGTATTGTGAGAAGAGTGAGAAGCAGTCTCACAGTAACTCTGTATCCTGAGCAACACAGCTCTCATCACGTGATCAAGGGTAAACAGGCTCCTGTGTAACTTCAGTCCCCTGTTCTCATGACGACGCGAGGAACAGCCACGTGTCCAGTGCTTGAACGCTTTCCACAGTCTGTACAGCGGGTGTTAACTTATTCTACACAGTTTCAAGATGCTATGAAGAATAAGATTAGTTAAACAATCAAAATGATAATCAAGATTACACCACGTGACTCCACACTGCAAGACTAGTGTAAGTAACACTCCCACACCTGAACTGCTGAAAAGTCCTCATTTTAACAATTTTGAAGAAGATAGTCCGTTCTCGTAACCAGGAATCTATTTCTGTGATAGTCGTATCCTCCGCAGAACTAGGAGATACCTTCAGGGGATGTAAATGTTAAAAACTAATAACAGTACAGGTAAAGACTGGTGAAGTCACATGAATATCGGGACTGAGTTACCAGGAAGGAACTAACCATCATAACGTTATCATGAGTAATAGTGTAGAAAATAGCATCGGCAGGAATAACAGCTTTCTTGACCATCCTCAGATCATAAGGGTTGTAATAGCTACACGCATTCCGGCAAACTCCATACACAAAGTCATCTTTACCAATACAGGTTACAACACAGTCATCTGATACATCACGCTTCAGGAGGGATTTCAGGATAATATCATCATTCCTGAACATTATCTCAATTATCAGGGGTTGTAACAATTAACTTGGCAATTAATAAAGGTGTTGTCGCCGTATTGGGGCACCACAGCCATTACACGGAACTAGTGCTCAAGAGGGTCTTCTCCCATCACTACAGTTAACGCGATCATGTCCCCAGACAGTTCGCGTTGTTGAGTCAAGAAAAATCAAAAATATTTTGAACACAAAATCTTGCAATGTTGCTCATTATAAAAATAGTTAACAATATGACATGCCAGATACCTCACTCCGTATTTTGCTGCATTTTTATTCATGGCAGCAAGTCTCTGAGAATGCAGATGATTTAGTTCACCGATCACTTCCTCCCCCCTTTGGTACTTTACAGTCTTTATAAAGTGCATGACATCATCAGGTGGACTGGACGACACGTCAATGTCAGGAACTGGACCTGACGAAGATAAATCATTCAACTGAAAAACATTAAACTTCAATTTGAGAGCTGTCAATATCATACCTTTTTTCCCCTTAATCCAATCAATTACTTGAGATGAGATGAGACCTCAAGTCATTTATTTCGTACATTTCTTCTATATTTCGTTATTGAAATTACTCAAGTTGAGGTATAAATTACATACTTTTAGATTCGATTGAAGGCAACACTTTAGCCTTCTTCTCTATTTCAGGAACAGATGGTAAATTCTTGTTTTCAAACGATTTACGTCGTCTTGAAAGAGCAGGTAATACAACATTCTCCTGTTTAGCTGGGGGTTTCCGTCTTGCAAAAAGAACTGCCTGTGTGGTATGAGTAAATTAAAATAGTTTATTTTAACATTAAACACCAAATCAACGATTACAGCTTTGAAAGATGGCTAATAACAGAGAAGAATGAATAGTTTGACTAGCAAGAGGTTAAATTGAATATGATATAGTAGGGATCTATACTTGTTTTACCTGCTGAGGTATTGGATTTGAAGCACCTCTTTGTACTCGTGGAGAAATTTGTTTTAATTTTCGAACTCTGATTTCCATATGATCTGATTCATTTTGATCTTTTCGCCTCTGCTTGCGGACCTGATGCAGAATTTCTAATTAGGAGGGCAACTATTAAGCACAAAATTTATTCATAGTAAAAATTTAACCGGTCAAAATAATAAGAGAATATAAACATGTGCGATAATTTTATCATTATTATATCTTGAGAGAGAGAGAGAGATCTTGAGGTCCTGCATCTAAGATATGATTTCTCAGTAATCACCTGAATAAGGTTTTGAGCAGAGAGAGGATCATATATGGGGGTTTCTGTTTGTAAGATAGGAGGGGCACTGGCGATTACACTCCTGAAGGACTGATTGTACTCCGAGTTGGATGGAACCACTCCATAACCTTCGTGAAGAGTGTCTGAGTAACCCTCTCCAGCATTGTGCTCATCCATACAACGCTAAAAATAACATATTAATAGTACAACTTTAAAGTATTACAATGTGTGTAAGCCATCTCGATGTGGAGTGATTCAAGCTTTCCAAGAAAATTTATCATTATCTTTACATCCAAAACAAGGGTATCTTTGAACTCAAAAGGGTAAGAACTTTTTGGCCCACATTAAATATATCTTCTCACCAACAGCCACGATAGATATTCTCCCAGCAATGGCGCTTATACATAAGGGGACAGATATTGGTAAAGACAGATACATGTTGTAGACTATAGTTCCATTTCTGAATGGGTATTCATTAGGAATTATATTTTATCTTGGGTTTGTTTTTTAGGCAGCTAGTGAAAACTTAATGTTTTGTTACAGAAAATCACAGTTTCTAAATTGAGGGCGCTCTAAATCGGAGTTTTACTGTAGTTGCTTCTGATAGAAGAGGTGAGCAGCTGTTTTTAGTCCTATGGAAAAACATTATTCTTAGCCCAAGTTATTGCTAGTCAAAAGGTCAGCGCATATGTGTAATGGTATCGGTAAGGTGATGGTATCAGTGAAGTGATCGAGGAATCCCCCTGAACTTTCAGGATATGCTCTAGTATAATAGGGATCATTTAGAAGAAGTTCTCAGGCATGCTGGAATTAAGTCTATTGAAACTTTCATCGGTTCGGCTAGACTAAGGTGGTAAGGACACATTGTCAGAATGCCAGAGACACGGTTTCCCAATTTTTTACTGGATTGGAAACCAAACTATGGAAAGAGACTGAGAGGATGACCACCAAAGGCTGTGTACTCAAGGATGCGGCTGACTTTACAGGTGTCGATAACATCAGCAGAGATGCAGTAAAACAGTTAGCTCTAAAATGAGTGGAATGGAGGAACCTGGAACATGTTACACTGTAGAAGAGGTGTGTGTGATGCAGGCCACTCCCATGGCTAGGAGGAGACCTCTTCATGTAGCATTTATGTATGTATAGGGATCATTTAGAAGAGATTCTTCGGCCAGAATTTATTTTAAATTGTTCGATTTTGAAAATGTTGGTCCTCTAATAATTATCAAAAACGAGGTTGTACTGCTGAGAGCAAAGTCGAGACTCTTTTCTTTTGTTTGGTGGTCCAGTGTCACTCGAAACTCGCCTGAGCAATCAATTCCAGAGGGTGAACTAAGGACTTCTATGTAATCATATCTCCTCGCCCAAAAATCCGTGATTGAGGGTGAAATAAAGAATGAGGGTACCCTGCAGGTCACTTTTATTTAGACAATTTAGCACTATAAAAATGTGCTTCTTCAAATTATCTATCATTCTCATTGTATTGCTGTGTAAATTTAATTTTAATTATAATGCTAATTAATTTTAACATTTAAAGGGAATATTTATTTTATAGTTGTAGGTTTATAACCGACCAGGTACCCTGCAGGTCACTTTTATTTAGACAATTGATTCACGATGTCAATCCTTCGCAGCTCGGTGAGGCACAGTGGTGCATCTCGCCGATCTACCGAAGTAGGTTGCGAGAAGTTGGTTGCGAGAAGAATTATTTGATGCGCGGCGCGACCCAGTAGTGCATCGCGCTACAATTTAGACAATAGCACTATAAAAATATGCTCCTTCAAATTATTTATCATTCTCATTGTATTGCTGTGTAAATTTAATTTTAATTATAATTCTAATTAATTTTAAAGTGAATCTTTATTTTATAGTTGTAGGTTTATAACTGACCAGGACGCGCGCCGAGTTGGACTCAAATATTTTACGAGTATCATTCGTTAATTTTATAAGCAAAATAATCGATGAACTAAAAAGCTTTTAAGTTTTTTGATTAATCTTCGAAGTCCATTTCAAGGTCGGCTTGCATTTAATCTTACTTTGGAATTATTGTTGAATTGCGTACATATTTATTATCTCCTTAACGGGTGATACTCGTAAAATATCTGTTCCATATATTGGACCGTCGACGAGTCCAACTCGGCGCGCGTCCTGGTAGGTTGTAAACCTACAACTTCATGAATCGAGATCAAATCTTTTGCATTGTATTGAAAATCAATTTATGCACTTATATAGATTATTTAAATACTTTTAAAAGAGAACAACAAACTAAAAACCCTTATTGTCTTATTTCTCCGTAAAAAGCACAATATCGTAAATATAATATAATTTTGTTGTTAAATTGCCTATAAAGTGATTTTAAACAAATGATAAAGTCCACATTTAATTTAATCAACTTAGTTCAGAATCAAGCAATTCAAACTACTATATTATTTTATGTGTATTAAATTAAATGTGCTTTCGGTGGAGATATTATAGCGCACGCCTTACTTTTGACGGATGATGTTGTTGAATGTTTCAAAATATTGACCTACCGCAGGCCGGGAATAACAATTTTTTCATATAGCGTATTTGGTTTGTCGTCCATTAATTAACAATGCAATAGCCGACAAATAGAGATTAGGCGGAATGACAGGCTGAGCGCGGCCCAGTAAGACTCACGATGTTAATCCTTCACAGCTCGGCGAGCTCGAGGCCCAGTGCAGTGCATTTCACCGATCTAGCGAATAGAAATGGTTGATTCACAATGTCATTTATACTGGACGGCGCTCCGCCTGTCATTCCGCCGAATCTCTATTCGTAGACACGATACATCCACTTATATTATAGTGAAACGAAAACGGGGGTCACGACGTGATACAATACATTACTTGATCATGTGTAATTAAGTTATGCAATGGTTGATATTTGATTATACTGGACGGTGCTAGCCCATCATTCTGCCATATATCTTCGATTGTGTGCTTATAAAAACTTGTTAAGCCACCATCTAAGTTATTCGAAAGCCCATGGAACTTAAAAATTATGTTTTCTTCAGCTCCAGTGATTGAGCATGACAACTTAAAACCTTAAAACCTATATCGTGTAGTTATTGACTACTTGCATGGGAGTATCCCTAAGTTAAGATTATATATGATGCTGAGTGCAGAAAAACACTGTTCATTGCTGACATGAAGTGATAACAATAATAGTTTGAATAATATAATTTATATATATCTATTGTTATTTCATAACAATTAGTTTTAGTCAGATGTAAAAAGGCAAGTGAAAATTATGCTCAAAAGAATGAGTTCCGAAAAATGTACACACTTTCTTCAATCGATATTTTAATTCAGATTAACAAAAAGAATATAGAACACAATCACAATTATGCCTTAAAAATAATACAAACATGGGCGACATTTAAGAAATTGTTTTAAGATAGGGAGGCAATGAGGCTGGTGTAGTATGCTTGGTCCTCATACAAAATATCTTAACTTTCTGACTTCCACTCTCTTGTACTGGTAGGGTGCTTCCAGCAAGTTCTGGGATAATCAGTTATTTAATAAATATAGCTTACATTAAGTAAAGTAAAGTATATATAAAGGGGTATACAGCAGGGGGAATGCTGAAAGTTGCAGTATTATACCCAGCGCTATTTCAGTCATTTCAAGGTTCGACCAAGAATTTGTCCCTATCTATTCCATTGGAGATTATGTCATTATAACACTGATAAATAATTCCTATAAATCACACTAATGCAATGTTTAGAGTTCAAAATCTCTGACCGTATATGTGGCCAAGCTCTTTCCAGCTAAAGAAAATTATTTTGAACTGTTCTGAACAGTTTCATTTATATCTGAAAGAGCAGTTTCCCTTTGTTGCATATGGAATTATCAGAAATTTCGATCTTTAAACATCACAACCAAGCGACTCATAAATAATATTCCTATCCGGATATTACACTAATACAATACATGAAAAAAATATGAAAGACACAAAAATCTATCTGCCAACAGATGAAATATGGGTAAAATGAGGTAAAACAGTCTTCATAATAGGTGTATCATGTGGGTATTAAGCAATCAATCCAATTTGTTGTGGTAAGGATCACCCACCTGCCAACAATCCCTTTAGTGTTTTTATCAGCTCGCTTTTACATTAGTAATAGTTATGGATGGATGTTTTTAGTAACAGAAGCTTTAAAAAATGTGTTAATCGTCTTCAGCTAGGGGCGAGGAGGTGATTATATTATGTTGTTCCAAGAGATGGAGTGTCGAGTTTATCTAAAGTATGATGTGCTATGGCAGATTGATCATGGTTTTGTTGTCGATGGTGTTGTTGTGTCTGTTGTTCTTTCATTCTGTCAATCAGGGATCTGTAGGGGTACTATGAGTAAGGAGATCTCCTTGAGTGTTGAGTGGGTCAATTTGATGTCGTGTTGTCCGAGTATCGCAGAGATGGGTTTGGAGAGGGAGGGAAGGAAGGGGAGGGAAACACTTGGGTTTGTTGGTTCAATACTGGTTAAGTACTGTTGTCAGGGAGGGTGGGGGAGTTTCAGTTGAACTTCTTCCTAAGTTTTATTTTTGCTCACAGTCCGACACAGCAAATGTTCAAGAAAACTGTAAGATGCCTAGCGTGACTGCGTGTAGCCTAGTATGTAGTGTAGTACGAATAGTCATTAGTCAATTGATTGTAACAAAATTTATTAAATTTTATTCTTAGCCTCCTGGTTACAATATTTTATTTCAAAATTCAAATAAACTTTACATCAATGTATTACATTTATATTTAGAAAAGACCACAATATCTCCTGCACTGTGAGGCAAAAACATGGAAAATGAGAGCTAGAAAAATATTCTTGAGACTCAACACTACCGGACCGCATCTGGAGTGAGAAACATTATGTAAACATCATAGTAAAATTTATTTCGGCTGAACCAAAACACGGTGGTAAAACCATAATTACATTGGTGCCGACCCTACATAAAATACATAATTTGAATCATCAATAAATATTCAAGAGAAATTAAAATGTATACGATACCTTCTTGCTACTACTCCACAGACTTACACGACATATCAACAAAACAATATAATTATAGAGTAAGTATCATAGCAAGCATCATAATTTTATGATACAATCTTACCACTAAAATTCTGTTTGTACATTGAAGTAATGAAATAACATTTGTTATAGGAACGATGGCGAAGAAACGTGCTGGTAAGTCAGGTACTTAAAATCATTTCTTTTTGTATTTTCCTTCGAAAATTTATTTCAAAATTGTAACACTAGATAGAAACAATTGGCAATGTAACTTATAAAAAGGCATAACGTCATATGAACCAATGTTGCTTGTTGTTGTTATAGAGTTAAGGCATTACGAATAACTTCCTTGTAATTTCAATTTTTATAGATATGTAACTTTTATTATAGATAACATGTTCCAGGTTATTATTACCAATTCCACCATGGACTCCAAAAGTCTATGAGAGTATGAGTAATTTACCTAAATATTATTTTAACGATTTTGATCGAATCGAAATTTTGGACAAGGTCAACAGAAATTAAATAAGAATTGTGACACGAACAAAATCTTATCTTACATTCTATCATAGTGCATAATGCATATTACATAATAACAACTGACGCTTTTTATTTCAGTTTTATTTCAGAAAATATCATAAGATGAATTATTACCTGTTTTCCACTTAAATACAGACTATCAGCTTTATGAAACGTATCGTTTAATATCAAAATGTGAAAAGGAAACGTATCGTTTAATATCAAAATGTGAAAAGGCAAAAGCTAAAGTTCGTGTGAAAAGCAAAAGCAAAAGCAAAATTACAATTTAATTAATCATAACTTTAACCTTGATCAGTTCACGTGTTATGCTCTACCCTCAGAAAACAACTGACTGAAAATATTACAATGAAAATCATCTGACAAAACATGAATTGAAAAAAGCACATATGACTGCATATAACGAGCTCCATAATATTGTAACCAGTATCTAAGGCAGTGGTTCTCTTAGCAAGCACTCCGAGCTTGTTATTGTTTAAACAAGCAAGCTTACTGGACCGCGATATTCCTCCTCAATCTACACTCTCTCTAGACTGTAGGGAAGTGAGCCATGAAGTAGGCTCCATTATTTAACACAGCACCTTAAAGCACCTCCACTTCCGTGAAATTTTCATCAATTGCAGCTGGGGAGTTTTCTCCTTTGATAAAGTAGATTAGAAGAGGTGGCTGTTAAATTAATTGTTTCATGTCATGCTGAGAGCAGGAGTGCATGCTTACCAATCTCACTTATTAACTCTCCTCTTGTGTATCGTTGCAGTTATTTCGTTGTAATCGCTCGTAGCTAATCATGTCCGGTGAGTGCACTTATCAATTCATGTTTTCAATAGGAACCCAACTAAAATCCATACAACCTACTTTGTTCTGGACTTTGGTTTGATTTTAGGTCTTGTCCATGGTTTAGTCAGGCTTATGTCGCCCCATGCTCTGGATAAGGATGGTCCTATTTTTCATAGTAGGAAAATAACCCTGATATTTGTCTCATTAAACTGCAGCTCTGCAGTAATACTAACAATGTGAGGAGTTGCTGACTAACGCAGCTAGCTGTCTTTGATTTTAGTATTGCTAGAGATCAGGTCTATAGGGTGTGCACTGTGCAGAGCTGTATTTAGCAGAGTTAGTGGTGTTAGTAAGTATCATTGGTAAAGGGTTGTTGTGTCTGAGTGTCGTGTCTGGTTGATGAGCTGCTCGTCTAGACAGGAGAGCAGATCCTGGTATAACTGGTTGTAGTTAGCTCCGTAATACTCCGTGTAGTTCATCTCCTTGTGGTACTTTAACCTGGGGTACAGCTCAGTCATGGTGACGTAATAGTGACGTAATAGTGATGTAATAGTGACGTAATGATGACGCAATAGTGACGCAATAGTGATGTAATAGTGACGTAATAATGACGTAATAATGACGTCAGACGTGGTTAGCTAAAGTCAGGGAATATAAAGAAATAGTATCTGACCTGCCGTACTCGGATAGAATCTTGAGAGAGTATGTATCCAGCTGATTAGTGAGCTCGAGTACCTTGTTCCGGGGTTGGAGGTTCCTTGCAGTACAGTAGTCTTCAAAACATTCTATCCACAAGGAAATACTGTTGCCAGCTCGGAACGGTTTAGGCTTGGTTATCTGAAATATCAGTAGTCAATAACAGGGTTATTGTAATATATCAGTAGTCAATAACAGGGTTATTGTAATATATCAGTAGTCAATAACAGGGTTATTGTAATATATCAACTCAATACCATGGTTAAATGCAGCCTAGAATTGGAACAGTGGCTGTAGGATAACTAAATGAGTGTTCACATGACAGGTTTCCTTGCTTCTCATTGGTTAGAATTCTCACTTACAGGTCTATTAGAGCCGGAAGGTATCTTGCTGCTGTTGTTTACATGTATCTCAAACAAAGACAACCTAGGAAGTTGACTTTGCATTTCCTGAATTATTGACATTCTCCTGTTCAAGTTCCTCCCTCCTGTAGACCCTCCTGTAGACCCTCCTGTAGACCCTGCTGTCATCTCCCCAGAGTCCGAACTAGCCGACCTTTTTACACAGTCTCTCCGTGTGAACAGTCCCATTCTACTCAATTAGTAGTAATTACCTAATTAGCAGTAATTACTTAATTAGTAGTAATTACTCAATTAGTAGTATTCTTAGTGTTAAGTTATTGATAAGTTATACTAGTAATGTATTTAACACTACCGCGCATAGACTGTCTAAATAAAAAGGAAACAAAATAAAACAAACAAGCAAAACAGCAGAGACTATGTAAAATACGTTATCACTAACAAAGACTACAGACGGTATAGTAGTATATGGTAGTATTGTACAATGACTTCCTCCAAGTTCAGGGTTAGTTTAATAACAATATGCAATCCCTCTATTGTCCCTATCTCATGTGGGACAATAGAGGGACACTGTGTTTATAACAATAGAGTACACACTTAGTGAGCAATCACACATCACACACTTAGTGAGCAATCAAACATCACACACTTAGTGAGCAATCACACATCACACGCTTAGTGAGCAATCACACATCACACACTTAGTGAGCAATCACACATCACACACTTAGTGAGCAATCACACTTAGTGAGCAATCACACATCACACACTTAGTGAGCAATCACACATCACACACTTAGTGAGCAATCAAACATCACACACTTAGTGAGCAATCACACATCACACACTTAGTGAGCAATCACACATCACACACTTAGTGAGCAATCACACATCACACACTTAGTGAGCAATCAAACATCACACACTTAGTGAGCAATCACACATCACACGCTTAGTGAGCAATCAAACATCACACGCTTAGTGAGCAATCACACATCACACACTTAGTGAGCAATCACACATCACACACTTAGTGAGCAATCACACATCACACGCTTAGTGAGCAATCACACATCACACACTTAGTGAGCAATCACACATCACACCTTGAACACCTCAATAGTAAATGTACTGATCGGCACCTGTACTTCCCGGCCTCGCAAATACGCAACAAAATGGTGCATCAAACTTAACGACCACTCTCACTCTCACTCACTCACATAATCACTCTCACTCTCACTCACTCACATAATCACACTCACTCACACTCACTCACACTCACTCACACTCACTCACACTCACTCACACTCACACTCACTCACACTCACTCACTCACTCACACTCACTCACTCACTCACTCACACTCACTCACACTCACTCACACTCACTCACACTCACTCACACTCACTCACACTCACTCACACTCACTCACACTCACTCACACTCACTCACACTCACTCACACTCACTCACACTCACTCACACTCACACTCACTCACACTCACTCACACTCACTCACACTCACTCACACTCACTCACACTCACTCACTCACACTCACTCACACTCACTCACACTCACTCACTCACACTCACTCACACTCACTCACTCACTCACTCACTCACTAACACTCACTCACACTCACTCACTCACACTCACTCACTCACACTCACTCACACTCACTCACACTCACTCACACTCACTCACACTCACTCACACTCACTCACACTCACTCACACTCACTCACACTCACTCACACTCACTCACACTCACTCACACTCACTCACACTCACTCACTCACACTCACTCACACTCACTCACTCACACTCACTCACACTCACTCACACTCACTCACTCACTCACTCACTCACACTCACTCACTACACTCACTCACACTCACTCACACTCACACACACTCACTCACACATAATCACACACACTCACACTCACGTACCAGTAGCTCACTTGTAAAGATGAAGCACGACAATGACAACAGTCGCCTCAAGGTGGAGATACTGAGCACTGTGATGATATTAGCTGCGCCACGCACCACAGCACTCGTGCTATCTAATCCAATATTACTGGTATAGTAGTTCTGACCTCTACTATCACGAGCTAACAATATACTGCAACTTATCATAACATTAGAGATACCTGCCGCTAAAGAAAGCAGAGCAATGAACTATGATTATAGGGTTACGTGGTTATGTGTGCTTTTAGGGAGTATGTATATATTATAAAGGAGCAAAGCCTGCTGTTAATTATACTGTACAATGTGGTGGTCACCTGATTGCAAATCATGATATTGGAGCAAATTTTGTCATACTACATACTACATACTACATACTACATACTACATACTACATACTACATACTACATACTACATACTACATACTACATACTACATACTACATACTACATACTACATACTACATACTACATACTACATACTACATACTACATACTACATACTACATACTACATACTACATACTACATACTACATACTACATACTACATACTACATACTACATACTACATACTACATACTACATACTGCATACTACATACTACATACTACATACTACATACTACATACTACATACTACATACTACATCCTACATACTACATACTACATACTACATACTACATACCACAACAAATGTAATATGTTACTGAAAAAATGTGTATTTTGTCTGGTGGAGCGCAAAACGGCTCGGAAAATAATGAAAAGTACAAACTAGGAACACTTAAATAGCATGACGAATAATAATAAGTTAGGGTATATCGTTATCTTATGATGACGTTTTTGCTGACGTCAGCAACTAGTTTGTCGGCTTTTGCTTTGGTCTAATCATAGAATTACATCAGACTTTAATTGTGGAAATATAAAAGCAAATCCAAAATGCCGACACTTTTGGGTATGATTTAAAAAGGTAAATAAGCTCATGTGTTAACTACAATAGTATCATGATAAAACCGGTTTATCAGTTATTTAGAATATATATTCGCATTTATCCACACTCTATTTACATTACACGTACAACGTGATATCGTTATCAGTGCAGTGTGTACAACACCAACTACACCGATCAATTGCCAATCTGCGAAACATTTTTTAATTATTATTATCACTTCGAGATGGCCAGGCCTACTCTCATGCTGTCTATATGTGATGATTAACTCTGAAAAACTAGGGACAACTGGGGAATGATCCCAGAACCTCGAGATTTCGCGTCTCTTGCTCTACCAATTGAGCTACTGACCCTGATTCTCAGAGCGAAATCACCACTCATATACAGCACAATTTCATGCTTTGTGTGGAATATCATTTATCAGTTATTTAGAATATATATTCGCATTTATCCACACTCTATTTACATTACACGTACAACGTGATATCGTTATCAGTGCAGTGTGTACAACACCAACTACACCGATCAATTGCCAATCTGCGAAACATTTTTAATTATTATTATCACTTCGAGATGGCCAGGCCTACTCTCATGCTGTCTATATGTGATGATTAACTCTGAAAAACTAGGGACAACTGGGGAATGATCCCAGAACCTCGAGATTTCGCGTCTCTTGCTCTACCAATTGAGCTACTGACCCTGATTCTCAGAGCGAAATCACCACTCATATACAGCACAATTTCATGCTTTGTGTGGAATATCATTTATCAGTTATTTAGAATATATATTCGCATTTATCCACACTCTATTTACATTACACGTACAACGTGATATCGTTATCAGTGCAGTGTGTACAACACCAACTACACCGATCAATTGCCAATCTGCGAAACATTTTTAATTATTATTATCACTTCGAGATGGCCAGGCCTACTCTCATGCTGTCTATATGTGATGATTAACTCTGAAAAACTAGGGACAACTGGGGAATGATAAAACCGGTATTAAATAAGTATAATGACAATGTACAGGGAAAAAGGGAAAAGGAAAGAACACGAAGCACATGACGGAGGAAGAACGGGTTCATTTCTACGAAACTCAGTTGCTTGCAGAGGAAGAGAATAGGAAGAAGAAGGAAGAACTTCTAACACAGTTCCTGAAAGACAAGCTGGCAAAAGAAGAAAAGGCAAATGAGTTCAATAAGCTGAAACTACAGAACCAATGGCGGGCAATAATGAGGGAGGGTAAGTCACGTGAGAGTGATCTTATTGTGGTGATCAGATAAACTTAGAGAACACGCCTAATTGAAGGATTGTATATGTCGCCATGGTACATGCCTGGTACTTTGTGTACATAAACCGGCTTAATTTCAGCTAGCATTCTTTTCATGATGAATACAATGATCGTTCAAATGATCTTAATTAATTGGCTCTTTGAAGAAATACAATATACTGACCATTATCCCATGAATTTTAATTAGTCAACTTAATGAATTTGATTTAACCTGTACATGTGCCTGTAAAATTCTATTATTTTTCTTATTTTTCTTATTTTTCTTATTTTCTCACGTGCAAATTACAGCTAAGGCGACAGAGTTGTGTAAAGATATAGAGATTTTATCCCAAACATTTGAGCGGATAGTTGATAGAAAGGACGCTATCATAAAGTCCCTGTCTCAAGATCTAGCTGAGGCTGAGGAGCAGTATCAGTTAGCACTGAGGTTTGTTACCATTGTTATTCCTCAGTGTTTTGACCCCATCTCTTGAATGTTATTATCAGTACTCCTTGGTCACATTATATTATTGATTCTCCGTATTTTCTAAGAACAATACCTCTCTTCATAGCGAGATCTGATTTCCATGATACCTCAGGTCACATCTACAGAACATAGACCAGCTAGTAGATAACCAAGGGTCGCGCATCGCCTCCCTCCACAGAGAGTACTCTGAAGAGCTAGAGCAGCTGAAACATGAATACAGCACAGAGCGGGAGAAGATGATAAAGTCCCACCAGTTTGAGTGTAATGATCTGCAAGATATCATGTTCGCTATGGAACAGGAGTTTAACGAGCTCAAGACGGAGGCTCTTCATGACTTCCAGAGTCAGAAAGATGAAATAAAGAACAAGGTAAGTCAGTAGTCAGCTCAGTATATAATATATAGGCTGCGTTTTCAGCAAGCCTTAGTTAGGATAAGTTGGCATTGTCGCCGCAATGGGTTCAGAATCTGGCTGGTCACGTTTTAAAATTGTCACATCATGTCTTCCATAAGATTGAAAAATTTGAGAAGCTATTGTGAGATCAATGTATAAATGGTTGCAACAATCTGTACCCCAATTATTCGCCTTTGAGAAGGTGGTCATATGAACAATTGGAATGTGCTTAGGTGACTTTCGTAACAACCTCCTGGCTTTCGTTATTTGTGAACGATACCCTATTATTGAAAGTCCACAAAACAGACTCAGTATGGGACGGAATGGTGCGGTTTTTGGCTATCAAACTTTTTATGCAACGAAAGTATGGATTATCCGCCTGAAAGTTGTATCTAACTATACTCATAGTCGCGTAGTTCGTACTTTCTTTTTGTTGCGACTAAGTAGTAAATCTCCTTATTATCTTTTAGAAAAGAAACTCAGCAATCAGTTCTTGAGTTATTTTACATAATAACTGAACATTCGGTGGATGTTTGTGTACGTCATTCAAATCATTACAGATACACTGGATTCCGCTGTCTTTTAACAATATCACGTGGTATTTGGTCGCATGCACGTTGTATGAAACGTAAGGCGCTTTAAAACATTTTACAGATATGATAGCGCAAAATTCACTACTAGGCGCGCGTCGCCTAGCAACCATGTCAATTTTAACATTTGAACCTAAACAAAATTGCTAAAATTAGGAACTGAAGCAGGACTTTACAACTTTGAAGTTTGAACTTTAAAGACGGAAAGACTCTAAAATCTACGGAAGCTTAAAATGAATTCCATAAAATGAAAAGTGTAATGTTTTCATTATTGACCTTTGAGGCTAACCGCTGAATGTTGTTCCCAGTATTGGTTTGCTGCTTATCGAGGGAATAAGTAAATAGAAAATATAATAGTGAAAACACAAATAAAATTAAAATTTATGGTGTAATTAATAATTATGACGTAATTATTATGTAACTAAAGCAAATCGTATGATCTGCTGGATTGTAAGGAACTTAGTTATTAGAGAAAAGGTTGTAATGATAGCTATTTATAAAGCTTTGATAAGACCTCATCTTGAGTATTGTGTCCAATTGTGGAATCCAGTTGCGGCTCATGGAAGTTGGGGGACTGTTTTGGAGCTGGAGAGCGTCCAGAGGCGGTTTGCCCGTCTTATTGATGAGGTGGGTACTCTTCCATACAGCTGCAGACTGGATATCATCAATTTGACAACGCTGGCAGATCGGCGAATACGTGGGGACCTTATCGAAGCTTTTAAAGTAACTAGTGGTTTGACTGAATATGGATCGGGTTTGTTCAGAATGAGCAGATCTGGTCTTAATCTAGTTTCAACCAATAGGTGTAATAAGAGTGTAACCAAAGTTAAGAATCTCCAGTCTTCTTTTCTTCCGGAGCGAGTCATTCCTTACTGGAACAAACTCCCTTCAGATGTCAAGAACTGCTCGACAGTTTTAAGCTTTAAAGTTAGATTGGAAGGATTTAAGAGAGAAATGATTTCTAAAAACAGTGTAAATGATTTTTGTTTTTGGAATGTTTCGAATGAAGTTTTAGGGAAAATTGAAGGACCCAGTTATTTAAGCAATAAGGAGACACATAATGAATATCTTTGGTTTCATCCTTTTTATTTGTGGCAAAGAAGCGTTTTATAAATCTTTATTCCACTGGGAAGTATTAATGAATTATTTATAGATAATGTATTAGATTTTATTAATTAATAAAATTGAATTTGATAAATTATTAATGTTGATGGAAAAATATATTTATTTAAATTATTTTTTTATTTAGTGCAATGATATTTTGTAGACACTTGTGATGATGTTATGTCATAATCTTTACTTACTTACTTACTTACTTAACATGTATAACCTAAAGTCTCAAAAGTGGGAGGCTTGTGAAAAAATTGATAATAATGCTACATAAGAAGTAAGAACAGCAATGAGTATGACTGATGCCAATGTTTGCTATAAAGTTTAGGCTCATATAGGCCGATTAAAAGTCAAGCATATTATAAGGTAGAGTCTCATGAAATTATTATTATTAGATATAAGTGAATCGTATCTTGTGTGAATCGTATCTTGTGTGCTATTGTCAGCTATTCCTTTGATAAATTTGTTGTGATGATTTCAGACGGCCGAATAAAAGAGATATGGAACATTTACTGACGAAATGCTTGTCCCTTGAAGACATTTATCAGAACCTTGCACTAATAAACTATCAAATTTCGCAAGTCCTTCAATTCAAAAGAGAAACAAAAAGTAAAATTGCTGTACTATACTCATTGAAATGTAGCTTAGCACAAGCAGAGCATTTGTTAGAGACACTGTGAAACGTTAACAAACTCAACAAAGAACAAAAAGAACACACGTACTTATCTAAATCTGGTGTTCAGGGCGGAAACTAATCCCACCGTTTATAAAATATCAATAGAAACCATTTGTATACTTGAAACTTGGAACACTCAGGGAAATGTATTACTAACACCAAATATTTACAGAATCTTGAAGAGAAACATGCGCTGAGAATGCAACTAGAGGGAGCTGTAGAAGAGCTTTGGAGACAATTCCAAGAGGTATGAATATTAGTTCATTGGCAAGAGCACAAGAATTTCTAGAATACCACACATTAGTCTAGCTTATTACAGTTACAACATAAGCTATAGAAACCATTGTTATTGTGATAACGTAAATACCTTTTATACAATGGTTATAAGTCTAGCTCGCAATATTCAGATCCAAGCAAATGTATAGTAAAACCCTGATTTAGTAAGAATAATGGAGCATACCGGGATTTTCATTGCATTTGGGAGAAGACAATGGTCGCTGCTCAGTTCCCACTCAGTAGAAATAAACGTCATCTCAATTTGTAACTTTGTACAGCTAAAAATAAACAATAAGGGGGATAGTAAAAAGCGCTAACATGAACCCTCCAGGCTCTGAAACAATACAATAGTACGACCGAGGACAGAAAGAAACATTTTGAGGAGCTGAAAGCTAAGGACATGAAGAGTGCACAGGAGATAGAGTTGCAGATGAGGAAGCTCCAGAAAATACATGTAATTATTTCTACCCCTACGCACTTTCATATTAGATTTACTGAAATAAACAGATCAGACTTTAAAGTTACAGGATATCTAGCCTGCTGCAGTGAAAATGCCCAAGAAATCACGTTTAATCGTTTAATTGGAGAATATAATCGTACATTCTTTGTATGGATTTATTTTAGAATTTTCAGTACAATGTATAAGTTACTTTAACGTTATGATTTGTCGGTGAATTATCCAGAGCAATTCTAAAGGTCTCCTTAAAACATAGGCCAATTAAAATAAAAGCCGATCTTAGATTGCAACTTTCCGCGGAAAATTATTATTTACTGTTTAAATGTTATACACTTATTAACTAATCAGGACAGCATAAACCAGCAAAAAGCCAAGATGGCATGTAACGCCAGAGACTGTGAGGAGCGGAATAAAATGCTAAAGGACGAGAAAGAGTCTATTTTAGTACACTTCTCTCAACTCAAAGGACAAATGAATAAATTCAGAGAAAACCAAAGGTTTGTCTGCCTTTAGCTTTGGATTTTCATTTAGCATCCGTCTGTGACGAGAACAAAGTAAGAACAAAGTAAGAACTTTTGCTCCTACTCTCGGTAATATCCTTATCTGGTTCTGAAACATGGATTTGTGAATAACAAACACACCTTGTGTCCTCGTGGCGGCACACCAGTGGTGCACGCCGCCGCCAGTGGTACACGCCGCCACCAGTGGTGCACGCCGCCGCCAAACACACTTCGCCTGCAAATCCCTGCTTATCGTTATAACACCACAATATATATGTACTAGCGAAAATTTGCACAAATGTAAGTGAAGACGACAAATGATAATTATAGAATTACAATATAAGTAGACGGGGTTTTAAAGAATTAATGATGATGATAATATTGGGTAGCCTCACAATAACCACTGTTACTTTATTAGACTAGTGGGGCGTCAGTTTAACCTGCATTTGTAAAGAAAGCTCAGCAACACAAAGAACCTTTACTTCATAGGAAGGGGGCCCTATGGGGGGGGGGGGGTGAGGGCCTATTGTGGGGGGCCGGGGGGTCAAGGGGGCTCTATTGTGGGGGGAGGGGCTTATTGTGGGGGGGGGGGTTTGGCTATTTTGGGGGGGGGGGGGGGGGGGGGGGGGGGGGGGGGGGGGGGGGGGGGGGGGGGGGGGGGGGGGGGGGGGGGGGGGTTGGGCTATTGTGGGGGGGGGGGTCCCTGAGTTAACTTATCATTACAGCCAATGAAACTAACCAAACGTTCTGTTTAAGGTCGAAGCTGACAGCCTTGACCGTGTTAAGCAGTAAGACCATCAAAGAGTTAAAAGACAAACATCAAAAGGTAAATATCTTGTATTCTAGATTTAGTTTGCTATTTACTGTGAAAAGAACTGAACTTCACCCTTTATAACCTACTTTCATCCCATTTCAATTTATTATTATTGTCAGAAGATTTTGTTGTCTTTTAAGAGACCCCTCCCCACAGTATTCCGTCAATGTCTCGGTTATTAATTGGGCTATTTAACAGTGTTATCTTGCTCCTTGTCATAGCAGTTAAACTGCGGGAAACGTCAATTGTCATACCAATTTTATTTATTATGAACAATTTCATTAATTTATTATTGATCGAGTTTTATGACAGTAATTGCCACCAAAGTCTTGTAACTTTAATGTCAGAAGCATCCCTACCCAACATTGACAAAATTATATTGTCAAATAAAATTTTGATAGTTAAGTAGCACAAGTGATGTAATGTCTGCAGTTTAATCTGATAAACTTGTGGCAGCATCCAACATCATGCATCTTGTCAAATAATGTTGTGGCATTATTTGTCTTCATATAAAAATTCGAATTAAACAACTAGCAAACCATTGTGCAAACCTTCGCTTGGATAATGATAGTCTGGATTTGATTTGGTGACTGGTATTATGAATACTGTACCTACCTATTCCACTTTGCCTTCAAAAATAGGCTTCCATATTCTGAAGCACGTACTTACTTATGCTCCTTCATAAATACCACGAAAGAGCATTAAAAACTTCCCCTCTGCTCCTTTGTAAATACTAGTGCAGACCTCTATTATCGAATGTCGTAGCCGAAGTAAGCAGTAAGGAACTTAATGAAGTGAAACAACCAAGCTATACACGTAAAATAGTGAAAATGTGCAAGTTCGAACAAACTCCATGTTCAATATATTCTCTCTCTCTTCTTCTCGCTGTTTCGTCTCCTCTCCCCTTAACCATCTCGGAAAGTAATGGTCCGAATTCCTACAAATTTCACCTCAGAGTTTCTTCTAGCATTGTACAAAGGCATGCCAAGTTTGAAGTCTCCTGTTCATTTAGTTTGTTTTTTATCAGCTGAAGACTCTGAAAGTTACATAACATTTGCACAATTAATCTTTCCTGCCATCTCTGATATTATATATTATATGTATCTGATTAGGTGTCACATCGTCTGATAATAAATTGAATATCATACCGAGCAATATTAGTGTTCAGTATTATGGTGAGGTTATTCCTCGCATCAAATAGTGACAACAACAGTCTACACAGATTTGATGTGAATTAATTGTGATGGTAGATACAGTGACAATAGTTATAAATTAGTCTGTATTCCAGGGAGAATGTATCCTGTCCTCTAAATAACACTGTATTCCAGGGAGAGTGTATCCTGTCCTCTAAATAACACTACATTCCAGGGAGAGTGTATCATGTCCTCTAAATAACACTGTATTCCAGGGAGAGTGTATCCTGTCCTCTAAATAACACTGTATTCCAAGGAGAGTGTATCCTGTCCTCTAAATAACACTGTATTCCAGGGAGAGTGTATCCTGTCCTCTAAATAACACTGTATTCCAGGGAGAGTGTATCCTGTCCTCTAAATAACACTGTGTTCCAGGGAGAGTGTATCCTCAAGTTGGCGGAGATGTGTCGTAAGTTGGAGACGGAGGAGGAGAAGGTGCTACCTTTCTACGCCAGCACACTAACCGAGCAGGAGGAGAAAGAGATCGAGGCTATGGTTCAGCAGGAACCTGAAAACGACCTTGCTAATGTGAGTGTAGTGGTGTAGTGGTGTAGTGGTGTAGTGGTGTAGTGGTGTAGTGGTGTAGTGGTGCAGTGGTGTAGTGGTGTAGTGGTGTAGTGGTGTAGTGGTGTAGTGGTGTAGTGGTGTAGTGGTGTAGTGGTGTAGTGGTGTAGTGGTGAAGTGGTGTAGTGGTGTAGTGGTGTAGTGGTGTAGTGGTATAGTGGTATAGTGGTGTAGTGGTGTAGTGGTGTAGTGGTGTAGTGGTGTAGTGGTGTAGTGGTGTAGTGGTGTAGCGGTGTAGCGGTGTAGCGGTGTAGTGGTGTAGTGGTGTAGTGGTGTAGTGGTGTAGTGGTGTAGTGGTGTAGTGGTGTAGTGGTGTAGTGGTGGTGTGGTGGTGTGGTGGTGTGGTGGTGTGGTGGTGTGGTGGTGTGGTGGTGTGGTGGTGTAGTGGTGTAGTGGTGTAGTGGTGTAGTGGTGCGGTGGTGTGGTGGTGTGGTGGTGTGGTGGTGTGGTGGTGTGGTGGTGTGGTGGTGTGGTGGTGTGGTGGTGTGGTGGTGTAGTGGTGTAGCGGTGTAGCGGTGTATTGGTGTAGTGGTGTAGTCATTCCATGTAGAATGGAACGTTGTTGATTAATCCTGTTAATTTATACATCTAAATAATAATAAAGTTCACATAATTTGTTGTGTCAGGTGATGCATGAGTTTGAAGATTTGAGCAGCTTTTGGAAACGATACAACAAGGTGTCACTGGATAAAATGTCATTAGGTTAGTCCTTTCTCTCCCATGTAATTTCATTATTTCAAATTACTGAAAACATTGTCGATGACTGACTGAAGGGTATTATTTATTGTTGTGTTTATGGATAGTGTGACAGTACTTCTCCTGTCAGACCAAGCCCGAGTACAGCTGACCCAAGAGAACCAGCAGCTCAGGACCCTCCTCAAGCAGTATCTGGATGGTATCAGTGTTAGTGACGAGATATTATCCCACAACAACCCCCTCTTTATCGTCAACAATCGCAGCAATCTTCCGTTAGTAACTATATATATATATATATATATACTACTCTTCTTATATGTGTTTATTTTATAAGTTATTTAATCTATTAATCTATAGAATTATCACTATAGAAGTATAGAGGAAGTGAGGATGGTACACTCCACTAGGATTCCTCTATATGTTCCACACAAATGAACGATTGTTAGATATCCCCTTAGAAATTGTAGTCCCGCACAAATACTGCAGAATACTGCTTGCCTCAAAAGTCAAATATAGTAGTGTAGTGGCACTCCCACTTCATAGCAAACTTAGACTTGGTGATTTAATCTTCTGTCGCAAGACTAGACAAGCGTTGTAAAAGCGAATTTTTTGTTCTCTAAGTCGCAAGCTTGATTCAAGGTGCGTGAATTACATGTAATTCATCTGTTACTGTTCTTACTTGTTGAACTCACTTCGTTAGTTACGATCTTAAACTCCACATTTACTAATTAAAGAATAAAAATGCCTTGATTAATTAAATGCAACTTCTTAAATTAATTAGTAAACCAAATTAAAGCCTGTTTGATTTCCAGAGACCTGCGGGCCTGCTATCCCCACAGTTTGTAAGAATGGTCTCGTCACCAATATGGAGCAGTGAGGAGTGAGGAGTGATACTCCGCAGCCGGTCTCGTCACCAATATCGAGCAGTGAGGAGTGATACTCCGCAGCCGGTCTCGTCACCAATATGAAGCAGTGAGGAGTGATACTCCGGTTTACTGGTATCCTGTTAACAGTGTTTAGCCAATTAGGTGGTTTAACCTGATGAGCCAGGATATTGATTGCCTCCCCACTGAAATGATAACTCCACACAGCATCCCTCCTTAGTTACCATTACCTAGCAACCACACCCTCCCCCCTTATAACTTTATAAATGAATTGCTCTGGCCCATGATACAGTCTCTTTTACTACCCATACTGCATAACACACAGAATATGCTCATATTGACATATTTTAAAATCTTCTTTAGGATTTGAACGCGCTAAAATTATAGATCTGTTTGATGAGCTCAGTGTTTAGTTCCATTTTACTGACACCACGGCATCAACTTTAACACGAATTTCCGCAAAAACCGTAAAAGATATACAACTTAAACTTTTATGACTGATTCGAATGCTTTAATGGCCTTCAAATCCGCATGAAAAAAATAAAAAAATTGGCCAAGGAATAAGAATTTTAGTGCCCAAAATTTGGACCCCCAAGTGTTGTCAAAAACGCGAATTAAATAGGTAATAATTATTTTAGTCTCTTGAGTCTTGAGGGTTAAACGGGTTCCTGCTAGTATTAATGATTAAATCAAGTCCTTCTGTAACATCCTAAATAAATGCAATATTCTATTAGCGTTGTAATTAGTTTAAATATCTTATATTTCGCTTCGTAGATTACAATGAAAAAGTAAGATTTACCACTAATCTATGACGCTGGTTTACTGTGGTTTACTACCATTTGGTGTAGTTAATCAGTAGGTCGTATACTACTTGTCTGGTACCTCTCTGATTGGTTAAAAATTAAGTTAAATTTATATTACTGTCCTAGATCATTTCCCAGAGGCGCCCACGATCAAAGTGCGCTATCGGTGAAGAGTTGATTACACCAACTTCGCTCTCGAGCATTTAACCCATTCGATATCATCTTTGCGCCGTCCTTATCCTAGCTTCCTGAATCCTATATTAATTAATCAAGTACCTGGAATCAGTAACTTTCGTCAGATTCTGGAGTCGTAGCAGTAATTTAACTAAGAGCTTTAACTATCCTTCGCTAGGATAGTTAAAGGATTGTTAAGGATTGTTAAGGATTGTTAAGGATTGTTAAGGATTGTTAAGGATTGTTAAGGATTGTTAAGGATTGTTAAGGATTGTTAAGGATTGTTCAGCTCACTACTCACTACTCACTACAAATGTTGCTATACCCTCCACAAGGAGTAATGCTATCTTATTATTTAGAGTTACTGTTACCTAGCAACTAGAGTTACCGTTACCAAGCAACTAGAGTAACCGTTACCTAGCAACTAGAGTTACTGTTACCAAGCAACTAGAGTTACCGTTACCAAGCAACTAGAGTTACCGTTACCTAGCAACTAGAGTTACCGTTACCAAGCAACTAGAGTTACCGTTACCAAGCAACTAGAGTTACCGTTACCTAGCAACTAGAGTTACCGTTACCTAGCAACTAGAGTTACCGTTACCTAGCAACTAGAGTTACCGTTACCAAGCAACTAGAGTTACCGTTACCTAGCAACTAGAGTTACCGTTACCTAGCAACTAGAGTTACCGTTACCTAGCAACTAGAATACGAAGTGTGATGGAGAAAGGGTGGAAATGAAGATGATTTGCAACGTGACAATCAGTAGTAGTATATATAAAGTAGTACAATGAACTGTGGTCCTTCATTTCTTAGCTGTCTCAGTATGTCAGTGTCTCGCAATATCCTATGTTGGACGAGTAATCAGTTACTTGTTTGACTTTAGTTCAAACAAGATAACATTCTGCTAGTTGTAAGAAGTGGCATACGTCCTGCAGGCTGACAGGTCGCTCTCCACCATTTAAGCATTTATCAGATTTGACAACTAGTCGTCGCCCTTTTATATCTTAAGATTATTATAAGATTATAAGTTTTGTTTTTTGAAGCAGTCTTAATTTCTTGGATGAATTACAAGTTACAAGCTCTTAGACGAGTATGGAAGTGAAGTTTAGCGTCAAATTCGCTCTGTCGTTTGGGGGATATTTAATAGAGCACGTGATATATATATGTCGCTAGCATCTAGTTGGAGCTGATTGGACAGTGGGTTGTAACGTCATGCTCGCAGTCTGGTTAAGAAAGGATCTTGGTGGCACTAAAGAGTTTGATGATAATATTTGGTGGGTATATAAAGCAGCCGTTTAGAGGTGGGTATATAAAGCAGCCGTTTATAGGTTCTCAGTTCATTTCTGGTGACCTTTATCTGTCCACCACTTAGACACACTTTTATAGATCTCTAGTTATCAAGTAAAAGTCAATTACTGTTTTCTTTTATATTCATTTTAAAATAGCATGACTTTTTTTCGCCATTTTCATCCCAAAAATTCCCAGAAAAAAAGGGATGACACTTCGTTTCACACCTTCACGTTTCTAATTGCAGGCTCAACCCTTTCTAAGGAAATCGCACTTAGATGAAGTGTTAGTGTCGGGTGGGATGCTATTTAAACAGCCTTGTAGATTGAGATTTGATGCAATATTCTGATATCACCCTTTGCAATATTGACTTCTTTTTAAAGCATGTGTTGTTCGCAGTAGCTCAAACCTTGACAAGTTGCACTGTGAGTCTAAACTTATTCTCAAAGAGTTTGTGTTAGTCACGTGATAGCTTCATCATTACACAAGTGCAGTAAATACTGCACCATCATTACACAAGTGCAGTAAATACTGCACCCACAAGTGCAGTAAATACTGCACCCACAAGTACAGTAAATACTGCACCCACCCACCTAAACTGATTAATTTCATTCTGGGTGTTGGGTCACGTGATATCCAATACTTTAGTACACTTCTATCATTTTCTCACGTTCTCCGCCTCATATTAATTATATTTGGTAGTAGTAACTAGAGTTACCGTTACCTAGCAACGCGCGCACATCATGACACCCGGGTAGGGTTAGGGTGCACCCAATACATTGTAGTAGTGTAGTGGGTGTAAGTTCTACCTTATTTGTGACATATTTCAGCTCTAGCTTATTTGTGACATATTTCAGTTCTAGCTTATTTGTGACATATTTCAGTTCTAGCTTATTTGTGAAATTTTTCAGTTCTAGTTTATTTGTGACATATTTCAGTTCTAGCTTATTTGTGACATATTTCAGTTCTAGCTTATTTGTGACATATTTCAGTTCTAGCTTATTTGTGACATATTACAGTTCAATTAGTCAGTAAACTCATGGGTATTAAAGTATTAAGCGTGTGTGACTTAACTTTAAGAAACGTTATTTAATCGTTTAATTTAACAACAGTCACATTTAACAAGTTGGTTACAAAACTTTGCGCAATTCTCAAATTGAATATGCGGATTTTGATTGGATTTTTGACAGATTCATTAACAGAGAAAATGAATTAGTCGTGATCTTGACACAGTTTCAGTGTAAACCAGCGGTAAAATTAGAAGAGAATATCATTTCTGATGTTCTACCATTTTACCATCTGACGTTTGACAAACTGTATTGCTTAAACGTGTAGTTTTATCTAGCTGAATAGTAGTAGTACTCAGTAGTAATAATAGTGGTACTTACTACTCAGTAGTAACATTAACTCTTCTCTACAGCTGTTGTTTAACCAAACCATTCGTTTCTGTATAATATATTTTAGACAAGTTCTTCGGTTTATCAATCGTAAGAATTAAAAAACATTTTTGTTTTAATAATGTACCCTAGAAGAATATTTGAACCCAGGTTTTAGATGCTCTACTTGTAACCAGTGGTCTCCTGAATTCATATATAATATGAAATATCATCAAGATTGGACAAAAGATGACTGAGTTAGGAGCCGAAAACCATATGCCCAAATTTGGGCATACGCACCAAATTTAATAGATTTCGGCCCATAAATTGGTCAAATATCAATATTTTTGAATGAGACTAACTTTATGTGAAAGGTAAGCCTAAACTACATATTGTCTGTAAGTTATAGCTTTATCAACTGCTACCTTAACATAAAAAGTTGTTTACAAAATAAATCCGTGGTTTATTTTTATCTGTTTTATCTGTTTAACTGGTCCTTCTTTTCATATATTAATCTTTTCTTTCAAGAGCAGTAAGATCACAAATTCAAATATTTCGAGGCTTTATCCCTTTATCTGGTTTTCTGATCTGCTCTGCTCGTTATCCCCCTTCGCATTAGTCACACAACATTACGCCGTCCTAGCTTTCACTTGACAGACATGAATACAGTAGCGAAGTGGTGCACAGGTACTGCAGGGTAGAGGACCTCTTCACTTGACAGACATGAATACGGTAGCGAAGTGGTGCACAGGTACTGCAGGGTAGAGAACCTCTTCACTTGACAGACATGAATACGGTAGCGAAGTGGTGCACAGGTACTGCAGGGTAGAGAACCTCTTCACTTGACAGACATGAATACGGTAGCGAAGTGGTGCACAGGTACTGCAGGGTAGAGAACCTCTTCACTTGACAGACATGAATACGGTAGCGAAGTGGTGCACAGGTACTGCAGGGTAGAGAACCTCTTCACTTGACAGACATGAATACGGTAGCGAAGTGGTGCACAGGTACTGCAGGGTAGAGAACCTCTTCACTTGACAGACATGAATACGGTAGCGAAGTGGTGCACAGGTACTGCAGGGTAGAGGACCTCTTCACTTGACAGACATGAATACGGTAGCGAAGTGGTGCACAGGTACTGCAGGGTAGAGAACCTCTTCACTTGACAGACATGAATACGGTAGCGAAGTGGTGCACAGGTACTGCAGGGTAGAGGACCTCTTCACTTGACAGACATGAATACGGTAGCGAAGTGGTGCACAGGTACTGCAGGGTAGAGAACCTCTTCACTTGACAGACATGAATACGGTAGCGAAGTGGTGCACAGGTACTGCAGGGTAGAGGACCTCTTCACTTGACAGACATGAATACGGTAGCGAAGTGGTGCACAGGTACTGCAGGGTAGAGAACCTCTTCACTTGACAGACATGAATACGGTAGCGAAGTGGTGCACAGGTACTGCAGGGTAGAGAACCTCTTCACTTGACAGACATGAATACGGTAGCGAAGTGGTGCACAGGTACTGCAGGGTAGAGAACCTCTTCACTTGACAGACATGAATACGGTAGCGAAGTGGTGCACAGGTACTGCAGGGTAGAGAACCTCTTCACTTGACAGACATGAATACGGTAGCGAAGTGGTGCACAGGTACTGCAGGGTAGAGGACCTCTTCACTTAACAGACATGAATACGGTAGCGAAGTGGTGCACAGGTACTGCAGGGTAGAGAACCTCTTCACTTGACAGACATGAATACGGTAGCGAAGTGGTGCACAGGTACTGCAGGGTAGAGGACCTCTTCACTTGACAGACATGAATACGGTAGCGAAGTGGTGCACAGGTACTGCAGGGTAGAGGACCTCTTCACTTGACAGACATGAATACGGTAGCGAAGTGGTGCACGGGAACTGCAGGGTAGAGAACCTCTTCACTTATACTTTCCACTTCTCTCTGGTTCAGAGCTAGGATCACCGTCAGACTCTCCCTGAACTCTTCCTTCGTCATTCCTCTCGTTCTAAGGGTGGAGGGTGGAGGAGTCAATGTTAGCCTCTTCAGTTTTATCAATGTTGTTACTTTACTAAGTTTACTTTACACTTACTCACTTTATAATGTGATGTTTTAATATGATTTAATTGTGCAACCCACAAATTATATTCCTTTATAAAGTTATAATATAGGAAGTTGCTCCAGACAGTTGGTTCCCGTGATTTATAAAATTTTACATAACCTATTTAAAAATTTAGACCAATGCACTTCTTAGCTTAACAATTACCAAGAAACTTCGGGTAATCGCTGTTAATAACCGCTTGGCCAGGCAAGCTAAGCAGTTAATTGTCTCTCACTAGTTTAAATTAATCAAATTAAATTATCTGTTAACCCCAATATCTTGTGAGCACTTTGCAGTAAATCTGCTAGTTTTCAATAAAAGATGTGACGCAACAAGTTGAAGTGTTACACAAAGTGTTACACAAAGTGTTACACAAAGTGTTACACAAAGTGTTACACAAAGTGTTACACAAAGTGTTACACAAAGTGTTACACAAAGTGTTACTTACCGCTGTTGTGCGTGTTTAAAGTACACTATTTCAGCATCAGTAGTGTTGACCCGAGTCCCAGGTCCCACCAGATCCAATTCTCGTAACATCTGGAAGGTGTTAATTAACTTTCACAATATTCACATGACTTACTGTTCTTTAATTAACGTATTCTGTAACTAACATGTTATAGTGGCGTCTAAAACTCTGTATAACTAATAACAGCAGTAATATTGTTATAATTAAGAGGAGACTAAAATCCCACTTTACACAGCCCCGTTATCCCTCCAGTTGCTAACTAGTGCTCTCTCGTTAAAGCTCCGTAACACGTGCAGTAATAGGCTTAGTGTGGGGTGTAGTTCGTACAATCTGTCGCGAGGATAGGGGTGTAGTTCGTACAGTCTGTCGCGAGGATAGGGGTGTAGTTCGTACAATCTGTCGCGAGAATAGGGGTGTAGTTCGTACAGTCTGTCGCTAGGATAGGGGTGTAGTTTGTACAGTCTGTCGCTAGGATAGGGGTGTAGTTTGTACAATCTGTCGCGAGAATAGGGGTGTAGTTCGTACAATCTGTCGCGAGGATAGGGGTGTAGTTCGTACAATCTGTCGCGAGGACAGGGGTGTAGTTCGTACAATCTGTCGCGAGGAAAGGGGTGTAGTTCGTACAATCTGTCGCGAGGATAGGGGTACGGGTGTAGTTCGTACAATCTGTCGCGAGGATAGGGGTGTAGTTCGTACAATCTGTCGCGAGGATAGGGGTGTAGTTCGTACAATCTGTCGCGAGGATAGGGGTGTAGTTCGTACAATCTGTCGCGAGGATAGGGGTGTAGTTCGTACAATCTGTCGCGAGGATAGGGGTGTAGTTCGTACAATATGTCGCGAGGATAGGGGTGTAGTTCGTACAATCTGTCGCGAGGATGGGGGTGTAGTTCGTACAATCTGTCGCGAGGATAGGGGTGTAGTTCGTACAATCTGTCGCGAGGATAGGGGTGTAGTTCGTACAATCTGTCGCGAGGATGGGGGTGTAGTTTGTAGAGGATAGGGGTGTAGTTCGTACAATCTGTCGCGAGGATAGGGGTGTAGTTTGTACAATCTGTCGCGAGGATAGGGGTGTAGTTCGTACAATCTGTCGCGAGGATAGGGGTGTAGTTCGTACAATCTGTCGCGAGGAATTTTAATTGGTGCTCCCCGCCAACCATATCGCTAAATGGCATGCATTTAAATTGTGTATGAGTATTGCTGTATGTTTTGAATTTTGAAGGTCGGAACTTCGACTTGCTTGGAAACAGTTTTACTGGAACATTATTATTTATTGGTCGTGGCATTTTTTAAATTGGCAATATAATTTACCTTGTATGTGTTTAGTCAACCAAAGTAATACGATTTAGTCTAAACAGGTTCAATCTTGTAAATATCTACTGAAAAATTTACATTTCAAAAATTGCATTAGAATCAAAGAATCTCTCCAGAATTACGATTGCTTAAACTGCTCTCGACATAATATTAACGTTATATTTGATTCGTTACAAATTAATCGATATTGTGTCGAGCCACAATCAAGGTGCAAAGTTTCTTTTAACGTTTTAAGCAATCTATTTATCAGATTATTATCCTTGCTGTGATATTCACCTTGAAGTCAATTTTGAGTCTTTTGCTACGTATTCTTTACAATCGTTCAAGCGATGAACGCTTTATTTGATATCAATTTGTAACTTAAATTTCTCTGTCACCGTCAATACAAAAGATTTTACTGTAAACTGATTTGTATTTTCCGTCTTCCTGACCAGTTGTAACAGAAGATGATTATTTTATTGACGACAAGGAAAATTATTGTTCCGATATTGCGATAACCTTCAATGTTTACCCATTTCTTACAATTAATATACAGTTACCTGTAAGAAGCGTTTCTCAGTCAGCCTATCTTTGTCGTTCATTAGTTTGGTGTACTCAGTAAAGTTTTCAAAGTTCTTTCTCACTACAAACTCTGCTCTACTCTCCTCTGTCCTCTCCTCCTCCTCTTCCTCCTCTTCCAGATCCTCCTCCTCGAGAGGTTCTGCACTGGGGATTTTCAGGGAGTGTGTGGAGTGTAAGGAGTGTGTGGAGTGTAAGGAGATGAAACTACCACTGTCCTGGTCAGGGATCAGACCCTCAGGTTCCTCTGAAGGTGATGGAGACAGATTGTCGCCCGGAGATTCAACCTCGGAACCCTCTCTAGTGCTAGATACTGCTGTTATAATTGCTTCACTCAGTGTAATAGCTGTTTCTATTATTGACTTATGTTCGGTTGTCGTGTCAGGATCTTCATCATTCTCCATCGTGATATCGTCTAGAGTTATCTCCTCTTCCTTCTCCGCCTCCTGATCTTCACTTATTGCTGACAAGGCCTTCCTAACTATTGACTGGGCTCGTTCCAACAGTTCGACTTCTTCGTTATCACTCATTGCCACGCTTTCTTGCTGAATGGTGTAAGATACAATAATTTAGCGTGTAAAAGTGATTTTGCCTTAGACAAAAAGGAAGATGTGGAATGTGAGGGAAAGCA
This sequence comes from Bolinopsis microptera, assembly GCF_026151205.1. Lineage (NCBI taxonomy): Eukaryota > Metazoa > Ctenophora > Tentaculata > Lobata > Bolinopsidae > Bolinopsis > Bolinopsis microptera. The sequence continues at coordinate 21,078,559 of NC_087073.1, forward strand.
CACTGTGGAGCTGTCTCAGTGACGCAAACACAAAGATAAACTAAACAAGACAAAGAGATGTCAGCAATAAACTATACTGGTTTAAATTAGTAACACAAAACAGGTAACCAATGTACCGATAATAAAAGGCAACATCGCCCGAGCTTGAAAACATTATTAGTGACCATGACAACAGTAAAGCATTACTCACTCCACACTGAATCAGTATATTTGATTTGTGTCCATGGCGACGGTTTCTTGAAATGTGATACGACACATTGCCCGGGTTTTAGGTTAACCCTGGTCCTAATCTTTTCCGCAGCCTAAAACGGAAGGATTGTGGGAATATCAAAATAGCTTCGATAAACCAAATAGTATCAGTAGTCATCAGATCCTAACAGACTCTATTTATTATATAACATAATATACTATAATATTATGTATATTATATGATAAATCTCTAGTTAAATATACCCACGGCTACTAGGAGATACTATTTAAAGGCAGTTTTGGAAGAAGTCCAGAACGCTAAACTGTTGAGAGTTGGAAGTAGTGGTGGTAGTAGTCGTTATCTGTACTAGTAGTTCCTGTTAGTAGTCACTACTACTAGTTATAAAATATAAATAGATCTTTATATCTATTACACTAGAAGACCGATCTGACCAGCTTTTAACAGTCGGACCGAAACTTTACAAAGTTATGTAGCTAAAGTTATGTAGCTAAAGGTATGTAGCTAAAGTTATGTAGCTAAAGTTATGTAGCTAAAGTTATGTAGCTAAAGTTATGTAGCTAAAGTTATGTAGCTAAAGTTATGTAGCTACAGTTATGTAGCTAAAGTTATGTAGCTACACCCTTGTGTCTGGTGATTGGCTAGTTAATACTCTAGGTTTATAACAAGTAAAACAGTAGCTGGTTCAGACCTCTCCTTACACTCCACACACTTAGCCGTATTGAAACTTAAATCCAAACTGTCTTGAAACGAGAAATCCTATTTTTAGTTTTGTTTGATTTGATCTGTAGTGAGCGGCAATCAGGAGTTTATAAATCAGGTATTTAATGGAGATTATAAGTTTTATTGTCTAAAAATAAATTCTCTGAAAAATGGGTTTATCCTGTTTTAATTTGACCATATTGAGAATATGGATTATGGAGTGGTGCATTAAACAAGGACTAAAATATAATATAAATTAAATACTCGCCATCCTTAACCCCTGTAATTCAATGCATTCTAAATCTTTAATTTAATTTAAATGATATAATATACCAATAATATTATTATTCCTAAATATATATTATTTATTTGCCGACTAACCTGCTGTATTTCAGAATGAGAATACACGTTGATCCACGACAACGTCACCAAGTAAAAACGGTGGTAGAAGCAGCTCATATCGTCCACAACACGATCTAACGAGGGAGATAAGAAGATAACACATCCAGATAATAGAGTAACGCATTCCTCAGCGACCTGTGTCGGGCACTTTCTTCGCAGAGGAAAGGTCTTGTCATGCAAAAAGCGCACATTTGGGACAGATTTTATTTATTGGTAGTCAGTTTGTGCGCATTACATAGCTGAACATGGAAATTAACGTTTATTTCCGAGATCCCAGATTTTAATTTCAAGATTTACAAGTTTCCCGTTTTAATATTCGCGAACTAAGATAATCTTCAATTTGTTAGAAAAGGGTGAACAGGAAACAAAAAGTTAAAATTCAAGACTTCCTAGATATTTGATAATATCGATCATATTAACTTTTACTCCACGTACAGCGTAAGGGAAAATTTTGCCGGTACTGTCAAGGAAATTGACTTGGCTGACTGCCAAGACTGCGATATAAACCTTCAGATATTTCTTTGTGGTATTATATCAAAGACTTTTATCATACAGCTTACAGATTTCAGCCCTTCTGGAAACTTCCACAATAACGGCCATATAACGAGATAACATTTCTCTTAAACATATCATTTAAACATGTTGAGTCCAGATGTTTCGTAACACCTAAAGCCCGACAATTGTGTATTTAAATGTTATTCAGAATACAAATTTCTCAAAACTAGCGTTTTACATGTGTCTTTAGTTAGAGGCTAGATTATCACCGTTACCATGGTAACGTATTACCTATGGCTATACCTATTAGCTATTATTTATTACAATTACGAAAAACGTAAAGCAGAACTTGGAATACTGAATACAATATTTGCATTTAAGTATTTAATCTTGACACTGACAGCTGTCACAACAACCAGCTATTCAAACTCTTCAGATTAATGTAAAATATTTGTTTTAAAAGTAAAAGCTTGATAACGGAGTTCTTTGTGGTGGACTGGGTCGTGTTTGTTGAACTTGCTTCATCCTAATACCATTATACTACCACCGTCCACCACTACTTAAATTACATGTATAATACATAACCTCAGAAGCAACCCTCAAATTGCTCAATATTTAAATTTGCTACCTCAGCTGATGTTTACAGCTGTAAATATGCTTTTATTGAAATTGAAAACCACACCTTTAAAGTTTAATACCTACAGGAGTTTGTCACGTTGCGCGAGCTAGTGGTATCTTCTTTGAGTAGAACCATATTCACTATATTTTAATATCTCACCATATTCGCTATATTTTAATATATCTCACCATATTCACTATATTTTAATTTTTAATATATCTCAACATCGTTCACTTCAAGCCCACAATTCTCCACTAAAGTGAATTATCTTGAATCTGCACCTACTTACAAGGTTTAACACTGTAGGTAACTTGTTCACTTAGAAGGTTTCCTGTACCTCACTTTCCAGTGTTTTCCCAAAACACAGACCTGTTAATTGTCCGTAACACTGAGTACCACTACTATTACTAACACGTGCTCCGACCCTACAACACCACTACAACTACTACTGTATATCAGTATATCCACACTAAGTGTGCCAGTATTCCACACTTGTTAGTTGTAATACTGGCACCCTGACTCCTCGACAGGGACAAAAGGAAATCGCAGCAAGTACGGGATCGCGATTTTTCCCATTCTTTGCAACAAATTTTATGTGTCGTCTGTTTGGCTTGTTTGGTATCGCGATTTTTGGACAAAATAATCGCGATTTTCTTTTGTCCCTACTCCTCGATACTTTGGTTGTTGGGCACCCTCTGCTGTCAGCAGCGTTTATCTTACTCCTCGATACTTTGGTTGCTGGGCACTCTCTACTATGAGCAATACTGGTATGCTAATAATAATATATTATGTCATTATTTCCCGTTATTTACTAATCAATACTATGATAAGAGGGGTGAAGCCTGATTGCCTGTACGTGCACCTACCTGACATACCTGACTATCATGAGATAACGGCAGATATGTACTACTAGTACTACAGATATGTCTTAAAGGTCTGAACTCGATTAATGAGCTGATAGCTTCAGAAAACACGCTCACTATGGTGTCACATGCTGCTTCACTTTAATTCTACACTGAAGTTAATCTGATTAGATCAGCGTACTCACGGCGATTAGTAGATCTGTAGATTAGTATAGTAGATCTGTAGATTTATTACTGTTTGCCGCTAATCTTGAAATTAAGGGGCTACGAGTACGTGCTTGCTGCCTGCTTGATATTGACTGTAGATTACTGATTACTATTCGCTTTTCGCTTAGATTGCGGTCGTTGTAATGTTTTATTGTGCCTCTAGTATTATATATATATTATATAACATTGATACACGTTAGATATACTCAATACTATTACTGGTATATATAGTATCGGCTGCTTATTTTCATTCACAAAAAGCTTTATATTTTGCTCCCTTTGTACTCCCTCTACACAGACTCCCTCTAAACCTGCTCCCTCTACACAAACTCCCCCTACACAGACTCTCTCTACACAGACTCCCTCTACACAGACTCCCTCTACACAGACTCCCTCTACACAGACTCCCTCTACACAGACTCCCTCTACACAGACTCCCTCTACACAGACTCCCTCTACACAGACCCCCTCTACACAGACTCCCTCTACACATACTCCCTCTACACAGACTCCCTCTACACATACTCCCTCTACACAGACTCCCTCTACACAGACTCCCTCTACACAGACTCCCTCTACACAGACCCCCTCTACACAGACCCCCTCTACACAGACTCCCTCTACACAGACTCCCTCTACACAGACTCCCTCTACACAGACTCCCTCTACACAGACTCCCTCTACACAGACTCCCTCTACACAGACTCCCTCTACACAGACTCCCTCTACACAGACTCCCCGCACACAGACTCCCCTTTTCATTTAGAAGTCGACTAAATTACTAATGTAAGTCAGACAGTCTTCTCTTTAAAACGTGTATTTGCTTCAAAGTGAATTTTGCTAAAATTATGTCACATGTTATTAAAGTATTAATGGTACAGAACTGCGTGACTGAGACTCAAAAAATCAAAAACCTGATTAACCATAATTGATAATACTTTCTTTCCGCCAAAGTGTTCGTTATATCGCGTTTTTACTGTACATTCAAACAATTGCTCATCTAAAACCCACGTACCCATGATATTCCAAATTAATTAGAGGTCACTTATAAGTTCAAGATGATTTGTTTTGCACCCATGGTCTTTGTTTGTCCGCTAGGCTACAGTGAGGTTTGCTAGAGTTCTCATATTATTTTAACTCCTGCAACTTTCAGCATACAACAAGACATAATCACATAAAATCAAATCAAGCTGATTTCTTTGCTCCCAGCACCGCCGCTACCCTTTATACCCCCTTCACTATTTTTTGATTTTTTTTTTCTTCATTCAGAAATTCATCAAAAGTCGTTCAGAAAGTTTATTTTACTTTAGTTCAAAATATTCTAATTCATTGTTTTAAAAATGTTTTTAATTAAAATAAAAAAATAAAATAAATATGCAACCTACGAAAACCAATTGTGCCCTCCCCGGGGTCTTTCCTCTCGCATTTGCTAGAGTCTCCAATCACCAATGGTGTAAAAGGAGGTCAGAATTTGTTCACACCAAGCTCTAACATCGTTATTTGTTGACCATCGGCCTTCACTAAAGGTAGGTTTTTAGAGTGAAGGCCGTCAGCTTGGAATGCAGGAAATACAACGTCAAGTGGGAAACAACGTCAAGTGGGAAACAACGTCAAGTGGGAAACAACGTCAAGTGGGAAACAACGTCAAGTGGGAAACAACGTCAAGTGGGAAACAACGTCAAGTGGGAGACAACGTCAAGTGGGAAACAACGTCAAGTGGGAAACAACGTCAAGTGGGAAACAACTTTAAGTGGGAATCAACGTCAAGTGGGAAACAACGTCAAGTGGGAAACAACGTAAAGTGGGAAACAACGTCAAGTGGGAAACAACGTCAAGTGGGAAACAACGTCAAGTGGGAAACAACGTCAAGTGGGAAACAACGTCAAGTGGGAAAAAAACGTCAAGTGGGAAACAACGTAAAATGGGAAAACAACGCCAAGTGGGAAACAACGTCAAGGCCCCTTCCTACATGGGCCATGTTGGTTTTGGCAGATACTGTAGTAATAAAATATGAAGTGAATTGAGTGAAATGAAGTGAGTGAAAAGGTTGTAATATTAATAAAGGAGGGGGTTATAAGGTAATTATCTCTATATCATGTCATGTATAAAAGGCACGGTCATGCTTGCCAGCACTAACGTCAAGATACAAATTTCCTGCCAAACTCATATTTATAAAACATAATTGATAATAAAACATACTTTAGCCTTAGGCTTCCGTTTCGGCTTACCTTCACATCCATGTAAATAGAAGTAAGTCTTACTAAAAAATATTGATATTATTATTAATACGCTGAAAATTATTTTATTTGGCCACAATTTACGAGCCGTAGAGCAACCATAAGCTTGGTTTTCATGGCAATTTTTGTCCACAAATGGGCCAAATATGGTCATGGCTACCTCGCGGACAACGGTGATCGTTGTCTGAGTTAGCAACCCCCCCCCCCCCCCCCCCCCCCCCCCCCCCGTTTGTTGGGGCTGCTCTCTCAATCATCAAAAATACCGGGCTAAAACCCCCTCCACCCCCTCCACCCCCTCCACCCCCTCCACCCCCCTCCACCCCTCACCCCCTCTTACCTTCACACTCGAAATGTACCCAAATTAACATTGCTCAGAATACGCACCATTTAGTAGCTGGATGGGTGCAGCCGACCGTAAAGTAGCTCAAGATAAGCTCTGATACGTGTATCGGTGTCTGCTTTCAGTAGTTTTCTGATTAGCAGGTAGCGATACCATTGAAAGGAGCAGCCTGACCCACAGAGGGAGAGAGAGAGAGAGAGCCTGACCCACAGTTCCCAATATAATGGCAGGACCCTGCTATATCGATACATCTGATAACCACCTGCTACTAGCAGACTAGCTCTCACTGCCTACCAACCTGCTTACCTACTCTCACTCAAAACCAGCTCACCTTAATAAGGACAGCGTGTTCTGATGCTCTTTGTTTTGTTTTGACGCTCTCTGTTTTGTTCTGACGCTCTGTTTTGTTCTGACGCTCTCTGTTTTGTTCTGATGCTCTCTGTTTTGTTCTGACGCAGTGACGCTCTCTGTTTTGTTCTGACGCAGTGACGCTCTCTGTTTTGTTCTGACGCTCTCTGTTTTGTTTTGACGCTCTCTGTTTTGTTCTGACGCTCTCTGTTTTGTTTTGACGCTCTCTGTTTTGTTCTGATGCTCTCTGTTTTGTTTTGACGCTCTCCGTTTTGTTTTGATGCTCTCTGTTTTGTTCTGACGCAGTGACGCTATATGTTTTATTTTGATGCTCTCTGTTTTGTTCTGACGCTCTCTGTTTTGTTCTGACGCTCTCTGTTTTGTTTCGACGCTATCTTCTGATCTCAGTTTTTACGATATCTGTTCTGTTATAACTGTCTTTTCTGTTTTAACGCCTCCTCTTTCCGCTTTCTCTTCTCTTTTTCGACTTTTTTTGTACTGTTTAGTGCTTTAACCGTGTGTCGACCTAATTGCTGGTACATGAACCAACTATTTAAACTAAGTTATCTAGGTGGTATTCCTGGATTATTCCTAGATTGGTGGTTTCTCAAACTTTCTGTTTCACTTGCAAAGTTGCAACAAAATTATTAAATCGTATTTGAATTTACTGCTGGATTTATAAATTGTAGATAATATCTTTTTGAAAAAAACGTTTTGAGGTATTAAGATTTATTAACTCTAATTCTTGTAATAGCAGGCTCTGCTGAGGCTCTACCACTTTTCCATTTAATTAAACTTGATGTCACGTTGCTCGGCAAATTGGGGTGATTTGTAAAATATAATTTATTGAAGTCATACAAACTGTCAAACAAGAGTGAAGCAATCCATTTTATAGAATAAATGTGTCTTGAACATTGTACGTGTAGTTCCTCGCCCCTTAGTGACCGCGATTATTGGTGACTGGTGGATGGTGGTTGTAGTGATTGTAGTTAGTAACCATAGTTACCAAGTAGTTAGTAACCATAGTAACCAAGTAGTTAGTACTTACAAGTAACTTAAATTACAAGTAACTAGAATAATAAAGAGAATGTTCGTGATAGTTTCACAGTGAGGATAATCAGGTGACATCTTGAAACCATGGTAACGGCTGCTGTGACCATGTAACTATAGTAACTAGTAGCGCGACCTGACACTACATTTGATTTGATTCATGTTCCCATACCTGTACAATATTCACTGCAGCATGTGATTTGCTTGAGCAAGATTTTGAAACGTTCGCTCAATTTTACTGATTGGCATCCTAAGATCGCTTAAATAGAGGATTCTGGTGCGATCACATTAATAATGGTGGGGAGCATTATTAGAAAGTTAAAGTTTATATATGCACCCCTACTATAATACCGCCCCAAAGGGTAAATTTGATTGATCAAATCGTGTTCATTTGTCGTTAGAGTTATAAATGTTATATGAGCAAGGAATGCCTCTTAGCAACTAATCGCGGTGTTGCCACTATTCATCTCATCAGTACTCAGAGTCGCAACTTAATCTGATGACAAAATATTTATTTTTCTCTTTTTATGTCGTAGGTAAAGGGAGAAGAGTTTGCAATGAAAAGTGCTTTTTAAGAAGATGGGGATCTTGAAATAGGTCCTTACACAATTGTACTAGTTATACTTGTGATGTGTCACGCGACTAGTTATACTTGTGATGTGTCGCGCGACTAGATAAACTTGTGATGTGTCGCGCGACTAGATAAACTTGTGATGTGTCGCGCTACTAGTTATACTTGTGATGTGTCGCGCTACTAGTTATAATTGTGATGTGTCGCGCTACTAGTTATACTTGTGATGTGTCGCGCTACTAGTTATACTTGTGATGTGTCGCACTACTAATTATACTTGTGATGTGTCGCGCTACTAGTTATACTTGTGATGTGTCGCGCTACTAGTTATAATTGTGATGTGTCGCGCTACTAGTTATACTTGTGATGTGTCGCGCTACTAGTTATACTTGTGATGTGTCGCGCTACTAGTTATACTTGTCGTGCGATGTGATCCTCACTTTGTCTAATTACGCTGCACTTATATTTTATCTTTTCAGTTCCAAAATAAGGAACTGATATCCATTTGTCGTGATGTTATGGATCGCTTAGGTTCCACCAGGATCTGGTAGTCCTCATAATTCATCTCGCACAACTCCTTAAGAATCTTTATAAGTGTTTATGGTATGTGAACATTTGCAGCCTTCCAGACACTAATTGGGTTAACGAGGTGTCGTACGTCACCTCAAGATCAGGGTCACAGATATACGTAGATTGGGCTTTTATTTTGGCATTATCAATTATGATATTAATCCTTATAAGCCATAGTTTGTAATTACGTAATATGAGTTCCGCATTTCTAAGAGCTATAAGTATACGACCAGACGGATGATGTTTCCTGTTTCAGTTTAGGCCTAGCAGCAGAACCCAATTATGCTTCTTTAATCTTTATGCCCTAAAATCCATGCGGTAGACACTAGACAACCCCAAAGTAAAGATCAAGACAAAGTACAAACTGATCGATTACGTAGAGTGAGCCGAAACTACCATCGGTTGTATAGGGTAAGGCTTGAGAGTGGGGTTAGAATTTAGGTACGACCGTTTTACCGGCAATGCGAAAGCGCACTGCTGACCCCAGGGGGCCGGGGGGGGGGGCAGGTGGGGGGATGGGGCAGGGGGCTGCACTGCTGACTGCAGGCACGTAGCCAGGGGGGCTGCACTGCTGACCCCAGGGGGGGGGCTGCACTGTTGACCCCAGGGGAGGGCAGGGGCAGGGGGGATGCACTGCTGACCGACACTTCCCCAATCTTACATTATTCCTGACTAAATCTTTATATTTTCCATCATTAACACTCCACGTGAGCCATTATCGCGACGTCTTTGTCGCGGGGTTATATCATGTATATGTATTATATGGATAAAGGCAAAACGGTTCAAGCATCAATCGGTTGACGGTTTAAGCGATAAACATCAAAATTCTAATATATAAATATATATTTTATAATGCAATTTTACAATTCCAATATGTATGAATATGATGTAACTCAATACAATAATTATTTTACTGAAGTGGTATTGGTGTCTATTTATACGTCTTGTATTTGATAGGTTAGAACCCCCCCCCCCCCCCCCCCACTAACATTATACTACCAATACTCTGATATGCATCATATCCGCCAAATATCCGTCATATTCACCATATCCGTGCAACATGCATTATATTCATCCCAAAACAATGGAAGGGCTAAACAGGAACATTACGTTTGTTTTTGCCACAATCAGATGGATAGAGAGGCGGTGATGAATATTCAGGTCCAGTATCTGTGTATCTGTTATTATAAGTGACTTGTGACGATAAGCCAATGTGCTATGATATCTATATATAATATGATATATACTGTAGACTAATGATTCTCACAGTCCCACTCTCATAGAACACCTTGCCCCCTGTCCTAGTAGTACTAGTAGCTGATATTACCTTCATAGTGTTCTATACAAATCATAGCCTCCCACTTTCTTGAAATTACTGGACAACCTAGTCTATCAGGGGTCGATCTTTTTCATCATCTTGCTCACCTAGATGTCTGGCAGTATTTTCATTTGTCAGAAATGATTCTGCAGCGCAAGATCCCTTTTCGTTGCCAGGTAAATAAAGTAGTAACTTATAGTAATAAAAAAGAGACCGTCCTGACTAAATAGCGCATCATCTTATTATGTGCTAAAGACCCGGGACTAATATCATCATTCTTTTAAAAACATTAAATTTCCATTTCTCTCTCATGAGTCGTGGAAATGCTAGCAGTGCTAGCAGTAGCACTATTATGAGACTATTTTCGGTGAAAAGGAGCACCTGTTCGCAGATTTGTTCGCAGATTTGTTGTCGTCTATAAAGTTCATCAATGGGACGATTTATAATTATACACCTGCGTATTAGCTATCGTAGGAATAAAGTTTGTTTGTTTTTTTTTCGATTTACCTTCTGCATCACAGCCGTCTGACGCTCGTAAATTTTTTACAGCCATTGAATTCTCGAAATAGGAACCTTGAGTCCCAAACTAAATGGCACGTGATATATTATTAATTCTACAGCCACATAATTGGTATCGTTGTTCTACATTCTGCATCATCACAGTGCTGGAAAGTATTATTACATTAATGTATTAAATGTAAGTTGGAAGCGCGCTGGGACCTTATCCTTCCTCTTTAGCTCGTAACTGCAGTTAGCTTGTTACCGCTGTGGTAAATTGCCGACTATCAAATATTACGAGTTCCCTGTACCACTCTGCTTCAGTTGTAATAAGTTCCCCTACTCTGCTTCAGTCGTTATAAGTTCCCCTACTATTTAATATTAAAAACTGACTTTCGAATATCCTAATTAAATACATTTTGATCGAAAATAGGAAAATAATATTTGCCGCTGTAGAGTCCTGTTTTTTTCACACCCCCACGCCGTCCCGGTTTGTACGGCGCCGGGCGCTGCCGTAGAGTATTACGCCGTATAGTCTGGACCCCAGCACTACCAGGTTGCTTCAGTCTGGTGGTCGCTTCCTTTAACCAGGGCTATTTGAATGTTTATTCAACCTTTTGGTCGAATCAACCAAATAAACGGAAAAGAATGCCTGTTATTTGTTAAAAACTAAGTATTTGTTGATTACTGACGAGTAAATATTTAAGTTTCCGTGACTCTCAGATTTATATATAAATATATCAATATGTATACGAACCACCTTCTCAGAGATAATATCAGTCTCACACCTTGAGATAATAGTTTGTTGAGCAGCTTGTGGGAAAGCAGAACTGTATCACGTGACTGAATGGTGATGGGGTGAGGATTATTAAATTAAGTTTACTTTTGTGATTTTTCCTTTCTGTGGCTCTGTCAGCCTATCTGGTTTTCCAAAATTTAAAAAATCCAAAGATTCGAAGTTCAAATTTTGTGAACACTGCAACTGTGTACATTGAGCGTTGCCGATTTATTTTCTGTTTCACACTCACTCTTAATTTATACCTTTTTTGGAATCTTCACAATATTTTACTGAATCTTAAATGATCAAACCTATTAAAGTTTTAAACGCGCTGCTGTATATATAATTATAGTTTTAGACTACTGACTACTGCTCCACTATACTGACTAGTGCTCCACTGCGCAAAAGTAGTGTATTTAGTATAATTACTACTTGCTACCCTATTTCAATCATTCCGTTCTCTATTACGCTTGAAATTTTGCGTTTATTGTAATATGTTAATCAGAATAAGAAGCACTCGATTAATATTTTATCATTTGTTATTGTTTTACAAACATTTTCGCTGTTTATTTAGAATTCTCACCTATTGAAGAATTAGACGATGACCAAGCGCTTTTATATTAATTTGGAAATTTATAATGTTAAAATTAATCACAATAATAGTCTCAGAGAACCTATAATATCTCAATTTTAGGGTACCTATTAATATTATGTGACAGCTAAAATAGATATGTGGTGTTGTAATTAGTTTAAAACTATAATATCCCCATTTTAGGGTACCTATTAATATTATGTGACAGCTAAAATAGATATGTGGTGTTGTAATTAGTTTAAAACTATAATATCCCCATTTTAGGGTACCTAATAATATTATGTGACAGCTAAAATAGATATGTGACATAATGTCACGTGACCCCCCCCCCCCCCCCCCTCGCACATATGTTCAGAACCTAATTGAATTGATAACTCAAACCGTATCTGCGCCATATCTGCTACATTATACGTATATAAACACCTGGTACCCGCCCCCACCTGTACAGCCGTCCGTTCCACCCGCTGATCTGAGTCAACTCCCGGACTCATTCACTCCTCTCTGCACTTTTGAGACAGGTCGGCTGCTTCTCACCGTTGCTCTGTTTGGGACTAGTTGTTTTGTGTACTAGTGTCCTGGATATCTGGATATCTGGATAACCAGCCTCAGCCTGACAGTTATATTTAGCCTTCGTTTGTTGCTCCTGCTCCTTTATAAATAACATGGTCACTTGGCGCTGTTTCTCTGCATTTAGTGTCATACACTCATACAGGTTGAAAGTAAGGGCATAGCGAGGGGGGAGGGGGGGGGGTAATGTTTGCTATCTTTGTTATGAGCAAAGTCCACGGAATTGTAACTGACGAAGACTCTTATAACAATACAATTGTATAATATCAGTCACGTGACCTAGTTATAATCCTATGTGTACAGTTTGTGACAATTTAATGATCTCAAATTGGAGATCTCAGAGGACCTGCGGTGCAGTACATAATCAATAAAGTAGCGCTGTTTTTACTCAGTGCAGTACATGATCAATAAAGTAGCTCTGTTTTTACTCGGCGCTGGTGTTGTTTTTTTACTTGGTTTATTTTGCTGCTTAATTTAGCTTGTAATTGAGCAAAACATTGCAATTGTGGTGAAATCACCCTTCTATCTGGCACAGAAATTAGTTTTGGACGACTTGAAATTGTCAATAAATCGCCACAACAAAACTAATTGGCTGCTTTCTCTGGGCAATTAGCAATTAGCAATAGCTAATCTATATTCTCTACTTATTAGTACTTATAATTAGGATATGGTCACAGTTTGGTCCGGAAATGTAATTAGATTAAAGGATTGAGGATGACTTTCTGATAGGTATAAAGTTTTCATAGAGGGTAATTATGCCATATCTATAATGGAGTAAATACATATAGTTAGGGCAAGAGTAATAAACCCTGTGAATAAATTCGTAACAAAGGTTTTTTTACAGGAATGTGTTTTCCATAGTCCCAGGAACCACAAAAAATGCGTCCAGCTGAAATGTTTGGGCAAACATTTTTAGTGCAATTTTTCTCCAGCCCATACGCCCCACCGCTAAAAGAGGTTAATCGGCTTCCAAAGGTCTGTGAGATTTCTATAGGGGGTGCAATATGGCCACATTATGGCAAAATATATATTAAGATTTGTTTGTCGTAATTCTTGATGGTTTTAGACCGATTGGAGCTTTATTTTTCGAAATAAATGGAATTTGTCACGTCTTTACGCTCTCAATTTCACTGAATTTTCGAAAAATACACAAAAATCTTTAACCTTTTATTTCAAATCATATATAATAGAGACATGAGACTAAAGTTAACCATTTTCCACCATTTCTATTAGAGCATGACACTTTCAAAGCCCTGAGCACACTCCTTCATCCCTAAATCGGCAATTGTATGAATTTTGCCTTGTAGTTTGTTATTGATGAGTATGATCCTGTATACTTCCCCTTCAGTAATTAGCTTAATAGACTAATTAGGTACCGGAATTTCGCGCCTAATTACCTCCTTCATCCTGATACAGATAGTAATTACCAAGTTTTGTTTTTTATACTACGAAGTGTGACCCATGTGACACTGTGACACACATGTAGTATTCTATCTGCACTTTGTACAAAAATTGTTGTGTAAAAGTGTAAAGAGCTTGTATCAGTCAAGTTTTAACGCGGGTGATATTGATAATTTGTTCCTTTTATGTTTTAGATAGATGGGTTATGTCATTTTTACTGTCAAAAAGATCTTGATCAAATTACAGGCCCACCTTTTGAAGCCGCGTAACATTAGTTTGTATACTATAGGTTGTATATTGTTTAGTGCCACATCTCACAGTCTGCTTATCAAGCAGCTGATTTCGTTTTGATCATTAATTGGGTTCTGAGAGGATCTTTGTTTAAATTCAGCACTATTGTAAGCAATTCCTCAAGACGCCTGGTAGTGCGAGGGAACCATTGTGACTAGCCCACTTCTACCAGAATGAATCTGGTTCAGAATGGTACTGGCATTCTACCAGTATTATACCTGGGAGCTAATCCATCGGTATCATTGCTGAACAGTTCTTAACTCCACAATAGTTAACTAGTGACTCCACAATAGTTCACCAATGATTAGTTTATTTGTCTGACCAGCCTCTAACAAATGTATCTGAGCAGTATAGCCCTGTCTGAAAGTCACAAATCATGATGCAGCAGGCTGCCAGCTCTGATGCAGCAGACTGCAAGCTCTGGTGAAGCAGGTCGCCAGCTTTTCATGTGAAGCGGTCGTTTGTTTAGATCTTCACAATTTACATGGACTAGTCAGTATGTTGGAGTTTGGCCAAGCATTCACTAGACAACCCATATTTTAAAACAATTTGTTCCGATTTTCAGAGGTTACTGATTATCTTGTTTTGCTCTTATGAGTGGGTCAATCATTTTATGTTTCTTTTGGAAAAAATTTGTGATCGTGATTGGGTTTCAAGATTAAAGATGTTATTTGTTGTTGTTATATTTCGTAATATTAATAGATTATTTTAATATTGTATCTTTGCAGCTATGTAAGTTTTCAGTACGTCCTGTTTATGACAAAGGCATGTAGCCGAAACGTCGACAAAGAATTATGTTTTAACACACTGAGTGGAGACTCTCATTTCGTCAACTACAATTAAAAATAAAATCAGAGGTTACTTTATTAAAAATCAGAGTGGTATTTATTATTCCATTTGCACTATTCGTCGTCCTATAATCCATAGGTTTGATTTCCATCGATATATTAATTTGATTAAATACGATATCGCAAACTCTGATTATTTAATCCCGCTATAATAACTCTAACAGTGATCTCCTCTGTAGCCATTATGACAGACGGAGTACTAGAAGGATCCTGTCCACACAAGGACTGCACTCCCCCTGTCCTGGTAGATGTTTCACTCACTAGAGGGCCGGACTTGGCCTGTGCTGTCCTTATTGTCGTCATCTGCTTGATCGCCTTCTTCGGCAGGTCCGAGTTTATTCTTATTCTGAAAATTTTAGAACCCAATATCAAACACAAGGAACTATTCTTTGATGTTAAACGCTAAAAACAGACTCTGCAAGCACGCAAGAGTAGATTTTCCAATTTAGTTTCGCTTCAGTACACACTGTTTGTCCACTTAACAAACTCCCCCTTGCAGCTGCGTGTTCCTGAGTACTCTCTACCGACTGAGGATACGCCGCATCTCCTCTCACCTCTTCATGGCTAGTCTGGTTCTAAGTGATCTACTGGTGGCAGTGTTCAGTATGCCCTTCGCTGTGTCAATCCTTATTAATGGGAGGATGATGCCTAAATCCCCTGACCCTACCTTCAACAAGTATCTTCAGGTATTGATATGAGAGGGAGAGGGAGAGGGAGAGGGAGAGGGAGAGGGAGAGGGAGAGGGAGAGGGAGAGGGAGAGGGAGAGGGAGAGGGAGAGGGAGAGGGAGAGGGAGAGGGAGAGGGAGAGGGAGAGGGAGAGGGAGAGGGGATTTTTTTTTTTTTTTAAAAAAATTTTTTAAAAGGGCCCCCCAAACCCAAAAAAAAAAAAACCCCGGGGGGTTTTCCCCCCAAAAAAAAAAAAAAGGGGGTTTTTTTTTTTTTTTTTAAAAATTAAAAAAATTTTTTTTCCCCTTTTTTTTTTTTTAAATTTGGAAAAAAACGCCCCCCAAAATTTTTTAAAAAAAAAAAATTTTTGGGTTTTTTTTTAAAAAAAAAACCCCCCCCTTTTTTTTTTTTCCCCCCAAAAAACGGACTCCCCCCCCCTTTTTTTTTTCCCCCCTTTTTTTCCCCCTTTCCCCTTTTTTCCCTTTTAAAATTTTTTTTTCCCTTGGGGGGGGTTTTTTTAAAAAAATTTTTTAAAAACCCAAAAAAAACCCCGGAATTTTTTTATTTTCCCCCCCCCCCCCCTTTTTTTTTAAAAAATTTTTTTTTGGGGCCCCTTTTTTGGGCCCCCCCCCCCCTTTTTAAATTTTTTGGAAAAAGGCCCAAAAAACCCCCCCCCCCCCCCCTTTTAAATTTTTTTGGGTTTTAAAAAAGGGGGGGGGGGGAAAAAAAAGGGGGGGGGGGGGGGGGGGGGGAAAAAAAGGGGAAAAAAAGGGAGGGGGGTTTTGGGAAAAAGGGGAAAAAAAAGGGGGGGGGGGGGAAAAAGGGGGGGGGAAAAGGGGGGGAAAAAGGGAAAAAAGGGGGGAAAAAAAGGGGGGGAAGGGGGGGGGGGGGGGGGGGGGAAAAAAGGGGGGGGGGAAGGGGGGGGGGGGGGAGGGGGGGGGGGGGGGGGGGGGGGGGGGGGGAAAGGGGGGGAGGGGGGGGGGAAAGGGGGGGGGGGGGGGGGGGGGGGGGGGGGTTTTTTTTTTTGGGGGGGTTGGGGGGGGGGGGGGGTTGGGGGGGGGGGGGCCGGGTTTTTTTTGGGGGGGTTTTCCCCTTTTTTGGGGCCTTTTTTTTTGGGGCCTTTTTTTTCCCCTTTTTTTTTTTTTCCCCTTTGGGGGCCCTTTTTTTCCCCGGAATTTTTCTTTTTTTCCTTTTTTTTTCTTGCCCCTTTTTTTTTTTTCCCCCTTTTCCCCCCGGGGTTTTTCCCTTTTTTTTTTCCCCCCCCCTTTCTTTTTCCCCCTTTTTCCCCCCCTTTTTTTCCCTTTTTCCTTTTTTTTTTTTTTTTCCCTTTTTTCCTTTTTCCCCCCTTTTTTCCCTTTTTTTCCTTTTTTTTTTTCCCCTTTTTTTTTCTTTTTTTTTTTTTTCTTTTTTTTCCTTTTTTTCCTTTTTTTTTTTTTTTTTTTTTTTTCCCCCCCTTTTTTTCCCCCCTTTTTTTTTTTTTTTTCCCTTTTTTTTTTTTCCTTTTTTTTTTTTCCCCCTTTTCCCCCCTTTTTTTCTTTTTTTTTCCCTTTTTTTTTTTTTTTTTTTCCTTTTTTTTTTTGGGGGGGTTTTTCCCCCCCCCCTTTTTCCCCCCCCCGGGGGGGGTTTTTCCCCCCCCCGGGTTTTTTTCCCCCTTTTTTCCCCCCTTTTCCCCCCCCCCCCCCCCCCCCCCCCCCTTTTTTTCCCCCCAAAAAATTTTTAACCCCCTTTTTTTTTAAAAAAAAACCCCCCCCCCGGGGCCCCCCAAAAACCCCCCAAAAAAAAAAAGGGGGGTTTTTTAAACCCCCAACCCCGAAATTTTTTTAAATTTTAAATTTTAAAAAACCCCCCCCCCCCCAATTTTGGCCCCCCAAACCTTTTTGGGGGCCCTTTTCCCCCCCCTTTTTTTCCCCCCTTTTAAGGGGAAAACCCTTTTTTAAAAAAAACTTTTTTTTCCAAATTACAAAAAAAAAAGGGGAAAAAAAACCCCCCCCCCAAAAAAAAAAAAAAAAAAAAGGGTTTTAAAAAAAAAAAAAAAAATTTTTTTTTTTTTTTAAAAAAAAAAAAATTTTTTAAAATTTTTAAAAATTTTTTTTTTTTAAAAAAAAACCCCCCCCCAAAAAAAAATTTCCCCCCCGGGGGGAAAAAAAAAAAAGGGGGGGGGGGGGGGGGGGGGGGGAAAAAAAAAAAAAAAATTTTTTTTTTTAAAAAATTTAAAATTGGGGAAATTTCCCCCCCCTTTAAAGGGAAAGGGGGGAAAAATTTTTAAAAAAAAAGGGGGGTTTTTCCCAAAAAAAATTTTTTTTTTTTTTTAAAAAAAAACCAAATAAAAAAAAAAAAAAACCCCCCTTTTAAAAAAATTTTAAGTTTTTTTCCCCTTTTTAACCCGGGTTTTAATTTTTTTTTAAAAAAAACCCCCTTTTTTTTTTGGGGAAAAAAAATTTTAAAAAAACCCAAAAAAAAAAAATTTTTGGGGGGGGAAAAAAAAAAAAAAAAAGGTTTTTTCCTTTTTTTGGGGGAAAAGGGGCCAAAACAAAAACAAAAAAAAATTTTTTTTCCCCCCGGGGGGAAAAAGGGGGGGAAAAAATTTTTGGGGTTTGGGGGGCCCAATTTTTTGGGGGTTTTGGGGAAAAACCCCCCAAAAAAATTTTTTTTGTTTTCCCAAAAAAAATTTTTAAAGGGGGGGGGGTTTGGGAATTTTTTTTAAAACCCCCTTATTTTGTTTTTTTTTGGGGGTAAAAAAATTTTTTGGGGGTTTTTAAAAAAAAAGGGGGGGAAAAAATTTTTAAAAAAAAAAACCCTTTTTTCCCCCCCCAATTTTTTCCCCCCCTTTTTTTTTAAATTTTTTAAAAAAGGGGCCCCCTTTTTTTAAAAAAATTTTTAAAAAAGGGTAAAAAAAAAAATTTTTTTTTTGGGGGGGTTTTTTTTTTAAAAAATTTTTTAAAAAAAAAAAAAATTTTTTAAAAGAAAAAAGGGCCCCCTTTAAAAAGGGTTCAAAAAAAATTAAAAAAAATTTTTTGGGCCCCCCCCCCTTTTTTCCCCCCTTTCCCCTTTTTTAAAAAACCCCCCAAAAAATTTTAAACCCCCCCCAAACCCCCCCCCCCCTTTTTTTCCCTTTCCCCCAAAACCCCCCCCCCCCTTTTTTTTTTAACCCCCTTTTTTTCCCCCCCCCTTTTTTTTAAAAAAACCCCCCCCCCTTAACCCTTTTCCCCCTTTTTTTTAAAAAAAAAAAAATTTTTTTTAAAAAACCCCCCCCCCCCCCTTTTAAACCCCTTTTTTCCCCCCTTTTTTCCCCCCCCTTTAACCCCCCCCCCCCCCTTTAAAGGCCCCCCCCCCCAAAAAACCCCCCCCCTTTTAAACCCCCCAAAAAAACCCCAAACCCCCAAAAACCCCCCCCCCCTTTTAAAACCCCCCCCCCCCTTTAACCCCCCCCCCCCCTTTTCCCCCCCCCCCTTTTTTTTAAAACCCTCCCCCCCTTTCCCCCCAAAACCCCCCCCCTTTTTCCCCCCCCCTTTTTTCCCCAAAAAAAACCCTTTTTTAAAACCCTTTTTTAAAAACCCCCAAACCTCCCCCCCCCCCCCCAAACCCCCCCCCAAATTTTTTTCCCCCCCCCCCCCCCCCCCTTTTTTCCCCCCCCCCCAAAACCTTTTTAAAACCCCCCCCCTTTAATTTTTTTTCCCAAACCCCCCCCCCCCCCCCAAAACCCCCCAA
This sequence comes from Bolinopsis microptera, assembly GCF_026151205.1. Classification (NCBI taxonomy): domain Eukaryota; kingdom Metazoa; phylum Ctenophora; class Tentaculata; order Lobata; family Bolinopsidae; genus Bolinopsis; species Bolinopsis microptera. Next base: position 21,097,839 of record NC_087073.1, read on the forward strand.
AACCCAAAAAAAAAAAACCCCCCCAAAAAAAAAAAAAAAAAATTTTTTTTAAAAAAAACCCCCCCAAACCCCGGGGGGCCCCCCCCCCCTTTTTTTTTTTTGGTTCCCAAAAAACCCCCCCCCCAAAAACCCCCCCCTTTTTCCCCAAAAAAAAAAAAGGGGAAAAAAAAACCCCCCCGGGGAAAGGAAAACCCCACCCCCCAAAAAACCCCCCCTTTTTTTTTTTTCCCCCCCTTTTTTTCCCCCCCCCCCCAAACCCCCCCCCCCCAAAAAAGGGGGGCCCCCCGGGTCCCACCCAAAACCCCCCCAAAAGGGGCCCCCCCCTTTAAAAGGGTTTCCCTGAAAAACCCCCCAAATTTTTTAAAAAAAAAAATTTTAAAAAAAAAACCCAAAAAAAAAAGGGAAAAACCCCCCCAATTTTTTTTTGGGGGAAAAAAACTTTTTTTTAAAAAAAAAAGGGGGGGCCCCCCAAAAAGGGGGTTTTCCCCGGAAAAAAATTAAGGAAAAGGAAACCCCCCGGGCCCCCCAAAAAAACCCCCCAAACCCCAAAAAACCCGGCCCCCCCAAAAAAAAAAAAGGGGGGGTTTTTAAGGGGAAAAAAAACCCCAACCCCCCCCCCCCGGGGGGAAAAAAAGGAAAAATTTTTAAAAAAAAAAGGGTTTTTTCCCCAGGGGGGTTTTTAAAAACCCCCGGGGGGAAAAAAACCCCCGGGGGGGCCCCCCCAACTTTTTAAAACCCCCTTTTTTAAAAAAAAAAATTTTTTAAAAAAACCCTTTTGGGGGGGGGAAAGGGAAAAAAAAAACCCCAAAAAACCGGGCCCCAAAAGGGGGCCCCCCAAAAAAAACCCGGGTTAAAAAAAATTTAAAAAACCCCCTTTAAAAATTTTAAAAACCCCCGGGGGGAAAAATTTAAAGGGGGAAAAAAAAAAACCCCCCCCGGGGGGGTTTTAAAAAAAAAAAAGGGGGCCCCCCCCAAAAACCCCCTTTTTTCCCCCCCCGGGGAAAAAAAAAATTGGGGGCTGTTGGTTTTGTTAACCCCCATAAATTTTAGAAAGTGAATTTTTAAAAAAAAAAAATGAAGGGGGAGCGCAGTCTTTTTATCTACGTGGACAGGACTTCCTCAAAGTGGTCCGTATTGCGAGGAAGGCCCAACAAACTTGAGGATCAAAAATCCCGTCTAAAACACCATAAACCCACCCCTTTCAACTTTTTTTCCCCCAGGCCCCAAGGAAGGGGAGAACGCAGTGACTATACTCCGGACTTTCGCCCGGGAACCCACTATTCCTCATCCCCCCCGCAACAAACAAAGATCTGTCTCCCAGACCAGTTCCCAGATTGAGATGAAACTTGGAAAAAAGGCTAGCAGGGGGGACCACTTTCTAACCGCCACTGGTTCTAATGGAAATTTTAATGAGATGGAAACATGGTGGAGGTGGGGAGAGACTAGGGGAAAACATGTAGCTCACTGCGGTCGGGTAACCTAGAAAACAGTTAACACACTCTGCACTGGAAAACCTAGCAACGGGTTTAACACCCGCGAGTCGGAAATTTAGCAACAGGTTACACACTCTGCGATCTGGAACCTACAACGGGTTTTAACACACTCTGCGAGTCCGGTAACCTACAACAGGTTAACACACTCTGCGAGTCTGGTAACCTAGCAACAGGTTAACACACTCTGCGAGTCTGGTAACCTAGCAACAGGTTAACACACTCTGGATCTGGTAATAGAAAACGGGTTTAACACACTTTTGGGATCGGTAACGCAACGGGTTTAAACCAATTTTCTGGAGTCTGGAACCTAGAAAACGGTTAACAACACTCTCATCGGGAAACCTAGCACGGTTAACCCCAAAATCTGCGGGGGTCTGGTAACCTAGAAACGGGGTTTAACACACCTGCAGTCTGTTTAAAACCCTAAAGAAAAATTTTTAAAACAATTAAGAAAATTAGGGTGTTATTAAAAATCGGAAATTTGTGTTTTTCAATTACTGTGAAAAATTTTTAAAATTATAAATTTTGGGGTTTTTTCAAGCTTGGGTTTTTAGTTTGGAATCCGGACTTGAATTTTCCATTAGCTGCTACCCCCCCATTTCCTTTCGTATGTTAAATTTTCTCTCCCAAATCTTTTTTTTTGCGGACGGACAAAAATGCTCTGTTTTAAAAAACAAATAAAATTAAAAAAAAAAAAACAAAGCAATATTTTCTGATGGTTAATGTAAATATTTCAATTTGTTCTTTGTATATTAAATTTCATCAAACCATTATTTTCTTTGAAATCATTGTAAAAAGAATAAGCTCTAACCAAACTAAATACCAACAACAACGAGAAAACAACAATAATACCTTTAATTAAAGATCACTTACAGTCCAAATAACAGTTGCTTGGGCAGTTTACAGTTTAGAACCGGAAAGGACCATTGGGACCATGTACCATGGGGGCCCCCCTTTTTTTCACACACACAATAAATATTTACTCCCCATTATGGGGCCCCGGTAACCTAGCAACAATAGTTATTGTTTCTAAAGGAGCCCAATCTTAATAACACAGTCTAAATCCCCTTTTTGTTCAAAACCTGTTTGGAATCAGTCCCTTTCCTTTCCCCCCCCCCTTTTTCTCTTCTTTCCCGCCCCTACGACCCGTCCTCACTTTTACACCAGAAAAAACCCCACCCCCCCCCCCAAGACCCCCCACCCCCCCCCACGGCCCCCCCAAAAACCCCCAAACCCCCCGGGGTTTCCAGCACAGGCCCTTGCCCCCCCAAAAACCCCCCTATGGGGTGGGGCCCCCAAAAGGGGAAAAGGGAAAAACGAAAAAACCCCCTTGAAAAAACCCCTAAAACCCCCCCAAAAGGGGCCCCCAAATTTTTGGGGTCCCCGGTTTTTCCCCGGGGCCCCTCCGGGCCGCCCCCCCCAAAAAAAATTGCCACCTCCCCCCCTTTTTTTCCCCCCCCAAAAAGGCCGGGGGCCCCAAAAATTTTAAAAAAAGGGGAAAGGGGGTTTTTTTTTTCCCCCCCCCCCCCCCCTAAAACCACCTCCCCCCCCCCCAAAAAAAACCCCCCCCCCCCCCCTTTTCCCGCCCCCACAAAACCCCCCCCAAAATAACCCCCCTTCCTAAACCCCCCCCCCCCAAATAACCCCCTTTTTCCCCCCCCCTCCCCCAACCCCCCCAACCCCTTTGGGAACCACCCCCCTTGCCCCCCCCCCCCACCACCCCACCCCCCCAAAAAACCCCCCCCCCAAATTTTAACCGGGCCCCCAAGTTTTTCGACCCCCCTTCTAACCCCTTTTTAACCCCCCGGGGCCCCCCCCCCTTTTGGGAATACGTCCCCCCTCCCCCCCCCCCAACCCCCCTCATAACCCAACCACGCCCCCACCCCCAGCCCCCACGCCGGGCCCTCCACCCCCCCAGCCCCCCCAAACCCCGACCCCCCCCCAAAACCCCCCCCCCCCCCCCCCCCCTCCCACCCCCCTAACCCCCCCTCCGCCAGCCCTTAAACCACCCCCTCCTAAAACCCCGCCCCCCCCCCCCCCCCCCCACCACCCCCAAAACCCCCAAAACCAGCCCCCTCACGACCAGCCCCCATTACCACCCCCAGGCCCAGCCCCCCCGACCACCCCTCCTGACCGCCCCCCAACCCCCAAACCACCCCTCCTACCAGCCCCTCACGCCCCAGCCCCCCCCCCCCTCCCCCCAACCAGCCCCCCTCACTGACCACCCCTCACTCCCAACCCCCCACTACCCGCCCCTACGGGCCCCCCCCCAAACAACAGCCCCCCACACCAGCCCCACGACCAGCCCCAATACCACCCCTCCTGAACATCCCCCCCAGCCCCCCCCCCCATCCCCCCAAAACCCCCCCAAACCACCCCACCCCACCCCCAGGACCGGGCCCCCTACCAGCCCCTCCCCCCCCAACCCCCCCAAAACCCCCCCTACGGGAACCCCCCCCACCACCCACCCCCCCCCCCCCCCGGGCCAGCCCTTTACCAGCCCCCCCTCCCCCCTCCCCCCCAACCCCCCCCCCACCCTAACCCCCCCACCCCCGACCCCCCCCCAAAAGGGCCCCCCAAACCCCCCCCAAAAGGAAAAAAACCCCCACTAACCCCCAAAAACCGGCCCCCCTAACCCCTATAAAAAAACCCCCTAAATTTTAAGTATTTAAATTTTAAAAAAACACCGGGGCCCTTTTTTTTCTAAAATTAAAAAAAGGGGGGTTTAAAATTTGGGTTGGGTTTTCCCCCCCGGGGGCCCCCATCCCCCCCCCCCAAAAAAACCCCCAAAAACCAAATTACTATTTTCCCCCTTTTCAACCCCCTCTTTAAAAAAATTTTAACAACCCAAACTTTTTTTTATTAAAAATTTATTTTTTAAAAAAGGGGTTTATGGGTGTTTTTTTTAAAAACAAACCAAAAAATTAGTTGTCTAAAAAAAACCCTAAAACCCACAAAGTGTAAAAGTTAATTTTCAAAAATTTTTGATTATTTTAAAATTTTTTTTTTTGGGCTTTAAAAACCCAAAATTTTAAAAAATTTTAAAAAATAAACTTAAATTTGGAAAATTTAAAAAAAAAGAACCACCCCTTAAAATTTTAAGCGTTTTTAATTTTTTTCTTTTCTTAACTTTATTTTTTTTTTCCCCCTAAATTTTTTTGGGGTTTTAAATTATGTTTTTTTAATTTTCTTTCTATTTTTTAAAAAATTTTTTAAAAAAAAAAAAACCTCCTAATTTGGAAACAATTTAAAAAAACCCATGGCCCAAAAACCCCCAGCACAGAGTTTTGAAATAAAGTAAAAGGGCCACTTTCAACAACTTTAAAAGGGGGGAAAACCTTGGGGGGGGGGGAAAAAAATTTGGGGGGGGAAGGGGAAAAAACCTTGTGGGAGAGGGAGAGGGAGAGTTCAACCTTGTGGGAGAGGGAGAGGGAGAGTTCAACCTTGTGGGAGAGGGAGAGGGAGAGTTCAACCTTGTGGGAGAGGGAGAGGGAGAGTTCAACCTTGTGGGAGAGGGAGAGTTCAACCTTGTGGGAGAGGGAGAGGGAGAGTTCAACCTTGTGGGAGAGGGAGAGGGAGAGTTCAACCTTGTGATGTTTATATTGATAGCAAGCTGATTTACAGAACAATTAGGAAAGATATTTAGTGATGTTTATATTAAACATCACAAACTACCAATAAACCATTACAAGAGAGGGAGAGATATTATGCTTGTCTAATTGCAGGTTTCAGCTTAGATTTATAAATTTTAGGAGCATATTATACAAATATGAAACAAATACGATTTTACTACGATGAAGAGGCTTTGTAAACTGAAATAATGAGTGAAGAAAAATCAGTTCAAGTCGGATTGTCCTCGAAACCTGCAAAGAGTCCTACGTAAAACTAAAAGGTATAAAATCCATAAGAGGACCTGTAATCCTGCAAAGAGTCCTACGTAAAACTAGAAGGTATAGAATCCAGAGGACCTGTAATCCCCTGCACAGTGGACACATGTTAGTTGTTATGTGTACGAGAACACACCGCTCCATGAGGTCCCAACTCTACAAACACTGAGAGACGCGTGGTTACCAGTTACCGGAGCTGATGTACTCGCGTGTAGTTTTCTCTGTGTACTTTCTCAGTACGTCATCCTCTGCCTCTGCTTATCTTGGTTTTTTGCTCGCCAAAATTGCGTCTTTTTCGTGAATTGTATAGTCGCAAAAAGGCAACCTAGTGTCTGACTTCGAGTCGACTTTGTGTGATTTTAACTTATTCTTAATGCTTCTGCCTTCTATTCAAAGATATTCCTGTAGAGTGTAGATTCACAGTTTACCTTACGAGACATATTTAAATGGTACGAAAGTCGGTGGTTATTATAAATCTGCAAACTCTCTCTATTTCCTCTGACAATTTCAGAATGTGAAACAAGGCTGCCAGTAAAACGTTGCCAGATCGTATTATATCGCAGTAGACCTCCCAAGGACAGGAGTCAGGACACCACCAGGCAGACTAATCTCCGCCCTGATGCTGTTGTTTGAGACCTGCACCAATATCTCCACCATCAAGTTACAGCGCCATCTCAAGCCATACAGGAGCCTTGCCATCCTGCTTGTAGTGCTAGGTGTTATTTGTGTGTCTTACCTTCACGTAGCCTCTCTTAAAGATGTAGGGGAAACTATTCAATTTAGAGCATGTAATTTACTTAGTGTATTATTGTACAATCAAAATTAAGTTCATCATTGATCTGATCAAACGTTCCATAAATACTCAATAAACCCCCCCCCCCCCCACCAACCCTCTAGGTAACCCACTAACCTCTCTTAGGAGTTGATATCACGACTAAACGAGAGCCCCCCCCCCCCACCAACCCTCTAGGTAACCCACTAACCCTCTCAGGAGTTGATATCACGACTAAACGAGCGCCCCCCCCCCCCAACCCTCTAGGTAACCCACTAACCCCCCCCCCCCCCCTCAGGAGTTGATATCACGACTAAACGAGAGCCCCCCCCCCCCCCACCAACCCTCTAGGTAACCCACTAACCCCTCTCAGGAGTTGATATCACGACTAAACGAGAGCCCCCCCCCCCCCCCCCACCAACTCTCTAGGTAACCCACTAACCCCCTCAGGAGTTGATATCACGACTAAACGAGAGCGCCGGTACAATAGATGAAGTGGACCTAGACTCGTCTCTTTATGAGAACGGCGACAAGAAGGGGGTGGATATTAAAATAGTGAGAGGGGGAAATAAATAAAGATGGAGGACCTGATGAGAAAGGGAGGGTTTGCTCCTATTAAGAAACTAAAGTTAACTACTGAGGAGCCTCCTGTGGAGATTCCAGATTTCTTTCCTAAGGTGAGGTTAAATGTACCAGTGATCATTGTAGTTACATTAACTGTCATGAGATTTAGTCCGGACACAGAGACACCTGTCACTATTTAGTTTTTTTTATTACTTAGAAGTGGATCTCAGAGATTATAGTAGTAGTTACAAACCTTCTAGAACTCCCACCACTGATAACACCTTCTAGAACTCCCACCACTGATAACACCTTCTAGAACTCCAACCACTGATAACACCTTCTAGAACATCCACCACTGATAACACCTTCTAGAACTCCCACCACTGATAACACCTTCTAGAACTTTCACCACTGATAACACCTTCTAGAACTCCCACCACTGATAACACCTTCTAGAACTCCCACCACTGATAACACCTTCTAGAACTCCCACCACTGATAACACCTTCTAGAACTCCCACCACTGATAACACCTTCTAGAACTCCCACCACTGATAACACCTTCTAGAACTCCCACCACTGATAATACCTTCTAGAACTCCCACCACTGATAACACCTTCTAGAACTCCCACCACTGATAACACCTTCTAGAACTCCCACCACTGATAACACCTTCTAGAACTCCCACCACTGATAACACCTTCTAGAACTCCCACCACTGATAACACCTTCTAGAACTCCCACCACTGATAACACCTTCTAGAACTCCCACCACTGATAACACCTTCTAGAACTCCCACCACTGATAACACCTTCTAGAACTCCCACCACTGATAACACCTTCTAGAACTCCCACCACTGATAATACCTTCTAGAACTCCCACCACTGATAACACCTTCTAGAACTCCCACCACTGATAACACCTTCTAGAACTCCCACCACTGATAACACCTTCTAGAACTCCCACCACTGATAACACCTTCTAGAACTCCCACCACTGATAACACCTTCTAGAACTCCCACCACTGATAACACCTTCTAGAACTCCCACCACTGATAACACCTTCTAGAACTCCCACCACTGATAACACCTTCTAGAGCTCCCACCACTGATAACACCTTCTAGAACTCCCACCACTGATAACACCTTCTAGAACTCCCACCACTGATAACACCTTCTAGAACTCCCACCACTGATAACACCTTCTAGAACTCCCACCACTGATAACACCTTCTCAGATAGAGCACAACTGTAAGATGAACATGAAGCGGGTGGCTGGAGCCTGGATCTCCCACCTAAAGGACCCGGGGGACGCCCAACACCGCCACAGAACCGACTCCTGGAACCTGTGCTTTGATGAGACCCTCACCAGACTCAACGCCTTCCGACCCCGGGGCACGGGGACTACTTGTGTTGTATACTCGTTCGGGTAAGTTCAGCCCCAGTTTGAGGTATTGTCTGTCGATTTAGATAAGGTTCAGGCATAATGTCTGATTTTCCAGGGTGGACAATGTTTAGGTTTTAACTTCAGTTCAAAGTTATGAGGAAAATAAACTAAATGAATTTCAAAACTTGTTAATTTGGTTAAAAGCACAGGTTAGTACCGATGAAACATTTCAATACTGGAGTAATTCTACCTCAGAATGATGTAAACCCCCTAACCCCCCCCCCCCCCCCCTAAACCCCCCTAAACCCCCTAATTCTACCTCAGAATGATGTAAACCCCTTAAACCCCCCTAAACCCCCTAAATCCCCTAATTCTACCTCAGAATGATGTAAACCCCCTAAACCCCCCTAAACCCCCTAAGTCTACCTCAGAATGGAGAACAACTGGTCGTTTAAAGAGGTAAACCCCCTAAACCCCCCTAAACCCCCTAATTCTACCTCAGAATGGAGAACAACTGGTCGTTTGAAGAGGACATGCTGCTTCACAACTGCGAGGTTCACATGTTTGATAGCTCTGAAGAAGTACACTCCAGTGTTATCAAGAGGAAAGTCAGGAACTTGTCCATCCACAGAGCTGTTCTCAGCGACCAGAACTTTCAGAAAGCGGCTTTCATACAGGGCGAGGACAGGTGATACATTAGACAGATTTCTTATAACTTTAGTGCATTTAGACTAGCGATCCACAATTTCTAAAGAAGATAATGAATTACAATTATCAGAGAGAAAGAGAACCTGCCTCCAGATAAGAAGACGCTGTCTAGCATCATGGAGGAACAGGGCCACACCAGAGTGGACGTCATCAAGGTAAAGTTAGTTTAGGTTATCGGTTAACTGGGCCACACCAGAGTGGACGTCATCAAGGTAAAGTTAGTGTAGGAACAGGGCCACACCAGAGTGGACGTCATCAAGGTAAAGTTAGTTTAGTTATCAGTTAACGTAATAAGGTTATCAGTTAACGTAATAAGTTAAGGTTATCAGTTAACGTTATAAGGTTATCAGTTAACGTAATAAGTTAAGGATATCAGTTAACGTTATAAGGTTATCAGTTAACGTAATAAGTTGGAATTTATCGGTTATCAATATTAGAATGAGAGCGAAATTCCGCTGATTTGCAACTTTAAATATCTTTTATTTCTAACCCTTGTTTCATCATGAAGCTGGATATAGGAGATGAGCTGGCAGCATTAGAGGAAGCCTCCAAAGCGTTGGTTGATGGGGTTGATCAGATATTACTGGAGGTACACATGCACATAAGTGAACATGCTCACGACTCTGCTAAACCTGAGCACTTCGAGCAGGTGAGATAAGGGGGTTAGGGGGTTAACTCTTTAAAATCACATCAGCAGGTGAGATAAGGGGTTAACTCTTTAAAATCAAATCAGCAGGTGAGACAAGGGGTTAGGGGGTTAACTCTTTAAAATCACATCAACAGGTGAGATAAGGGCCGGTTAGGGGGTTAACTCTTTAAAATCACATCAGCAGGTGAGATAAGGGCCGGTTAGGGGGTTAACTCTTTAAAATCACATCAGCAGGTGAGATAAGGGGTTAGGGGGTTAACTCTTTAAAATCACATCAGACTTACACTTGTTTGGTTTCTGTAAGGGGTACAACCAACTCCACGTTTGTCATCTTTACTCAGAAGAGAATTAAGGGATTAAAAGCCTAGAATAATCTATGTAAGATCCCTTTCAACCGTCACAAGTGATCATCATTCACCAGTCAGCAACTTAACATTCTCAGGCTACTATTGACAAGTGGACCAAGTTATTTACATCACTACGAAATGACGGTTATAGAGTTTACGATATCAGGGCTAAAGGTACGTCGTATCTTATTTTTAATATTCTTCTGTAAGTTAGATGATAGGACGAGTCAGTAATCAGTATAGCTGACTACTATAATAGCTGAAACCCTCTTCTCCCAGGTACTGACAGACACGGTAACATCATACCCAGGCACCATTACAGCTGCTGTTACCGGCTTGCTATGATCAAGACTCCTTACAGGGTCAAAGAGGTAAAGGACCTTGAGGACCTTAGTTTCGATGTGTGACACGTGCCATTACACGTGACACATGCCATTACACGTGCCACGTGCCATTACACGTGCCACGTGACACCTATCAGCTGATATAATTCCATCATGTGTTTTGCACCGATATTGTATGTGTACAGTGTGCGTATCCAAGTTTTTATATACTGAGGTTTGAGTTAACTAAATTAAAGAGTAATACATTTTTGTTTCGTAAAGATTGCACTTACCAAACACGAATAGAATTGTTAACATTTTTAACTCACGTAAAATTAACTTATTAAGATAAAATAAAATGCAGATTAACTTTCACCTAAGAATTAAGTAACAACTGTAAACACAACTGTAGTTGTGTGGATGAAGTTAATTATTATTACGATGTAAGTTTACTTTCATTACAAATATTGCTGCTTCCTATTCCAACCTAATTCGTATAATGTTCAGAATTGCAAGTTTTAAATGTTTGTTTGACTTGTCTTTAAATTGAAGCAATGGCTGAATACTAATTATGATAATTTTCAAAACATTTACCGTTGGCCTGATTTGTTATCAAGAGAAATGCTAAAAGTTGCAAAAAATTATAATAAAAGGAATCGTGATGATTTTTATGCTATATATTTTCGGCCGGTACTTGCAGAAAACTCGGAAGAGCAGACCTGTCAAGGATATAATTAATATAGACAGAGCCGGCAAGGTTAGAATCTTAATATGCTGCTATTTAGAATTGCGTCAAAGGTGCGTCATGACGCTTTTTGCAAAGAGCTGTGACCAGAGGTGGGAACTGGGAGTGTGGTCTGACACAGCTGCTGCGCTCTTCTGAGTCTTACCAGAGGTGGGAACTGGGAGTGTGGTCTGACACAGCTGCGCTCTTCTGAGTCTTACCAGAGGTGGGAACTGGGAGTGTGGTATGACAAAGCTACGCTCTTCTGAGTCTTACCAGAGGTGGGAACTGGGAGTGTGGTCTGACACAGCTGCGCTCTTCTGAGTCTTACCAGAGGTGGGAACTGGGAGTGTGGTCTGACACAGCTGCTGCGCTCTTCTGAGTCTTACCAGAGGTGGGAACTGGGAGTGTGGTCTGACACAGCTACGCTCTTCTGAGTCTTACCAGAGGTGGGAACTGGGAGTGTGGTATGACAAAGCTACGCTCTTCTGAGTCTTACCAGAGGTGGGAACTGGGAGTGTGGTCTGACACAGCTGCGCTCTTCTGAGTCTTACCAGAGGTGGGAACTGGGAGTGTGGTCTGACACAGCTGCGCTCTTCTGAGTCTTACCAGAGGTGGGAACTGGGAGTGTGGTCTGACACAGCTGCGCTCTTCTGAGTCTTACCAGAGGTGGGAACTGGGAGTGTGGTCTGACACAGCTGCGCTCTTCTGAGTCTTACCAGAGGTGGGAACTGGGAGTGTGGTCTGACAAAGCTACGCTCTTCTGAGTCTTAGCAGAGGTGGGAACTGGGAGTGTGGTCTGACACAGCTGCGCTCTTCTGAGTCTTACCAGAGGTGGGAACTGGGAGTGTGGTCTGACACAGCTGCGCTCTTCTGAGTCTTACCAGAGGTGGGAACTGGGAGTGTGGTCTGACACAGCTGCGCTCTTCTGAGTCTTACCAGAGGTGGGAACTGGGAGTGTGGTCTGACACAGCTGCGCTCTTCTGAGTCTTACCAGAGGTGGGAACTGGGAGTGTGGTCTGACAAAGCTACGCTCTTCTGAGTCTTACCAGAGGTGGGAACTGGGAGTGTGGTCTGACACAGCTGCGCTCTTCTGAGTCTTACCAGAGGTGGGAACTGGGAGTGTGGTCTGACACAGCTACGCTCTTCTGAGTCTTACCAGAGGTGGGAACTGGGAGTGTGGTCTGACACAGCTGCGCTCTTCTGAGTCTTACCAGAGGTGGGAACTGGGAGTGTGGTCTGACACAGCTGCGCTCTTCTGAGTCTTACCAGAGGTGGGAACTGGGAGTGTGGTCTGACACAGCTACGCTCTTCTGAGTCTTACCAGAGGTGGGAACTGGGAGTGTGGTCTGACACAGCTACGCTCTTCTGAGTCTTACCAGAGGTGGGAACTGGGAGTGTGGTCTGACAAAGCTGCGCTCTTCTGAGTCTTACCAGAGGTGGGAACTGGGAGTGTGGTCTGACAAAGCTGCGCTCTTCTGAGTCTTACCAGAGGTGGGAACTGGGAGTGTGGTCTGACAAAGCTGCGCTCTTCTGAGTCTTACCAGAGATGGGAACTGGGAGTGTGGTCTGACAAAGCTGCGCTCTTCTGAGTCTTACCAGAGGTGGGAACTGGGAGTGTGGTCTGACACAGCTGCGCTCTTCTGAGTCTTACCAGAGGTGGGAACTGGGAGTGTGGTCTGGCAAAGCTGCGCTCTTCTGAGTCTTACCAGAGGTGGGAACTGGGAGTGTGGTCTGGCAAAGCTGCGCTCTTCTGAGTCTTACCAGAGGTGGGAACTGGGAGTGTGGTCTGACACAGCTGCGCTCTTCTGAGTCTTACCAGAGGTGGGAACTGGGAGTGTGGTCTGACACAGCTGCGCTCTTCTGAGTCTTACCAGAGGTGGGAACTGGGAGTGTGGTCTGACACAGCTGCGCTCTTCTGAGTCTTACCAGAGGTGGGAACTGGGAGTGTGGTCTGACACAGCTGCGCTCTTCTGAGTCTTACCAGAGGTGGGAACTGGGAGTGTGGTCTGATACAGCTGCGCTCTTCTGAGTCTTACCAGAGGTGGGAACTGGGAGTGTGGTCTGACACAGCTGCGCTCTGCTGAGTCTTACCAGAGGTGGGAACTGGGAGTGTGGTCTGACACAGCTACGCTCTTCTGAGTCTTACAGTTGAACTAGTAAAAACGGACTTAAATCTACAACTCCCATCAATCTATTCTACAACCGATGTATTTTATTTTGTTGCTTCCAATAAATGGAAAAGATCTGACAGTTGTGCTTTGATACTTTTTTTGCTTGATGTTCTTGCTTTCTGACAAGCGTGCCTTGATTCTGTAGGGTAAAACATAAACCCTGTTTGACTTTTTTATGCGAGTCAGTGCTTTTCATAAAATCATAAAATCAAATCAAATCATAGATAAAATCAAATCATAGATCAAATCAAATCATAAATCAAATCATATTTTTTGTTTGACACATGCCAAATGCATCTTTACTACAACGTTCTTAGATAATATAATACAACTAAAATAAGAAATATAATAATATGAGTAGTATGTACTGTTACAATACTGTTACAATACTGTTACAATACTGTTACAATACTGTTACAATACTGTTACAATACTGTTACAATACTGTTACAATACTGTTACAATACTGTTACAATACTGTTACAATACTGTTACAATACTGTTACAATACTGTTACAATACTGTTACAATACTGTTACAATACTGTTACAATACTGTTACAATACTGTTACAATACTGAGTATCCTGATACATACTCAATCGGATATAGTTCATAACTTGGAACTGCGCAGTAACTTAGCAGGGTAATTTTGGAGTCAGAACACGACTAGTAGAACAACCTGAAGCAGTTGTAAAATTCAATATAATGCGGATGAATTAATTAATTAATTTTAACTCTGCCACAGCACATAGGTTTCGGTTGTAGTTGTACTAACTTGGCCAACAAGAAAGCCCTGCTGGGAAATCGAATTAATTGGCGAGTCAATACTCGGCGTCGAAAGCAGGAGAAGTTGTCACGTGCTGGCTAACCAATCACGTGCCTCCTTTTTGGCACGTGTCCAATCAATCTACCCAATCAGAAGTGCTCAATAGTTATCGTTAGCTAATGAGAGCTGCACTGGAGAGATGTTGGAGATTAAGAGCACGGTGCTATATTCTATTGTTATTTTCTATACCTTTTTGCGCATTATATCTGAAAGTTACGATCTGTTTTTTGATTTGTTGAGTGCTATTGTAACTTGTAACTTGTAACTTGTAACTTGTAACTTGTAACTTGTAACTTGTAACTTGTAACTTGTAACTTGTAACTTGTAACTTGTAACTTGTTACTTGTAACTTGTTACTTGTAACTTGTAACTTGTAACTTGTAACTTGTAACTTGTAACTTGTAACTTGCAACTTGTAACTTGTAACTTGTAACTTGTAACTTGTAACTTGTAACTTGTTACTTGTAACTTGTAACTTGTAACTTGTAACTTGTAACTTGTAACTTGTAACTTGTAACTTGTAACTTGTAACTTGTAACTTGTAACTTGTAACTTGTAACTTGTAACTAGTAACTTGTAACTTGTAACTTGTAACTTGTAACTTGTAACTTGTAACTTGTAACTTGTAACTTGTAACTTGTAACTTGTAACTTGTAACTTGTAACTTGTAACTTGTAACTTGTTACTTGTAACTTGTTACTTGTAACTTGTAACTTGTAACTTGTAACTTGTAACTTGTAACTTGTAACTTGTAACTTGTAACTTGTAACTTGTAACTTGTAACTTGTAACTTGTAACTTGTAACTTGTAACTTGTAACTTGTAACTTGTAACTTGTAACTTGTAACTTGTAACTTGTAACTTGTAACTTGTAACTTGTAACTTGTAACTTGTAACTTGTAACTTGTAACTTGTAACTTGTAACTTGTAACTTGTAACTTGTAACTTGTAACTTGTAACTTGTAACTTGTAACTTGTAACTTGTAACTTGTAACTTGTAACTTGTAACTTGTAACTTGTAACTTGTAACTTGTAACTTGTAACTTGTAACTTGTAACTTGTAACTTGTAACTTGTAACTTGTAACTTGTAACTTGTAACTTGTAACTTGTAACTTGTAACTTGTAACTTGTAACTTGTAACTTGTAACTTGTAACTTGTAACTTGTAACTTGTAACTTGTAACTTGTAACTTGTAACTTGTAACTTGTAACTTGTAACTTGTAACTACTAGAAGAGTTGAAGATTTCACGGATAATTGTTGGCCACAGTCTAAAGACCATGCCAAGTTTCGCTTCAATTAGCAGTCTGCAATGTCGACTGCAATTTACCGAAATTATTACTCAACTATTACTACTCGCCACTAGAAATTACAACTGTAACATATACAATTCAGATGAGAAATCCCGAAATAGTCTTCGGTAAAGCTTTCTTCAATTAATTTAACCGCTTTTAATTTAAGCGTCAGACTTAGGCTCCACCTTTACTTTCAATATAAATGAGAAAACAAATATGACTGCATATTTTTAGGTCTTTCTTGTTTATTGTTAACAATTTTCAAATCAGGCTATTCATCAATTGAATTTATTTTGCACGGTATCTTTTAACTTTTTTCAGTTTGCAATTTGATGGAAACAGCAATGAGCAGCCCGGACAGGGGTCGGGCTATCTAGATACTGCCCAGGTTACTCCAGTTATCTAGTTGAATCAGTTGAAAACTGCGGTAATTATTGGACGTCATATTTTGTAAAATGGTACCTGATATGGTGAGGAGCTCCCTACTGCAACTGTAAAACATTAAGGAGCAAGTAGGAGGATCGTTATAGTTACGACCTGTTTCAGTGTTACAATCTGTAAAACATTAAGTAGCAAGTAGGAGGATCGTTATAGTTACGACCTGTTTCAGTGTTACAATCTGTAAAACATTAAGTAGCAAGTAGGAGGATCGTTATAGTTACGACCTGTTTCAGTGTTACAATCTGGAAATATGAGTGGACTTAACGGAACCTACTAATGTTAAGTAGATTAAGAACACCAGTCTCTAGTAGAGACTCCAAATAGTTCCACTACTCACTTAGATTGTATACTTCAGAGCATGTTGGATTATGACACCTTTATAAACCATCTTGTTTTGCAACTTTTCCGTCTCTCGTTTTGATAACATTTAACGTTTCTGATTCTTACATTTGAAGGGGTCGCTCTCCAAACCGATTAACAGGAGGGTGCTAATATTACAACTCAACACATCTATACTATATCCATTAAATAGACTGTATCTTACTTTGCCTTTTGATCGATCAGTAGCAGATAATAGTAATCTCTGACTGTTAAATGAGGTTTTCTGCAGGATGTGATGTATCGTTAGTTAATTGTAACTGTAAGAGAGACTATATCAAGATGAAGATTGAGAAGGAGAAGCTGACCAACCAGCTCTCCTCCTCCAGTCAGAAGACTAAGAAGAGGATGAGACCGAGGGGTTCTATGCCGTCCTCCTGGTTTACTCTGCCTACTGATCTTCAAGCTATGGAGGTGAGGTTTTAACTGGCAGAGATTAGTTATTTATAGTGTTACTACTACTATTAGTTAGTTTGTTAGTTGAATTGATAACTTCGCTGTCAGCAATAATCAAAGAAAATAATACGAGATAAAAGGGTTGATATTAAAATCTGCCAGGATAAAATAGAACAAGAGCTGCTGGCAACCAGAGAGGAAAGTAGAGAGAAATGGAGCAGTCAGTATTCCTTCTTTCTGGGAGTGATAGGAAGTGCAGTGGGCCTGGGCAACATTTGGCGGTTTCCTTCCTTAATTGCAATGTAAGTAACTAATTGGGAACATTTTGTGATAAAAGAACACTAACTTAGAGTTAGAATACTGTTGAAGTGAATGTGTCTCAGTGATCTCCAATCTAAGTGTTGTAATAAACAGCTGGAGGTTGAATTTATAATACCGTAATGAGGTAATGTATTCAGGTTTGGAGGCGGCCCCTTTATTGTGGCGTATATAATAGTCCTGCTCCTGATCGGACTCCCTATGATGACGTTGGAGCTTACTCTGGGGCAGAAGTTTCAGGGCGGAGATGTGGACGCGTTCGGGTCCATCAACCCTCGCTTCAGGTACAATCTGGGTTGGGAGGTTACAGGTTCGGGTCCATCAACCCTCGCTTCAGGTACTATCTGGGTTGGGAGGTTACAGGTTCGGGTCCATCAACCCTCGCTTCAGGTACTATCTGGGTTGGGAGGTTACAGGTTCGGGTCCATCAACCCTCGCTTCAGGTACTATCTGGGTTGGGAGGTTACAGGTTCGGGTCCATCAACCCTCGCTTCAGGTACTATCTGGGTTGGGAGGTTACAGGTTCGGGTCCATCAACCCTCGCTTCAGGTACTATCTGGGTTGGGAGGTTACAGGTTCGGGTCCATCAACCCTCGCTTCAGGTACTATCTGGGTTGGGAGGTTACAGGTTCGGGTCCATCAACCCTCGCTTCAGGTACTATCTGGGTTGGGAGGTTACAGGTTCGGGTCCATCAACCCTCGCTTCAGGTACTATCTGGGTTGGGAGGTTACAGGTTCGGGTCCATCAACCCTCGCTTCAGGTACTCTATGGGTTGGGAGGTTACAGGTTCGGGTCCATCAACCCTCGCTTCAGGTACTATCTGGGTTGGGAGGTTACAGGTTCGGGTCCATCAACCCTCGCTTCAGGTACTATCTGGGTTGGGAGGTTACAGGTTCGGGTCCATCAACCCTCGCTTCAGGTACTATCTGGGTTAAGAGGTTACAGGTTCGGGTCCATCAACCCTCGCTTCAGGTACTATCTGGGTTGGGAGGTTACAGGTTCGGGTCCATCAACCCTCGCTTCAGGTACTATCTGGGTTGGGAGGTTACAGGTTCGGGTCCATCAACTCTCGCTTCAGGTACTATCTGGGTTGGGAGGTTACAGGTTCGGGTCCATCAACCCTCGCTTCAGGTACTATCTGGGTTGGGAGGTTACAGGTTCGGGTCCATCAACTCTCGCTTCAGGTACTATCTGGGTTGGGAGGTTACAGGTTCGGGTCCATCAACTCTCGCTTCAGGTACTATCTGGGTTGGGAGGTTACAGGTTCGGGTCCATCAACCCTCGCTTCAGGTACTCTCTGGGTTGGGAGGTTACAGGTTCGGGTCCATCAACCCTCGCTTCAGGTACTATCTGGGTTGGGAGGTTACAGGTTCGGGTCCATCAACCCTCGCTTCGGGTCCATCATCCCTCGCTTCAGGTACTATCTGGGTTAAGAGGTTACAGGTTCGGGTCCATCAACCCTCGCTTCAGGTACTATCTGGGTTGGGAGGTTACAGGTTCGGGTCCATCAACCCTCGCTTCAGGTACTATCTGGGTTGGGAGGTCACAGGTTCGGGTCCATCAACCCTCGCTTCAGGTACTATCTGGGTTGGGAGGTTACAGGTTCGGGTCCATCAACTCTCGCTTCAGGTACTATCTGGGTTGGGAGGTTACAGGTTCGGGACCATCAACCCTCGCTTCAGGTACTATCTGGGTTGGGAGGTCACAGGTTCGGGTCCATCAACCCTCGCTTCAGGTACTATCTGGGTTGGGAGGTTAACTTTCCCACTTTACTAAAGAAATAACATAAGGTCCAGTTAACCGAATATAATGAGGAGGATCCATTACAATTGCTTACCCCAGAGGTATTGCTTACCCCCCCCCCCCTCCAGAGGTATTGGGGTCGCGTCAGTACTCTGCTCCTTCATCGCCTCCACTAACTACACAGTTATCCTGTCCTGGGCAGCTATATACTTCTTCGAGAGTATGGTACCTTCACTCCCCTACTCCATACAATCCAAGGAAGGAGCCACTAATGGGACTTACACTTTTGATAGATATATTCACGGGGCTATACTTCACTTCAATAACACTCACTTCGGTAAGTATATAAGGTAAGACTAACACGTGATGCCCATATGAGGTAATCACCAAGTCAGATTCACAGACTCATATTTCTTGGTTTCTGAACTATCTTATAGTTAATAAAATTGTCCCTTCACCAAAGTCAAGATACACAAGTTTGTCACCTATTTAACACTTCCAACCTAGGCGCCGAGACGCTAGACTCAGTCCACGGTAACTTCAACTGGAAGTCTTTTGGAGCACTGCTCCTAATCTGGCTGCTTATCTACGCCTGTATCTTCAAAGGGATAAGAGTTGTCAGTCACGTTGTCAAGGTTACAGCTACTGTGCCCCTTTTCATCATCATCATTCTAGCTGTTATGGGTGAGTGAAATAGCTTATAGCCGGGGAATAGCCAACCAGCCAGTAACTAAAAGTTTGTAAGTGAGCAATACTGCAGCCCTTATTTCAAAATAAGAGTATTAAGGTACTTACAAGCTAACACTCCGGCAGGTTCATTCCAAGAAGGAGCTACAAGTGGTATCCTGGTGTACCTGGGGGTTGAGAAAGAGGAACTAACAGTAGATCAGCAGGACTCCACCCCTACCTGGTCCGTGCTGGGTAACAAGGATATCTGGATAAGAGCTATTGGCCAGGTCTTCTTCTCTCTGGGTCTCTGTATGGGGTGTGTCACCGCTTACAGCTCCTTCAACCCTAAGAACCAGAACATCTCCAGGGATGGCAAGATTATCTGTGTCAGGTAAACAGGTTCTAGTGTTTTATTAGAGCGGCTACTTCAAAACAGTTATTATGATTATTTTCATCATCTGTCAGTTTTAGGCAACAAATTGTTCATCCAAAATCGTATGATATAAATTTTATTTTCTCGACTACCGAGGTAGAGCACTCCTTATATGGGCATCACGTGTAGACAAGTTAGTACACTCTAACGAACCCTCTCCCCTCAGTGACTTCCTGGCCTCGCTTCTAGCGGGAGTTAGTGTGTACGAAATGCTGGGGTTCGTCAAGAGAATGTGTGAAGAGACAGCAGAGGACAAGTCCCTCTGTAAGAATATTTACAGTAAAGGGGGGTTCGAGCTAGCATTCGTCACCTACCCGGCAGGGATTGCCATGTCCTACGCTCCCAACCTGTGGGGAATCCTCTTCTTTGGCTGCTTACTCTTCCTCGGTATCGACAGCGCCTTCTCCATGATAATAGCCTTTACCACAGTGCTGGAAGATGCCTGGTTTGCAAAGAGGTGGAAACTCACTAAACCAGTGCTGACTGCTGTAGTTTGTATTGTCGGCTTCCTCCTTGGGTTTATCTACCTCTTTGATACGGGGTACTTCCTCATGGATATAGCTGACCACTATCTTAATGACTGGTGTCTCATGCTCATCGGATTCGTGCAGGCAGTCGCTTGTGGGTGGTAAGTGCACTGTAATGTGTATAGTGTATCTTTGTGTATAGGGAATCATTCTCAAATGTAACATCAAATTAAATGGATCACAATTTTTAACGATATAACTCTTGCAATTCGTCTTCAAACTCTTAAATATTTCTACATTATATTTCAGGGTCTATCAGGCACCGTACCAAGCTAAGAGAGTGGGGAAGTTCTCCGTTGTCCTGTATGACATGTGCTTCTTTGTAGCGATCACCCTGGGAGTGATAATCGCAGTGAGCGGCAACAAGGACAGTGATGTGGACGTGATCTGGGTCGGAGTCTTTATCGGGATGTTTGTGTGGATATTTGGTCTGGTAGCTGCTGTCCTCCTCTCCAAGGGAAGGGTTAATGGTATTGGGGAGAAGGTGTGGTGTATTGCAGGCTGGCACGGTCCTGATATGATCAGGAGGATGGTTAACAAGGAGTATGAAGCGGAGTGGGAGCCGGGGCACTTCAGAGATGAGATAAAAGCACTGCTCAGATTCGACATGATCAGTGCTCCATTCGGGTTTCTTATTAAGTACATAATACCAGGCGTGCTACTACTTCTAGTAGGGTTAGCGCTTAGCAGGGACCTACAGGAGCCCTATAACGGGTATACGGTGGAGTACAACCTGTTAGGTATCCTTATTGTTGTGTCAGTTCTCTCTTGCATGCTCATCCTCTTCCTCTTCCCCCGACTCTGGTACGATATATCCTACTGTGGAACTACTCCTACTTTCTCTTCTTGGTTAAAGTGGGTGTTCGTTCCAAAGAGCGTCAACAGAGTGGAGGATTTGGCGCTGGCAAGAAAAAGGTCGACTGCAGCGTGACTACAGAGCGACTACAGCGTGAATGCAGCGTGACTGCAGCGTGACTACAGCGTAACTGTTCTGTCAATTTGGTGCAAGTTTTAAAACATATGTAATTTGATGTTAAGAGTCAGGATGAGACACGTAGGCAGGTTTAGAAAGTAAAACTGCGCTCAGGTGGAGAAACCTTTAAACATGAAGGAGAAAGTGAACACTGCTTTAGGGAAACTTAAGATAGTTCTTGGTAATCAGTATGAATATGTTATAGTTTTCATTAGTTGTTCAAACACATATTTTCTCTTTTTTTAAAGGATTAACAATTGGATATTGATAACAAATTAGACACTCAAATAATCGAATAATGATAGAATTTTGGAATAACGAATCATGAAGACGAAAAGAAATTGCATACTAACAACGTAAATTTGGTTAAATTGTCCAATAAAGTAATAAACCTTGTCCAGCTATATCCAGTAATTCTAGTGGCACATGTGCTCATGTCTGCACACACCATCACTACATCTGATGGTTCCTCCAGGGCAATCCCCTTCAGCCTCTTCCTCCTCCTCTTCCTTTTCCTCCTCCTCTTCCTCTTCCTCGCCACACTTCTCTCTGCACTCTCCGTCCTCACACTTCATTGTGCCTGAATCACATGACTCCTTGCAAGGCACAACCTGGAAAGCACTATGGGTTGTCTTGGAGGGCTTCAGTTTCTTGCCTGAGCTCAGAAGGAAGACTTTTCCATTGTTGTAGATTCCTTTGCAGCCCTTTGTTTCCATACACTCGTTTTTAGCTTTGTCAAGCTTCTTTGACTTCAGCTTCTTGCCATCAGCGGTCTTCATCTTCTTGCCCAGCTTCTGTCCGGCGTATTCCTCCCAACAGAGAGTATCCTTTATTTGGAATGTAAGGCGGTCCTCCTCACACCCTGACCAGATCACTATGTTAGTATCCTCAGCAGGGCTCTCCAGTCCACCGTGTGGGTGCCAGCAGAATCCCTCCCCAGCCTTGATCTTGAATCCTTTCTCCGTCGTGTCCCAGGTGTAAGCGCCCTTGCAAGATCCGAACTTGACCTTATCATCATACATGCTCGGGTCAGAGACAGTAAGACATTTTCCAGTGGCTTTATCCTTGACGTATCCCTTGGTTGTGTAGCAGAACTCTCGGCTGCACCCAGCACTGGTTAGAACCGTGTTCATTTCCGAAGTTTCGTCCATATCTACACACAATCCCCCAAAGTGTTGGATCTCTCCGCAAATGACATCACTTCCGATATCAAACCCTTCTTCCTCTTCCTCCTCCTGCTCTTCTTCCTCTTCTTCTTCCTCATCGCCGTTTTCCCAACCGTCACAAGTTTGACCAGGTTTGCAGGTAAGCGCTGGTGCTTGAGCATATGCGTTGACACCACAAATGTTGTTCTGGGCCCTGGTCATCTTGATGTAGCCTCCATCACCCCAGTTAACGCCCCAGCTGTTCCTTACGTTCCAATATTCACTAGTGTACCCGACCATGGTGACAGCGTGGTTCAGTTGTCCGGAACAGTCACATGTACCTTCACACGAGTAAATACCTGCAATAATTTGGTTAGTTATTAACAATATGAGTGGGCGTACTTTTAAATACTAGCAGAACACTTCACATTCCACAGTTGCGAACATATGTTTTAAGTAACCAACCTTCTCGGTATTGTGAGAAAGTATCCACCACCTGGAGCGAAACAGTCACTACTCCTTCAGCAACTCCTTCAGCCAGCAAGGTATCAGATCCCTTATACCAGGTGATGCCTGTAACGTCAGCTTTAACCATAGCGTTAGCCTCTGAAGCCATGTTACAGGCCCTGTCCGCTGCTACGTAGGGGAAGTCAGTCATACTCGCCATCCTCTTAGTGTCTATACTGTAGTCATAAGCCCAGTGCATCCACGCACCACTGCACCCGCTGTGGTTCTCAGCCCAGTCGGACCTGTGCTTCTCGTAAAAGTGTTCCATAGTGCAGTCCAGGTACTCCTGCTCACTGAAGGCCACCAGGTCCCCGGTCAGCGCGAAGTACCGTCCCTCCAGAGCACTGACAGCACCAAACGCCCAGCAACTCCCACAACCTCCCTGGTTCTTAACCCCCACCTGCGCGCCCCGAGCTAGCCAGTTCACTGACGCAGGGGCCTGGCGCTTCACGCGAGCTGTCTCTTCTTACTGGACCTCTTGGTAAACTCGTCCGTCAGGTTAGCAGGGTTCAAATTGAGGAGGTTAGCCTTCTCTTGGTTTGTCATGACTGAAATGAAGTTCAGTGTTGCTGTGTACTGTGTGCTTGGGTCATCATTGACGTCTTCCCTCACAGTAACGGCGTTCTCGAAGTTAAGAAGACGCTCCCTCATTTCGTCACTGTCTGATCGTTTCAATAGCATCTGAAACAAAACATGATAGCTTATAAATCCTTTGAAATACTTTTGCAATTAAACAAGTACAGAAACCGATACTACAGTAAATGGTGGACACCAAATTAAATAACAAAATCACTGCTAAGTTTTAACTGTACTCATTTTAGTAAACAATGTTTGTATGATATTTGAAGCAGCACAGACCGTCAGATCATGCCCAATTACCTGTAATCCATCATTACCATGATACTTAGCGAAAGTGCTCTTGAACATCGCGTTGATGTTGTCGGCATGGTTTTTCGAACCAGCCTGTAAAACTCCGAACAGAGTTACGAAAACAAACACACACTTCATGGTTTAAGTTGGGAATTTGTGTCAGGTGTTTGCTATTTAAGGGTACTGTTAAGGAGCCGGTAGTGAACGTCACCATCGCATTGTCTTGCGCTACTTTGTCTGCGAGACAAAAGAAAGACACAGACAATGTACCGCAACGTCGGAGGTTGGAGAAGGCTACAATGGATGAAAGCTTTTTCACAGCTTAAGTTTTCCTAGCGTTTTATTCCCACCAGATAATTTCATTGAGCGATAAAGCGAACAAAGGTTCAGTCTATACTCTACTGCCACTCGCTATGAACAAGTTTCTTTTCTTTTGTCCCAGCTAGGATGTCCTACGTATAACGACAATGGATGTTTTATTGACGTATGTTTGTTGCGGTAAGCTCAAATGCGATAAGTGCTTAACCCATTAGGGACGACGAGTTTTAAAGTTTGCCGATTTTGATGCCGTTTAACACACTAGGTCACATTACAGCAAAAATGGGATATCCAAAAAAGCTAATCTGTATCTCGTTTACTTTAAAAGATACAGCTATGGTCGCATACGACCCACTCGTCCGGGTCGCAAACGACCCATCACAGTTTTTCGGCCATTACTTCTGAAACAAAGACGTTAGGATAAAATAAAAACTGTAGCATAAGTTAAAAACATATGGTCAATACTGTGTGACTCTAAATTTTCAAAAATAGAGAATTTGGGTCATTAACGACCCACTCGGCTCACTTGCTTATTACTACATTTGTCCATGTAACTTCTTGAATTCAGCCTAAAACATGACATCATAAGTGGAAACTCGCCTCTCAGTAAGTGATTATCATCATAAACTGCGAAAAATCGGTTAAATGGGTCATTAGCGACCCACTAGGACCACAAAATTGATTAATTAAATATAATGTTGTCAAACTATTACAAATATTAGTATAAAAACATGTTATATCTTGGTCATTACTCCTGTACGTTGATTTAACTTTTAAAATCGATCAACTGGGTCAATAACGACCCACTCGGAAGTTGAACCACGTCATTAATTATCAGTATCATGCTGTTCCACCATCAAGACGTAGGTCTTAATTCCACGCAAACCACGGGTGGTTGACCACTAGCCCTCCTGAGATTTGGAGTCTCACGGTGATCTGCAGATCACGTCACCCAATCACTGACGAATAATGGGCAGAATTGGATTGATAGGTAGGCCAGTTAATTAGCTGTTAGTACACGACCGTAATGTTGTCAGACAACAAACAACGTGCCTATCTTTTCCCGATTCCTAAAAAGTCCAAGAAGAACTATACAACTGCTGGATTCAGATTTCAGATGGCTGCATCTACTCATTTCGCAGCTTCCTTTCTTTACTTCCTAGGGGCCGTTCACATTGACATAATATTACGTAATCACTTATTGGACAATTTTTAGCCCCGGCCCCCCCACACCCCACCACATAGCTATTATGTCAAAATTACACTAGCGTAATCATTTGGAAACCCCCCTCCCTCTCGGCCGATTACGTAATACTTGGTTTCGTTTTGAAAGCTGCCTCTTTGTTGCGGGGTTGTTACCCACAACGAAGTAGTTGTCTGAGAGATTGCAGGTTGCAGCACCGCCAGCCAGATGGGGGGGGGGGGGGGCTTTTTCCTTGTCCTTCTTCACAGAGCTGTAGATTTAGCCATCTGAATGCAGCAGTTGTTTAGTTATTCTCGTACTTTCTAGGAATGTCAAACAGGTTGGCATGTTGGATTAGAATATGCAATTTGACCGCTCTTCTTTCAGTATTTACCCAAGGTTACAGGATATCTCGTAAACTTCGTTCAGGGGATTTTTCTTGAGTGACATGATCTGATCACCGTGGGACCCTGGGTCTCAAGCGGTGAGGTGTAGCAGGTCGTTTACCAAGATTCGAAATTGACGAAAAAGGTAACAGAATCTAATAAGCAACAACAACAGCATGGCTATTACCTAGCAAGTTAGGAACGAGGGCCGATCTCCTTTTCTTTTGCGACACGGCCACGGTCCTTTCGGTACAGATTTTCACGCACCATAGTCAGGACGAAACTCCAGGCATATGCAGTCGTGTTATTCTCACAGCTCTTTGATGAGTGATGACTGCCCTTCAGTTGGCCCTAGATCTCAGAAGGGCTAGTTGTCAGCCACCGTGGTTTGTGTGGAATTAAGACCTACGAGTGTCTTTCTTGATGGTGGAACAGCATGATAATTAATGAAGTGGTTCAGCTTCCGAGTGGGTCGTTATTGACCCAGTTGATCGATTTAAGAAGTTAAATCAACGTACAGGAGTAATGACCAAGATATAATATGTTTTTATACTAATATTTGTAAAAGTTTGACAACATTATATTTAATTAATCAATTTTGTGGTCCTAGTGGGTCGCTAATGACCCATTTAACCGATTTTTCGCAGTTTATGATGATAATCACTTGCTGAGAGGCGAGTTTCCACTTATGATGTCATGTTTTAGGCTGAATTCAAGAAGTTACATGGACAAATGTAGTAATAAGCAAGTGATCCGAGTGGGTCGTTAATGACCCAAATTCTCTATTTTTGAAAAGTTAGAGTCACACAGTATTGACCATACGTTTTTAACTTATGCTACAGTTTTTATTTTATCCTAACGTCTTTGTTTCAGAAGTAATAGCCGAAAAACCGTGATGGGTCGTTTGCGACCCGGACGAGTGGGTCGTATGCGACCGCAGTTAGTAAACAGCGTCTAGCTCTGTTTGTGAACATTTGATTATCACGGGCTTTTCATTTGTGCCAAGGAAATCGTTGCCCGCAACTATTTTGTTCTCAAAAAAATAAGCCTACATAAAGTTTTAATGTCCCAATCAAGGCAAGAAGTTAAGTGAAATATTTTCCAATTATTACGACTAATTAGTCTAATTATTTAATTGTTAGTGATTAATTGGGTCTCGACTGGAAAGTCAATAATGTAGCCCAATAAATTGTGAGCATATGTGCGAAAGATTCGTGGCGTTTAGTATTTTGGTTTGTCCTCTATAGCCTCTAGAAAAGGTGGGTCGTAAACGACCCTATCGTCCCTAATGGGTTAAGTGTAGAGACTATGGTAACGTGACGTCACTGGACGCTATATATCAAGATTCAAGAACCTAACATGGTTACCTAAACTAATAATTTATTCGCCTAAATTGTGAACATTGGATTTTGACTAGGGTGAGGCCCAAAAGAATGGTTATTATCTTATTTAACGGGTGATACTCGTAAAATATTTATTCCAACTCGGCGCGCGTCCTGGTAGGTTACCTACAATATCTTATCAGTTAATTCTACCTTAATGATCAGTGTAGCTAAACACTGTAAATGCACAAAAGTAAAAATTCTTAATAAAGGGGACACAGAAATGACATTTATACTGCTTGCTGTGCCCAATTCATATTACAAATATTTATTAAAAATTCAGAACTGGTGCTAGTCCCAATATTTTATATCATTCATGAGTTTGTCTGGAGGGAGGTTTTCTTCATTCAGTTCGTGTTTGGAATTTTGGCGCTGTGTACCATAATCTGTAACATTTGTTTAAACTTACAAATCTGAACACAGCTGCTCAATTTGTTTCATTGCCTCCAGCCCGCGACTCTAACTCAAACGTCTCATGTGCCCCCTTTTCCACTTTTCTTATAACCCCTTCCTCTTTGACAGATCTATTGCTGGATTCACTGACAGTGGTACCTCTGAAGGGGTCTCTCTCCTGCAACTCCGACTCTGAAGCTCTTTGCACCCTCCTCACTGTGTCTGCTCCAGGACCCCCTGCTTTACACACCACACCACTCTGCACCTGTCCTAACCGCTCCACTGCTAACTTGGCTTTAATGAGCGTTCTGTTTAGAGCGAGTTCTGCGTCCTCCAGCGCTGCTAACATGTCGTCAGAGTAGGTCAGGTCCTGGATAGTACCCGAGCTGGAGGTAACCACTGTGTTCAGCTTGTTACTCAGGCTCCCCAGATCTACCACCGTCCTCTGAACGTGATCCTGAAAATTATCATGGTCACGTGTTGTTAGAGGCTACCAATCACCATGGTAACGTGTTGTTAGGGGCTACCAATTACCATGGTCACGTGTTGTTAGGGAGTTGGGGCTACCAATTACCATGGTCACGTGTTGTTAGGGAGTTGGGGCTACCAATTACCATGGTCACGTGTTGTTAGGGAGTTGGGGCTACCAATTACCATGGTCACGTGTTGTTAGGGAGTTAGGGGTTACCAATTACCATGGTCACGTGTTGTTAGAGGCTACCAATTACCATGGTCACGTGTTGTTAGAGGCTACCAATCACCATGGTCACGTGTTGTTAGAGGCTACCAATCACCATGGATGGTTGCCATAAAGTTAAAATCAAGACACGACTACGGACTATGCCGACTAAAAGTTAGCCGCTAAGGTTTTGATCCTTAACATAAGGAGTAAGGAGTAAGATAAGGAGTAAGGAGTAAGATAAGGAGTAAGGATTAAGATAAGGAGTAAGGATTAAGGAGTAAGGAGTAAGATAAGGAGTAAGGAGTAAGATAAGGAGTAAGGAGGAGTAAGATAAGGAGTAAGGAGTAAGATAAGGAGTAAGGAGTAAGATAAGGATTAAGTTCTCGCCTGGATCCTGTGATAAGCAGACTCAGCGTTATTCCCCAGATTAATAACCGTTGAGGTGAGGGATTCTGATAACCGCCTGGTTGCCAGCTCTGAAGCAGCCCTCGTACCCTGTACCCTCGACCTGCTCATCTTTCTGGGGTGTGGTCCAGTTTGTATTGTGGTACCCGACACTTGAGTCTGTGAGGGAGGGGTTTATAAACTCTGCTAATTTACTCAATTATTGAGTCTATTTTATTTTAGAGGACTGAGGTTTTGAGTTTTGATTAAATCTGTTTTCGCAAAAAAACTGTTTTTTGTCAATAGAATTATATTTTAGTGTCAAACCTTAATTACTTGCGTTTGGAGGTTCATTTTGGAAAGTTCATCAATAGTGGAAACTCATTTTTTAAACAATGTAACAGAAAAACAAATATTGTAGAGAGAAAGTTTCTATCTAAACTAAAGCTAAACAACCGATAAAAAAAGTTCCGGGGCGAAGTTTCATCTTACAGCTTTTACTGAAAGAAAGATTTGTGGTGTCGGGTTTCACTAATCACTGAGTTTTACACCAAGCATTTTGAAATAACTTTTTCTACTTTTTAAACGCTCTTATTATCTCCCCTCTCCTCTAAATACAATATTATACAATATAAATATACGGTTTGGGTTTTGGGAAACAACTGGACTAAGGTTACATTTAAACCATGTATTAACATTTTACCCATAAATATCTATAGTTCTTCCAAACAATAATTGTCCAAACACCAACGGTTCAACACATTTAGAATCACGCTGAATCTCAGGGAAGTATGTAGCCGGTTACGTATTCCTGCTTTTTGTACTGCACTGTCGCTTCCTCTAGAGGGATCTCGTTACTGTGCTCCACCAACTTTATCCGTGTGTCTCGCTTTGGGATGGACTTTTGTCTTGAAGTGCCTTGCACCTGCGAACCGAACAGCTCTGAAACAATCAAACTTTTAGTATTACAGAAGTGATCAGTAGCTATTGTGGAAAATTTTAGTTGCTTAAATTGTGTATCGACTTTTCTAGAATATCAACCACCGGGTAAAGTTATTATTATGTAATAGTGTTATTATACTCTACTCTGCTAAACTGTACCCTCAGTAGTGTACAAAGTGTTGTACTATTTTATACTCTACTCTGCTAAACTGTACCCTCAGTAGTGTACAAAGTATTGTACTATTTTATACTCTACTCTGCTAAACTGTACCCTCAGTAGTGTACAAAGTGTTGTACTATTTTATACTCTACTCTGCTAAACTGTACCCTCAGTAGTGTACAAAGTATTGTACTATTTTATACTCTACTCTGCTAAACTGTACCCTCAGTAGTGTACAAAGTGTTGTACTATTTTATACTCTACTCTGCTAAACTGTACCCTCAGTAGTGTACAAAGTGTTGTACTATTTTATACTCTACTCTGCTAAACTAATACCCTCAGTAGTGTACAAAGTATTGTACTATTTTATACTCTACTCTGCTAAACTGTACCCTCAGTAGTGTACAAAGTGTTGTACTATTTTATACTCTACTCTGCTAAACTGTACCCTCAGTAGTGTACAAAGTGTTGTACTATTTTATACTCTACTCTGCTAAACTGTACCCTCAGTAGTGTACAAAGTGTTGTACTATTTTATACTCTACTCTGCTAAACTAATACCCTCAGTAGTGTACAAAGTATTGTACTATTTTATACTCTACTCTGCTAAACTGTACCCTCAGTAGTGTACAAAGTGTTGTACTATTTTATACTCTACTCTGCTAAACTGTACCCTCAGTAGTGTACAAAGTGTTGTACTATTTTATACTCTACTCTGCTAAACTGTACCCTCAGTAGTGTACAAAGTGTTGTACTATTTTATACTCTACTCTGCTAAACTGTACCCTCAGTAGTGTACAAAGTGTTGTACTATTTTATACTCTACTCTGCTAAACTGTACCCTCAGTAGTGTACAAAGTGTTGTACTATTTTATACTCTACTCTGCTAAACTGTACCCTCAGTAGTGTACAAAGTGTTGTACTATTTTATACTCTACTCTGCTAAACTAGTACCCTCAGTAGTGTACAAAGTATTGTACTATTTTATACTCTACTCTGCTAAACTGTACCCTCAGTAGTGTACAAAGTGTTGTACTATTTTATACTCTACTCTGCTAAACTAATACCCTCAGTAGTGTACAAAGTGTTGTACTATTTTATACTCTACTCTGCTAAACTAATACCCTCAGTAGTGTACAAAGTATTGTACTATTTTATACTCTACTCTGCTAAACTGTACCCTCAGTAGTGTACAAAGTGTTGTACTATTTTATACTCTACTCTGCTAAACTGTACCCTCAGTAGTGTACAAAGTGTTGTACTATTTTATACTCTACTCTGCTAAACTAATACCCTCAGTAGTGTACAAAGTGTTGTACTATTTTATACTCTACTCTGCTAAACTGTACCCTCAGTAGTGTACAAAGTGTTGTACTATTTTATACTCTACTCTGCTAAACTGTACCCTCAGTAGTGTACAAAGTGTTGTACTATTTTATACTCTACTCTGCTAAACTGTACCCTCAGTAGTGTACAAAGTGTTGTACTATTTTATACTCTACTCTGCTAAACTAATACCCTCAGTAGTGTACAAAGTGTTGTACTATTTTATACTCTACTCTGCTAAACTGTACCCTCAGTAGTGTACAAAGTGTTGTACTATTTTATACTCTACTCTGCTAAACTGTACCCTCAGTAGTGTACAAAGTGTTGTACTATTTTATACTCTACTCTG
The DNA here is from genome assembly GCF_026151205.1 of Bolinopsis microptera. Taxonomy (NCBI): domain Eukaryota; kingdom Metazoa; phylum Ctenophora; class Tentaculata; order Lobata; family Bolinopsidae; genus Bolinopsis; species Bolinopsis microptera. The sequence goes on from NC_087073.1 coordinate 21,128,896, forward strand.
CTAAACTGTACCCTCAGTAGTGTACAAAGTGTTGTACTATTTTATACTCTACTCTGCTAAACTGTACCCTCAGTAGTGTACAAAGTGTTGTACTATTTTATACTCTACTCTGCTAAACTGTACCCTCAGTAGTGTACAAAGTATTGTACTATTTTATACTCTACTCTGCTAAACTGTACCCTCAGTAGTGTACAAAGTATTGTACTCGGGTTCCACCCTGAATTTCACTGCTGGGCGGGGTAGTTCTCTGTTCTGTAGTGGTGCTGTCCGTTTTCTTCCAGCCCTGGTCAAACAGCTGTTTATATTTTGGAACAAAAGTTTTGAAGCTTTTTAGGTGATTCACAACAAGAGACAAAAGGATATGGGGATTATTTCTAGTGTTTATAAGTTTAACTATTTTAAACCCAGTTCTCTTAAAAAACAACATAATAAGACGTATAAAAGTATAAACGGAGATGAAACATACTTTTCGTAGAACCAGAAGAGCAGAACAAGTCCAGCTAGAATGAGAGCGAAGACGCTGACCACAACCCAGACCACAACCATGCTGACACTAAAGTGACCTGAAATAAGGGCCTCTAACCATTACTGACATTAAAGTGAGCTGTAATTAGGTTGAGGTTCTTTGACCACAACCATACTGACACTAAGGGTCTGCCCACACTACGCCTCTATTCCCCGAATGTCTGCCCACACGTGGTTTTAAAAATCCATGCCTCTATTCCCCGAGAGCTTCCACGCCAACTGGCGGGAGCTCTGCCCACACTACGCGCCTCGTTGTGTGAATCCGTTTTTTTTACCCACGCCATGTGGCCCGTCAAAACATGGCGTAGTGTTGGCAGACATTCGGGGAATAGAGGCATAGTGTGGGCAGACCCTAAAGCAGAGGCGGTTATTCTCTGCACTAAAGCAGAGGCGGCTATTCTCTGCACTAAAGTGATTTAACAATGACCTTACAGACACTCGCCTTCGATCATCTCATCCTGGCAGGCTCGCACTAGTAGTAGTAGTCCCTAGTAATAGTCCCATACATTCATCCTAGAATTACAAGACATTATAAGTCAGTGTAGTTTATAAGTTATAGCTTACTTGCAATGGTCGTGTTGTACGTTGTGCTGTTGATGTTTGTATAACATCCCTCGATGTGGTTCGGGCACTGTGTGCACCCGTACTTAGTCTTGTACTTTCCTGCCAACAAAAAAAAACTTACGATCTCGCAAAGGAGAGAGGCAGTACAGAAGAGCTGACTAGAAAGAGATGCTATGAAGTATGAGCTACAGCTGCGTTTATATGTACTAATTAGTTTATACTAATTATAGGTCACTAATTATAGGTCACTGATAATTATAATTGTGGTCAGTGTACTGTGTTGTGTCCTTGTAGAATTAATCATCATATGGGTTATTAAGTTATTACTTATTTCATTCCCTTGTTTCTTCACGGCTTGACAAGATGAACAAATTACTAAATTACAGCTTAACCCATTAGGGACGATAGGGTCGTTTACGACCCACCTTTTCTAGAGGCTATAGAGGACAAACCAAAATACTAAATGCCACGAATTTTTCGCACATATGCTCAAAATTTATTGGGCTACATTATTGACTTTCCAGTCGAGACCCAATTAATCACTAACAACTAAATAATTAGGCTAATTAGTCGCCATAATTGGAAAATATTTCACTTAACTTCTTGCCTTGATTGGGACATTAAAACTTTATGTAGGCTTATTTTGTTGAGGACAAAATAGTTGCGGGCAACGATTCCCTTGAGACATATGAAAAGCCCGTGATAATCAGATGTTCACAAACAGAGCTAGACGCTGTTTACTAACTGCGGTCGCATACGACCCACTCGTCCGGGTCGCAAACGACCCATCACGGTTTTTCGGCTTTAACTTCTGAAACAAAGACGTTAGGATAAAATAAAAACTGTAGCATAAGTTAAAAAAATATGGTCAATACTGTGTGACTCTAACTTTTTTTAAATAAAGAATTTGGGTCATTAACGACCCACTCGGCTCACTTGCTTATTACTACATAATATGTCCATGTTACTTCTTGAATTCAGCCTAAAACATGACATCATAAGTGCAAAATCGCCTCTCAGCAAGTGATAATCATCATAAACTACGAAAAATCGGTAAAATGGGTCATTAGCGACCCACTAGGACCACAAAATTTATTAATTAAATATAATGTTGTCAAACTTTTACAAATATTAGTATAAAAACATTTTATATCTAAGTCATTACTCCTGTACGTTGATTTAACTTTTAAAATCGATAAACTGGGTCAATAACGACCCACTCGGAAGTTAAACCACGTCATAAATTATCAGTATCATGCTGTTCCACCATCAAGAAAGACACACGTCGGTCTTAATTCCACGCAAACCACGGTGGCTGACAACTAGTCCTTCTGATATCCAGGGCCAACTGAAGGGCCGTCATCACTCATCAAAGAGCTGCATATGCCTGGAGTTGCGTCCTGACTATGATGCGTGGAAATCTGTACCGAAAGGACCGTGGCCGTGCCGCAAAAGAAAAGGAAATCGTCCCTCGTTCCTAACTTGCTAGGTTAGCCATGCTGTTGTTGTTGCTTATTAGATTCTGTTACCTTTTTCGTCAATTTCGAATCTTGGTAAACGACCTGCTACAACCCACCGCTTAAGACCCAGGGTCCCACGGTGATTAGATCATGTCACTCAAGAAAAATCCCCTGAACGAAGTATACGAGATATGCTGTAACCTTGGGTAAATACTGAAAGACGAGTGGTCAAATTGCATAATCTAATCCAACATGCCAAACTGTTTGAGGTTCCTAGAAAGTACGAGAATAACTAAACAACTGATGCATTCAGATTGCTACATCTACTCTGTGAAGGACAGGGAAAAAGCCCCCCCCCCCCCCCCCATCTGGCTGGCGGTGCTGCAACCTGCAATCTCTCAGACCTCGTTGTGGGTAACAAACCCCGCAACAACGAAGCAGCTTCTAAAAAACGAAAAGAAGTATTACGTAATCGGCCGAGAGGGAAGGGGGGTTTCCAAATGATTACGCTTGTGTAATTTTGACATAATAGCTATGTGGTGGGGGGGGGGGGGCGTAAAAATTGTCCAATAAGTGATTTCGTAATATATGAACGGCCCCTAAGAAGTAAAGAAAGGAAGCTGCGAAGAGAGTAGATGCAGCCATCTGAAATCTGAATCCAGCAATTGTAGTTCTTCTTGGACGTTCTACTTCTAGGAATCGGGAAAAGATAGGCATGTTGTTTGCTGTCTCGCGACATTACGGTCGTGTTCTAACAGCTAATTAACTCGCCTACCTATCAATCCAATTCTGCCCATTATTATATTCGTCAGTGATTGGGTGACGTGATCTGCAGATCACCGTGAGACTCCAAATCTCAGGAGGGCTAGTGGTCAACCACCTGTGGTTTGCGTGGAATTAAGACCGACGAGTGTCTTTCTTGATGGTGGAATAGCATGATACTGATAATTAATGACGTGGTTTAACTTCCGAGTGGGTCGTTATTGACCCAGTTGATCGATTTTAAAAGTTAAATCAACGTACGGGAGTAATGACCAAGATATAACATGTTTTAACATATAACATACTAATATTTGTAAAAGTTTGACAACATTATATTTAATTAATAAATTTTGTGGTCCTAGTGGGTCGCTAATGACCCATTTTACCGATTTTTCGTAGTTTATGATGATTATCACTTGCTGAGAGGCGATTTTGCACTTATGATGTCATGTTTTAAGCTGAATTCAAGAAGTTACATGGACAAATGTAGTAATAAGCAAGTGAGCCGAGTGGGTCGTTAATGACCCAAATTCTTTATTTTTAAAAAGTTGGAGTCACACAATATTGACCATATTTTTTTAACTTATGCTACAGTTTTTATTTTATCCTAAAGTCTTTGTTTCAGAAGTTAAAGCCGAAAAACCGTGATGGGTCGTTTGCGACCCGGACGAGTGGGTCGTATGCGACCATAGCTGTATCTTTCAAAGTAAACGAGATACAGATTAGCTTTTTTGGTTATCTCATTTTTGCTGTAAAGTGACCTAGTGTGTTAAACGGCATCAAAATCGGCAAACTTTAAAACTCGTCGTCCCTAATGGGTTAATCATTGCCAAAAAAATTACCACGCAACAAATAAATAATATTTCTATTGAGAGTTTGACGCTGGGGCACACTTTGACACTTTTATGAAGAGATCATGCTGCATGCATCATGCCTGTCTTAATTTCAATCCCACCATGCCTATTTGAGTGCTAATACAGTGCGTCGCCACCAAATAAATTTAAAAAATTCTTAATTCATTGAAAGTGGAAGTGAAAGTTACATGAAAAGTGATAGTGAAATTGATGTTGAAGATAAAGGGAATATTAAAATGAGAGCGAAAGTGAGAGTGAAAGTGAAACCTGGAGGACAAGAGATGAAGTTGCAGCAAGTGTTCTTGTAGTATTCTATCTGGTTGGACTGGTTGTTGACGTACATGGAGAAGCAGTGCACGCACTGGTAACAATCTATAACCTTGTGGCACCCCGGATCCTGGTCAACCGAGTTCATCCTTGCAGCTTCTACCTTTATTAGGCTAGATTTAGATTTACTGCTAGAAGGTTGCATCTAGTTTTATTAGGCTAGATTTAGATTTACTGCTAGAAGGTTGCATCTAGTTTTATTAGGCTAGATTTAGATTTACTGCTAGAAGGTTGCATCTAGTTTTATTAGGCTAGATTTAGATTTACTGCTAGAAGGTTGCATCTAGTTTTATTAGGCTAGATTTAGATTTACTGCTAGAAGGTTGCATCTAGTTTTATTAGGCTAGATTTAGATTTACTGCTAGAAGGTTGCATCTAGTTTTATTAGGCTAGATTTAGATTTACTGCTAGAAGGTTGCATCTAGTTTTATTAGGCTAGATTTAGATTTACTGCTAGAAGGTTGCATCTAGTTTTATTAGGCTAGATTTAGATTTACTGCTAGAAGGTTGCATCTAGTTTTATTAGGCTAGATTTAGATTTACTGCTAGAAGGTTGCATCTAGTTTTATTAGGCTAGATTTAGATTTACTGCTAGAAGGTTGCATCTAGTTTTATTAGGCTAGATTTAGATTTACTGCTAGAAGGTTGCATCTAGTTTTATTAGGCTAGATTTAGATTTACTGCTAGAAGGTTGCATCTAGTTTTATTAGGCTAGATTTAGATTTACTGCTAGAAGGTTGCATCTAGTTTTATTAGGCTAGATTTAGATTTACTGCTAGAAGGTTGCATCTAGTTTTATTAGGCTAGATTTAGATTTACTGCTAGAAGGTTGCATCTAGTTTTATTAGGCTAGATTTAGATTTACTGCTAGAAGGTTGCATCTAGTTTTATTAGGCTAGATTTAGATTTACTGCTAGAAGGTTGCATCTAGTTTTATTAGGCTAGATTTAGATTTACTGCTAGAAGGTTGCATCTAGTTTTATTAGGCTAGATTTAGATTTACTGCTAGAAGGTTGCATCTAGTTTTATTAGGCTAGATTTAGATTTACTGCTAGAAGGTTGCATCTAGTTTTATTAGGCTAGATTTAGATTTACTGCTAGAAGGTTGCATCTAGTTTTATTAGGCTAGATTTAGATTTACTGCTAGAAGGTTGCATCTAGTTTTATTAGGCTAGATTTAGATTTACTGCTAGAAGGTTGCATCTAGTTTTATTAGGCTAGATTTAGATTTACTGCTAGAAGGTTGCATCTAGTTTTATTAGGCTAGATTTAGATTTACTGCTAGAAGGTTGCATCTAGTTTTATTAGGCTAGATTTAGATTTACTGCTAGAAGGTTGCATCTAGTTTTATTAGGCTAGATTTAGATTTACTGCTAGAAGGTTGCATCTAGTTTTATTAGGCTAGATTTAGATTTACTGCTAGAAGGTTGCATCTAGTTTTATTAGGCTAGATTTAGATTTACTGCTAGAAGGTTGCATCTAGTTTTATTAGGCTAGATTTAGATTTACTGCTAGAAGGTTGCATCTAGTTTTATTAGGCTAGATTTAGATTTACTGCTAGAAGGTTGCATCTAGTTTTATTAGGCTAGATTTAGATTTACTGCTAGAAGGTTGCATCTAGTTTTATTAGGCTAGATTTAGATTTACTGCTAGAAGGTTGCATCTAGTTTTATTAGGCTAGATTTAGATTTACTGCTAGAAGGTTGCATCTAGTTTTATTAGGCTAGATTTAGATTTACTGCTAGAAGGTTGCATCTAGTTTTATTAGGCTAGATTTAGATTTACTGCTAGAAGGTTGCATCTAGTTTTATTAGGCTAGATTTAGATTTACTGCTAAAAAAAAAAAAAAAAAAAAAAAAAAAAAAAAAAAAAAAAAAAAAAAAAAAAAAAAAAAAAAAAAAAAAAAAAAAAAAAAAAAAAAAAAAAAAAAAAAAAAAAAAAAAAAAAAAAAAAAAAAAAAAAAAAAAAAAAAAAAAAAAAAAAAAAAAAAAAAAGGGGGGGGGGGGGGGGGGGGGGGGGGGGGGGGGGGGGGGGGGGGGGGGGGGGGGGGGGGGGGGGGGGGGGGGGGGGGGGGGGGGGGGGGGGGGGGGGGGGGGGGGGGGGGGGGGGGGGGGGGGGGGGGGGGGGGGGGGGGGGGGGGGGGGGGGGGGGGGGGGGTTGCATCTATTTTTTAGGCTAGTTTTTTTTACTGCTAGAAGGTTGCATCAGTTTTATTAGGCTAGATTTAGATTAACTGCTAGAAGGTTGCAGCTAGTTTTATTAGGCTAGATTTAGATTTACTGCTAGAAGGTTGCATCTAGTTTATTAGGCTAGATTTAGATTTACTGCTAGAAGGTTGCATCTAGTTTTATTAGGCTAGATTTAGATTTACTGCTAGAAGGTTTGCATCTAGTTTTATTAGGCTAGATTTAGATTTACTGCTAGAAGGTTGCATCTAGTTTTATTAGGCTAGATTTAGATTTACTGCTAGAAGGTTGCATCTAGTTTTATTAGGCTAGATTTAGATTTACTGCTAGAAGGTTGCATCTAGTTTTATTAGGCTAGATTTAGATTTACTGCTAGAAGGTTGCATCTAGTTTTATTAGGCTAGATTTAGATTTACTGCTAGAAGGTTGCATCTAGTTTTTTTATTGATTTAAAAAATTTCTGGGGTTTTGTCTAGTTTAAATTAGGCTAGATTTGATTATTTAAATTTTGTTAGTTTTTTTGCTAGATTTGATTTATTAAATTGATTTTTTTTTTGGGTGATTTAGTTTTATGCAAAAAGGTTTAAATTTTTTTTTAACAATTTAATTTAGCAGAATTATTTATTTATGCTAGATTTGATTTATTTAAAGGTTGAATTAGTTTATTAGGTGATTTTTTTTTAAATGCTGAATTTGATTATTTTAAGGTGATTTATTTTATTAAAGGGATTGTTTTTTAGGTAATTTAATTTTGCTAAAATTGATTTTTTTTTAGGTGATTTATTTTTATGCAGAATTGATTATTTTTGGGGTAGATTTAGTTATGCTAGAAGGTTCCCTTGTTTTTATTAGGCTAGATTAGATTTACGCAAGAAGGTTCTCTATTTTAAAGGGCTATTTTTGATTTACTGCTAGAATTTGCTCTATTTTATTAGGTAGATTTAGATTTGGCTAGAAGGTTTCTCTATTTTATTGGCTGGTTTTAATTAAACTGCAGAAGGTTCATCTGTTTTTTTGGGCAATTTAGTTTTACTGTAAAGGGTTGCCTAGTTTTTTTGGCTAGATTTAGATTTACTGCTAAAAGGTTTTTATCAAAATTTATTAGGCTAGATTTGATTATTAAGGTTGTTGTTTTATGCTGGGTTTTAGTTTTGTAAGGTTTTTTGTTTTATTGCAGATTTGATTTATTAAATTGCCTAGTTTTTTAGGCAGATTTGATTTATTAAAGGTTGATTATTTAAGCTAAAAAGTTAACGTAAAGGTTGTTTAATTTTTTATTAGGTGATTTGATTTATGCTAATTTTGAAAAAGATTATAGGCAATTTAGTTTTACCTAGAAGGTTGCATTAGTTTTATTAGGCTAATTTAGATTACTGCTAAAAGGTTGACTATTTTATTGGGCAGATTTGTTTCTGCTAGAAGGTTGCACTATTTTATTGGGCAGTTTTAGATTTACGAAAAAAAGGGTTGCATCATTTTTTATTAGGCTAGATTTTAGTTTTACTGTAGGGGGGTTGTCTTTTTTTATTAGGCTGTTTTTAGATTACTGCTAGAATTTGCATCTAGTTTTTTTTTAGGCTAGATTTAGATTTCGCTAGGGGTTGATCTGTTTTATTGGCTAGATTTTTTTACTCTGAAGGTTGCATCTATTTTTTTTATTGGGAGTTTTTAATTTTAGAGGGTTTTCAGTTTTATTAGGCGATTTATTTATGCTAGGGTTTGTCGTTTTTTTTAGCTGATTTGTTATCAAAATTTTGTTAGTTTTTTAAAGGCTAAAATTTGATTATTAGGGGTTGATTAGTTTTTTTAGGGGGATTTATTTTTATTAGGTATTTTTTTATTAGGTAATTTAGTTTTATGCTAAAATTGATTTTTTAAGGTGTTTAGATTTTGCTAAAAGGGTTGCAATAGTTTTATTAGGCTAGATTTAGTTTTCGCTTAAAAGGGTTTGCATTATTTTTATTAGGCTGATTAGATTACGCTAGAAGGTTGTCTAGTTTTTTAGTAGTTTAGTTTTACTGCTAGAAGGTTCATCTGTTTTTTTAGGTAGATTTAGATTTACGCTAAAGGTTGCATCTAGTTTTTTTTTGGCTGTTTTATTTTTTAATGCTAAAGGGTTGCATTTATTTTTATTAGGCGTTTTTAATTTACGCTAAAGGTTCCCTCAGTTTTTTTAGGCATTTGATTTACTGCTAAAAGGTTGCATCTATTTTTTTTGGGTTTATTTAGATTCCTGGGGTTTTGCATTAGTTTTTTAGGTTAATTAGTTTTTGCTGAATTTGATTTTTTTTAAGGTGATTTAGTTTTTAAGTAAAATTTTGATTTTTTTTTAAAGGGCCCCCCCTTTTTGGTTTTAGTTTACTGCAAAAAGGTTGCATCTAGTTTTATTGGGCCTGATTTGATTAATGCAGAAGGTTGCATTATTTTATTGGCTAGTTTAATTTATGCTGAATTTGCATCTATTTTTATTAGGCGATTTAATTACCAGAATTTTCATCTAGTTTTATTAGGCTGATTTAGATTTACTGCTAAAAAGGTTGCACTATTTTTTATTGGGTAATTAAAATTACTGTAAAGGTTGATTAGTTTTATTGGCTAGAATTTTTACTCTAAATTGCATTTTTTTTTAAGGCTAGTTTTAATTTTTTTAAATTTTTCTTAGTTTTTTGGCTGATTTGATTATTAAAGGTTTTTTAGTTTTATTAGGTATTTTTTTTAGAGAAGGGTTCTCTATTTTTTGGTTTAATTTAAATTAGCTAAAGTTCTTCTAGATTACTAGTTTAAATTAGCTAAAGGGTTATTAGTTTTTACTATTTTTTGGGAAATTTTTTACTGCTAGAAGGTTGCCTAGTTTATTAGGCTGATTTGATTTCTGCAAAGGTTCATCTAGTTTTATTAGCTAGATTTAGATTTACTGCTAGAAGGTTGCATCTAGTTTTATTAGGCTAGATTTAGATTTACTGCTAGAAGGTTGCATCTAGTTTTATTAGGCTAGATTTAGATTATACTGCTAGAAGGTTGTTGCATCTAGTTTTATTAGGCTAGATTTAGATTTACGCTAGAAGGTTGCATCTAGTTTTATTAGGCTAGATTAGATTTACTGCTAGAAGGTTGCATCTAGTTTTATTAGGCTAGATTTAGATTAACTGCTAGAAGGTTGCATCTAGTTTTATTAGGCTAGATTTAGATTAACTGCTAGAAGGTTGCATCTAGTTTTATTAGGCTAGATTTAGATTTACTTGCTAGAAGGTTGCATCTAGTTTTATTAGGCTAATTTAGATTACTGCTAGAAGGTTGCATCTAGTTTTATTAGGCTTAGTTTTAGAAAACTTGAATTGTCTTTTTATAGGCTAATTTAGATTTATTAAAAGGGGTTTTATTAGTTTATTGGCTAGATTTGTTTTTATTAAAAGGGGTTGATTTATTTTTTATTGGCTAGTTTTAAAGTTTATTAAGGTTGATTAGTTTTATTGGGGCTAATTTAATTAGCTAAAGGGTTCCCCTTGTTTTATTGGGCTGTTTTAGTTTTACTGCTGAATTGCATCATTTTAAGGCTGATTTAGATTTACTGCAGAAGGTTGAAAATTTTTTTATTAGGAGATTTAGATTTATGCTAGAAGGTTTCTCAGTTTTATTGGGGCTAGTTTTGATTTACGCTAAGGTTGCCATTTTATAGGCAGATTTGATTTACTGCTAAATTTGCATTAGTTTATTAGGCTAGATTTAGTTTTACGCTAGAAGGTTGCATCTAGTTTTTTTGGCTGATTTAGATTATGCTAAGGTTGCATCTTTTTTATTGCTGTTTAGATTTCTGGGGGTTTTCCAGTTTTATTAGGCTTGTTTTTGAAAAATGTAAAATTTTGCATTAGTTTATTAGGTTTGTTTAGTTTAGCTAAAGGTTCACTTTTTTTAAAGGTTGATTGTTTATGCTAAAATTGTTTTTTTTAAAGGTGATTTGTTTATTCTAAAGTTTCTCTAGTTTTTTTTATTGGTTTTAGATTTCTGCTAGGGGGGTTTGCATCTGTTTTATTAGGCTGTTTTAGTTTTCTGCTAAAGGTTGCATCTAGTTTTATTAGGCTAGATTTAGATAACTGCTAGAAGGTTTGCATCTAGTTTTATTAGGCTAGATTTAGATTTACTGCTAGAAGGTTGCATCTAGTTTATTAGGCTAGATTTAGATTTACTGCTAGAAAGGTTGCATCTAGTTTTATTAGGCTAGATTTAGATTTACTGCTAGAAGGTTGCATCTAGTATTTATTAGGCTAGATTTAGATTTACTCTAGAGGGTTGCATCTAGTTATTTTATTAGGCTAGATTTAGATATACTGCTAGGAAGGTTGCTCTAGTTTATTAGGCTAGATTTAGATTTACTGCTAGAAGGTTGCATCTAGTTTTATTAGGCTAGATTTAGATTTACTGCTAGAAGGTTGCATCTAGTTTTATTAGGCTAGATTTAGATTTACTGCTAGAAGGTTGCATCTAGTTTTATTAGGCTAGATTTAGATTTACTGCTAGAAGGTTGCATCTAGTTTTATTAGGCTAGATTTAGATTTACTGCTAGAAGGTTGCATCTAGTTTTATTAGGCTAGATTTAGATTTACTGCTAGAAGGTTGCATCTAGTTTTATTAGGCTAGATTTAGATTTACTGCTAGAAGGTTGCATCTAGTTTTATTAGGCTAGATTTAGATTTACTGCTAGAAGGTTGCATCTAGTTTTATTAGGCTAGATTTAGATTTACTGCTAGAAGGTTGCATCTAGTTTTATTAGGCTAGATTTAGATTTACTGCTAGAAGGTTGCATCTAGTTTTATTAGGCTAGATTTAGATTTACTGCTAGAAGGTTGCATCTAGTTTTATTAGGCTAGATTTAGATTTACTGCTAGAAGGTTGCATCTAGTTTTATTAGGCTAGATTTAGATTTACTGCTAGAAGGTTGCATCTAGTTTTATTAGGCTAGATTTAGATTTACTGCTAGAAGGTTGCATCTAGTTTTATTAGGCTAGATTTAGATTTACTGCTAGAAGGTTGCATCTAGTTTTATTAGGCTAGATTTAGATTTACTGCTAGAAGGTTGCATCTAGTTTTATTAGGCTAGATTTAGATTTACTGCTAGAAGGTTGCATCTAGTTTTATTAGGCTAGATTTAGATTTACTGCTAGAAGGTTGCATCTAGTTTTATTAGGCTAGATTTAGATTTACTGCTAGAAGGTTGCATCTAGTTTTATTAGGCTAGATTTAGATTTACTGCTAGAAGGTTGCATCTAGTTTTATTAGGCTAGATTTAGATTTACTGCTAGAAGGTTGCATCTAGTTTTATTAGGCTAGATTTAGATTTACTGCTAGAAGGTTGCATCTAGTTTTATTAGGCTAGATTTAGATTTACTGCTAGAAGGTTGCATCTAGTTTTATTAGGCTAGATTTAGATTTACTGCTAGAAGGTTGCATCTAGTTTTATTAGGCTAGATTTAGATTTACTGCTAGAAGGTTGCATCTAGTTTTATTAGGCTAGATTTAGATTTACTGCTAGAAGGTTGCATCTAGTTTTATTAGGCTAGATTTAGATTTACTGCTAGAAGGTTGCATCTAGTTTTATTAGGCTAGATTTAGATTTACTGCTAGAAGGTTGCATCTAGTTTAAAGGTTTTTTTTTTTTTTTTTTTTTTTTTTTTTTTTTTTTTTTTTTTTTTTTTTTTTTTTTTTTTTTTTTTTTTTTTTTTTTTTTTTTTTTTTTTTTTTTTTTTTTTTTTTTTTTTTTTTTTTTTTTTTTTTTTTTTTTTTTTTTTTTTTTTTTTTTTTTTTTTTTTTTTTTTTTTTTTTTTTTTTTTTTTTTTTTTTTTTTTTTTTTTTTTTTTTTTTTTTTTTTTTTTTTTTTTTTTTTTTTTTTTTTTTTTTTTTTTTTTTTTTTTTTTTTTTTTTTTTTTTTTTTTTTTTTTTTTTTTTTTTTTTTTTTTTTTTTTTTTTTTTTTTTTTTTTTTTTTTTTTTTTTTTTTTTTTTTTTTTTTTTTTTTTTTTTTTTTTTTTTTTTTTTTTTTTTTTTTTTTTTTTTTTTTTTTTTTTTTTTTTTTTTTTTTTTTTTTTTTTTTTTTTTTTTTTTTTTTTTTTTTTTTTTTTTTTTTTTTTTTTTTTTTTTTTTTTTTTTTTTTTTTTTTTTTTTTTTTTTTTTTTTTTTTTTTTTTTTTTTTTTTTTTTTTTTTTTTTTTTTTTTTTTTTTTTTTTTTTTTTTTTTTTTTTTTTTTTTTTTTTTTTTTTTTTTTTTTTTTTTTTTTTTTTTTTTTTTTTTTTTTTTTTTTTTTTTTTTATTAGAGATTTAGATTTACTGCTAAAAGGGTTTGCTCTAGTTTTTTTGGGTAATTTAGATTTCTGCTAGAAGGGCATCTAGTTTTTTTGGGCGATTTGTTTTCTGCTAGAAGGTTGCTCTTTATTTTATTAGGCTGATTTGATTTACTGCAAAGGTGAAACTATTTTTATTAGGCTAGTTTTAAATTTTTACTGCTAGAAGGTTCATTAGTTTTATTAGGCTGTTTAAAATTAAACCAAAAAAGGTTGCTCTAGTTTATAGGCTAGTTTTTTTTACGGCTAGAATTTTGCATTAGTTTTATTAGTAGATTTAGATTTACTGCTAGAAGGTTGCACTGTTTTATAAGGCTGTTTAAATTTTTTACGCTAAAAAGGTGCATCTAGTTTTTAATTAGGTTGATTTAATTTTCGGGGTTGTTAGTTTTTTTATAGAAGATTTATTAAATTTTTGATTTATTTTATTAGGGTGATTTAGTTTTATGCTTTGGGGGGATTTGTTTTAGGGGTTATAGTTTTTTTAGGGATTTAGTTTATTGCTAAAGGGTTTCACTAGTTTTATTGGGTTTAAAGTTTTTTGTAAAGGTTTTGCATCTATTTTTAAGGCTAGTTTTAGATTTCTGCAGAAGGTTGGCATTATTTTTTTAGGTAGATTTAGATTTACTGCTAGAAGGTTCTCTATTTTTATTAGGCAGTTTTAGTTTTACTGCAAAAGGGTTGCACTAGTTTTATTGGGCTGATTTAGATTTTGCTAGGGTTGCATTATTTTATTAGGCCGGTTAGTTTAACTGTAGAAGGTTGCTCTATTTTTATTAGGCAATTTAGTTTATGCTAAGGTTGCATCTATTTTTATTAGGCTAGATTTAGATTATGCAAAGGGTTGCACTAGTTTTTTTAGGCTAGATTTAGTTTTTACGCAAAGGTTGCATTAGTTTTTTTAGGCTAGTTTTTAGATTTACTGCTAAAAGGGTTATCTATTTTTTATTAGGCTGTTTTTGATTTACTGCTAAAGGTTGCATCTTTTTATTAGGTAGATTTAGTTTTACGCTAAAGGGGTTCATCTAGTTTTATTAGGGCTGTTTTAGATTATGCTAAAAGGGTTTGCATCTTTTTTATTGGGCTGTTTAGTTACTGCAAGAAGGTTGATCTTTTTTATTAGGAAATTGATTTAGCTAAAGGTTGCATCAGTTTTTTAGGCAGATTTAGATTTACTGCAAAGGTTGCATCTGTTATTAGGTGTTTAGTTTTACGCTAAAGGGTTGCATCTATTTTATTGGCGATTAAGTTTTACTGCAAAAGGGGTTCATTTTTTTTTATTAGGCTAGTTTTTTTTTATGCTAGAAGGTTCATCATTTTTATTGGGCTGATTTAGTTTTACTGAAAAGGGGTTTGCATCTATTTTATAGGCTGTTTTAATTTTACGCAGAAGGTTCATCTAGTTTTATGGGCAGATTTAGTTTTCTGCTAAAGGTTGCATCTAGTTTTTTGGCAGATTTAGATTTACGGGAAAATTTTTTACTAGTTTTATTATAAAATTTTTTTTAGCAAAAAGGGTTCTCAAGTTTTTATTTTGTTTTAGATTTACTGCAAAAGGGGTTTGCTCTAGTTTTTTTAGGCAATTTAGATTTACTGCTAAAGGGTTTTGCATCTATTTTTTTTGGGGCTATTTAGATTACTGCTAAAGGTTGCACTAGTTTTTTTAGGCTAGATTTAGATTTCTGTAGAAGTTTTGATCTAGTTTTTTTGGGGCAGTTTTTGATTACTGCTAAAAGGGTTTGCATTATTTTTTTAGGCAAGATTAATTTACTGAAAAGGGGTTCATCGTTTTTTTAGGCAAATTTAGATTTACTGCTAGAAGGGTTTGATCTATTTTTATTGGGCAGTTTTTAATTTCTGCTAGAAGGTTGCATTAGTTTTATTAGGTTTAATTTAATTTAAATTTGTGAATTTTGATCAATTTATTAGGGCTAAAATTTGATTATTTTAAAGGTTGTTTATTTTATTAGGGTTTTAAATTTTTATGCAAAATTGTTATTTTAAGGTGATTAGTTTTGCTAAATTTTGAAAATTTTTTATTGGTAAATTAGTTTTTTACTGCAAAAGGTTGCATCTATTTTTTATTAGGCTAATTTTTGATTTCCCTAAAGGGTGCATCAGTTTTATTAGGTAATTTAGATTTACTGCTAAAGGTTGCTCTTTTTTTTAGGCTATTTTTTAGTTTTACGCTAAAGGTTGCATCTTTTTTTATTAGTTTGGATTTAGATTAACGGGCTAAAAGGGTTTCATCATTTTTTATTAGCTAGATTTAGATTAAATGCTAAAGGTTGCATCTAGTTTTATTGGGTTAATTTAGTTTACTGCTAGAAGGTTTGCTCTATTTTTTATTAGCGTTTTTAGTTTTACGCTAAAAGGGGTTGCATCTATTTTTATTGGTTTAGTTTTATAAATTACTTTTTACTTTTTTACTGCTAAAGGTTGCCTAGTTTTATTAGGCTAGATTTAGATTTATCAGAAGGTTCATCTAGTTTTATTAGGTTTGATTTAGTTTTACTGCTAGGGGGGTTCATCTAGTTTTTTTAGGCTAGTTTTGATTACTGTAAATTTTGCATCTATTTTTATTAGGCTGTTTTTAGTTTTACTGCTAAAGGTTGCATCTAGTTTTTTTAGGCTAGATTTAGTTTTACTGCTAGAAGGTTCATCTATTTTTATTGGGTTTTAGTTTTTGTTTATGAAAAAGGGGTTTCTAGTTTTTTTTAAAGGTTGATTATTTTTAGCTAGAATTTAACTTTTTTAAGGTGTTAAATTTTATGCTAAAAGGGTTCCTATTTTTTTTTCTGATTAGTTTTTACTGCTAAAAGGGTTGAAATCTAGTTTTTTTAGGCAGATTTAAAATTTATGCTAGAAGGTGCATCTATTTTATTGGGCTAATTTGATTTACTGCTAAAGGTTGCATCTAGTTTTTTTAGGCAGTTTTAGATTATTTCAGAAGGTTGCATCATTTTATTAGCAGATTTAGATTATGTAAAGGTTGCATCTATTTTTATTTAGGCTAGATTTAGATTTCGGGAAAGGTTGCATCAGTTTTTATTAGGCTGATTTAGTTTTACTGCTAAAAGGTTTTGCATCTAGTTTATTGGGTTTGGATTTAATTAACTCTAGAGGTTGCTCTTTTTTTTAATAGCTAGATTTAGTTTACTCTAAAGGTTGCATCTTTTTTTATTAGGCAGATTTAGGTAATGCTAGAATTGCATTAGTTTTATTGGGGTGATTTAGTTTATGCAAAATTTGCCTTTTTTTAAGGTGTTTAGTTTATTGTAGAAGGTTTTTTTTTTTAGTTTTTAATTTCCTAGAATTTGGCCTTTTTTATTAGGTAATTTTTTTTATGCTAAGTTCTCAGTTTTTTTAAAATTTTCGGTTTAAAAGATTACTGCTAGAAGGTTGCATCAATTTTTATTGGGCCCTAGATTAATTTTACTCTAAAAGGTTGCATCTAGTTTTATTAGGCAGATTTGATTTACTGCAGAAGGTTCATCTTTTTTTATTAGGCAATTTAGTTTTACGCAGAAGGTTGCATCTATTTTTTTAGGCTGGTTTTAGATTTACTCTAGAAGGTTCACTAGTTTTTTTACAGATTTAATTTACGCTAGAAGGTTGATCTAGTTTTTTTATTGGGAAAGAAAAAAATTTTACTGCTAAAGGTTGCATCTAGTTTTTTTAGGCTAGATTTAGATTACGAAGAATTTTTTACCTTTTTTATTAGGCTAGATTTATTTTTATGCTAAATTGCAAAGTTTTTTTTAAAGGTAATTGGGTTTTTTACGCAAAAAGGTTGCATCTATTTTTTTACTAGATTTAGATTTACGCAAAAGGGGCATCTAGTTTTATTAGGTTTGATTTAGTTTTACGCTAGAAGGTTGATCTATTTTATACAGATTTAGATTTACTGCAAAGGTTGATCTAGTTTTTTTGGGCTAGATTTGTTTACTGCTAAAGGGGTTGCATCTAGTTTTTTTTAGGCGTTTTTAGATTACGCTAAAAGGGTTGCATAGTTTTATTACAGATTTAGTTTTACTGCTAGAAGTTGCATCTAGTTTTTTGGGCAGATTTAGTTTTACTGCTAGAAGGTTGATCTAGTTTTATTAGCTAGATTTAGATTTAGCTAAAAGGGTTTGCATCTATTTTTATTACTAAAATTTAATTTCTGCTAGAATTTCTTTAAGTTTTTTTAGGCGGGGATTTTTTTTAATGCTAAAGGGTTCATCTATTTTTTTGGGAAGTTTTAAATAAGCTAAAAGGTTCCAT